>NC_142481.1:57144500-57446500 GCF_049115385.1 Moschus berezovskii
ATGCATTGAAGGGCTATAATGTGACTTCTTAAGCTATGGGTTTGGTGAGAAATATGAGGTTCTTCTAGATGAGGGCTGTGGAAAGGTCCAGAGCAGGCCTCCGGGGCCAGGGTGTGGGTCCAGGGAGGTCTGTGGCAGGAAGGGACAAGTATGTCTCATTTAAGAGAGCTGTGTCTCTCCTTTGTTCTCCTTCAGATTCAGCTTAATGGCTTGTAAAACAAGGGGGAGAAAGAGAACTTTCTGTTCATGGGCGGCGACTAGCTGGAATTCTGTCTTGAGAAGTCAAAGATTAGAAAACGAAGAAGGAAAGATCTGATTAAGAATTGCCTAGGAAAGTGCTTCTAGGATTTAGATTCCTCAGGGTATTGGATGGACAGAGGTGATGCAATGCAAAGTTAAATCCAACCAAGGGCAGGTTATGATCCACCAGGAGGGAATTAGGAAGTGGTGCTTGACATTAGGATAGGGTGATGACTTTCCTCAAGGCTGGGGAATGGAGAATAGAGACCAAACGTGCTCTTCACAAGTCGTCTTCATCCAAGGAGATGTTTACGGATGTCATTCACCAAGCAGCAGTGCCCCAGGAGGAAAAGACGGTAGTCCCTCCATGAGGTCGCTGCGCTCAGGGACAGGCTCTGTCATGAAAAGCCAGCCCCGTCTGGATCCACATTTCCTGTGAAGCCTTCTGGATGGATTTCCTGAGGCGCTCTTCCCATCGGGAAGGAAGTTGACTATGTCCACACTGGCCTGGCCTCAGGCCAGGAACATCTCATACTTAACAATAAAAGACACACCTACATCCACCACTGCTTCATGTCCTTCCCATTCTTTATGGCTCTCATTCTGCTCTTTAGTTCTCCCATTGTCCAGCTGTGTTTTTGTGTTTTTTTCTTTAATAAACTAATTTTAAAATTTAAATTTTATTTTTTAAAGATAATTATTTTTATTGATGTGTAGTTGATTTACAATGTTAGTTTCAGGTGTATAACACAGTGATTTGATACTTTTATAGATTACACTCCATTGAAAGTCATTACAAAATGATGACTATATTTCCCTGTGCTGTACAATGTGTCCTTGTTGTTTATTTATTTTACACATTATAGTTTGTATCTCTTAGTCTCATACCCCAAGATTACCCTTCCCCCTTTCCCTCTTACCACTGGCAAAAATTAGTTTGGTTCTGTCTGGTTATATACATTCATTTAAAAAATTTTTTAGATTCCACATGTAAGTGATAACATGGAGTATTTGTGTTTGTCTCTTATTTCACTAAGCATGATACCCTCTGGATTCATCTATGATGTTGTAATGGTAGGATTTCATTCTCTTTATGGCAGAGTAATATTCCGTTACATCTGATGCTGGGAAGGACTGGGGGCGGGAGGAGAAGGGGACGACAGAGAATGAGATGGCTGGATGGCATCACTGACTCGATGGACATGAGTTTGAGTGAACTCTGGGAGTTGGTGATGGACAGGGAGGCCTGGCGTGCTGTGGTTCATGGGGTCGCAAAGAGTCGGACACGACTGAGCGACTGAACTGAACTGAACTGATACATATGTATGTATCTATAGATACAGATATGCCGCATCTTCTTTATCCATTCATCTGTTGATGGGCACTCAGGTTGGCTGTTGTGAATAACCCTGCTGTGAACACTGGGGTGCATGTTATCTTTTTGAATTAGTGTTTTTGTTCTTTTCAGATATATACACCCAGCAGAGGAATTTCTGGATCACATGGTAATTCTAATTTTATTTTTTAAGAACCTCCATACGATTTTCCATAGTGGCTGCACCAGTTTACATTTGAACCATCAGTGTAGGAGGGTTCCTGTTATTCCACACGCACACCAACACTCGTTATTTGTAAACTTTTTGGTGATAACCATTATGACAGGTGTGAGGTGATACCTATTGTGGTTTTGATTACATTTCTCCGATGATTAGTGATGCTGAGCATTTTTTTCGTGTGCCTGTTGCCTTCTAGTTTATGTATATATATATATAATATATATATATATCTTCTTTGAAAAGAAAAAAAAGCCTCTTCACATCTTCTGCCCATATCTTAATTGGGTTATTTATTTGATACTGAGTTATATGAGCTGTTTATACATTTGGGGAATTAACCCCTTATTAGTCATATCATTTGTAAATATTTTCTCTGATTCAGTAGGTTTTCTTTTAGTTTTGTTGGTGGTTTTCTTTGCTGTGTGAAAGTTTTTAAGTTTAATTAGGTCCCATTTGTTTAATCTTGCTCTTGCTTCTCTTGATTTAGGAGACAGACCCAAAAAGATATCACTGTGGTTTGTGTCAGGGGGTGTTCTCGCGCGTTGTCTGACACCCCGTTTCCTGTGCCCGCTGCTCCGTTCACTTCTTACTCGCTCAGAGGCTTCTCTGCAAGCTCAGTGCCTTTATTTCCCTCATTCTCCTCTTTCATCCCAAGTTAATGGTCCATACTTTTGCTATGATGTCTGAACTCTTGGTTTGTTCTCATTATGTACTCCGTTAAATTTGACCACTGCCAGGAACATTGTTGTGGTTTTCTTATATGGATTCATGGAATCTTCATGTTGAAAATAATTTGGAGATCATGTGCACATGTGTTTCCTAAAGACCATTTAATCACATGTCTCTTACCTGTCCCTAGCATCTTGTAAAAATGTTCTATTTTTCTATAGGGAGTGATACATACTAATATCCCCTCTTGGAGACAGAGTGCTTAAGATTTTTGTGACAAGTTTTACTTAGTTTAATTTAATGTTTCCCAAACTTCCTTGACCAACAAATTACCTTTTTTATTTTTCTCTATAAAAATAAAATATCATATGAATATGATATGAAATCATATGCATATCATATGAACATGGGTGATATATGAAAATGGGGGGTGTGAAGTTAACACCTTTATTCTTTTACAGCATTCCTGGTGGATCATTGCTCATTGCCATTTTGATGCTTCAAGTGATGCAGAGCTCGCTACCTCTCAAGACTGGATAATTCCATTGCCAAAAATAACCACTAGCCTTTTCACCGATGTTGCCACCTTCGATTTTAACTGTGTTGCTTACTCTAGAGACAGTTTCAGGATAGTGCTTATGTCTTTCTTCAACCTTTAGTTCCTTCAACTTTTCTCTTTCATATCATGTACTATCTCCCCTTTTCTGAATGTGATCCCCTCTTTTTCCTGAAACCCATTTAGGAACATTTTTCTACACATTCTCCAGCATGTTGAAACACTCCTGAAAATGTAAAAGGCAAGCAGAGTTCTTGATCAACACCTATTTCTGGAATTTTCTGAGTTCAAACACAAGGATTTGTTCATTTCAGTCACATTTTCAGATCTTGGGAAATTAATTTCAACTGTATTCGTTGATCAGCAAAGGGAGCTTTTCTTCCTGTATATGTCACACCCTCTAATTTTTCTTGCAGAGAAATCCAAGCCCATCTTTAAAAAAAACACGTTTCAGACTACCAGTAGGTCTATTAAATTACACTATCATCTACCCTACATACCTGGTTCAATAACTGGTTTAATAATACATCATGTTTATTTTTCCCTCCAACCTTTATACAATTTGCTGTTAGGAAAATCATCTATTACTACTTTCTTTTTACTGCATAGGAGGAACCCACCTTCTCCTTTTAAAAATCTCTCATGTAAGAGTTCATTCTAGGAGCCTCTACATTTATAAAGAGATGCCCACTCCACAGGTATTTAATTCACCCATACAGTTCCCTCTCTTTGCTCAGTCTTATTTTTGGGAACTGAACTGACCCTGAGATTTTCAGTTCTGAAAGTATCATGGGTTACACCCTGCTTGTGATAATTATACTGACATATTGATTAAATGTTATCATGGGCAAGAAACACTTGGCTGAGTGTTTTACATATGCTGTTTTATTTTCTCATGATAACAACTCTAAAAGGAAAATATCATTTCCCTCCTTTGAAAGACAAGAAAAATGAGGATTATCAGGCTACGTAAACTTGTACATAAAGTGAAAGGGAAGAAAGTGGAAGTGAAAGTCACTCCGTCGTGTCCGACTCTTTGCGACCCCATGGACTAGACTGTCCATGGAATTCTCCAGGGCAGAATACTGGAGGGGGTAGCTTTCCGCTCCGTCAGGGGATCTTCTTAGCCCAGGGATCAAACCCAGGTTTCCCACATTGCAGGCAGATTCTTTACCAGCTGAGTCACAAGGGAAGCCCATGGTACCCCTTATACATAAACCTAGAGTTGGACTGAAACAGCCCAATTCTAACTGTAGAATTGCAGTGAAAAATCCAGCTTGCTCAACTGTACTTTCTTCTGGAGACTTTATTCCTGTCTGCAGTGAACTCTTCACTCCCTCCTCCCCTCTTCCCCCACTCCTCCTTCCCCCTCCCCGCCCCCCCCCCTTCCCTCTCTGGATCCCATCCTCCAGCCACCGCTGCTTTCATTCATCCCTCCTCTCCTTACCTCTTCCGTTCTTTCTCACCTTTTCTTTTGTAATGCTACTAATTTTATTCAAGTTTTCCCTCCCCTTTTCATTTCTCCTCTTTAAACTATACATGTGCCTTTTCCAACAAGGCTGAAGGGGACTCAGAAATAGCTGTGCTAATCTACTCTCACCCCAGGTTCTTAACTCGCTCACCGTCTTCCTAGAAGGAGTTTGACAGACCACAGATGTTTATTATTTTCCAGGCACAGGAGGTACAAAAAACTAAAACACGGCTGGTATGTACTGAGCTGTACTATTTGCCTAGTTCTGTGCCAACCACTTTCCAAGTCTTTCCTCATGTTATGTTTTATTTTCAGTAATAGTCCACCTAGATAAAGTGTTTTCTTCCCACTTAACAAAGAAAGCAAGCCGTGGTCGTAGGTTCTATATCCACAGTTAGTAAATGGTGGAGCGGGACTCTGACCCAGGCTCCATGTTCCAAATTCCTATTCTGCAAACCACTGTACCACTGTGGACCCCACAAAACTGTGCGATATCAAGAGGTGTTATGCGTGATTTGGGAACATTCTGGGTTAAATAAAATTCAGTTAGAGCGCGCTGGTGGTAAGTGGCAGTTCACAGTTCAAGCCAGGAACCTTGTCTCCACCCTGGTTTTCATCCTGTAATACTATACTACCTCTTCTGTGGTTTCTGGGGGAAAACTTGAAAATATATTTGAGCTTAAAAATATACCACATGTAAGACTGTGCAGAACCCAAAGGCATTAATAAGAATGCATACTTATGCTAAATGACATTGCAAATGTAAATGGCATGTGTCCATATTTCTTCTAAGGATAATTCATAACCAAATGGCGGGTACATGCTTCAGTGGTGACGACAGCAGAACAATTCTTTACAACCAATTGCCGCCTTTTTTAGTAATTAACATACTCCATATAGATTGAAAGGTCATTTCTTATCCTCTTTCTCTAACAGTCTTTAATATTTACCAAATAGTGTTGCATTGTTGGAAATGTCACGGGCTCTACAGCGCAGGGGTGATTCCACACAGTGATTCATGATGACTTAGTTCATTAAGAAAATTACAGCTCATTTATTTGGTCACTATATCTCTTCTGCTCTCAAAGAATTCTCTTTGATTAAAAAAGTGAATTATGTTGACTTGTTTCTGTATTGTAGGTGGCTTTAATTAAAATAAAAAGATAATGTGTCTTAGCCTTAAGTATTTCCTTTTCAATGACCATTAGAAGTTTCAGTAGAGAAATTGTGATGGCAAATGCAAAGCAATTCAGAGATGAATTCACTTTCCTTTTTTCCAACCACTAGAATCTCATTACATGACATCTCCCTTGGACCTGTTTGTCTAACCTGGGAGCTGGGAGCCATCTGAGAAACCCAGGTCTCTCTTCCCCACCATTAACTCATCATAGTTTATATCTGTCCCTTCTTTCCACTTTCATGACTACTACTATAGCCCATGTCACTGCCAGCAACTTAAGTTTCCCAATTCATCCCCCTTCTCCCAAACCCCTCCGTCTTCCTGGTCTGCACTGTGATCAGAGAAGTGTTTTACACTATCTATGGTAAAAAACTAGATATTTTTTCCCCATTTCATCATGGACCAGCATTCTTATAAAAGAGTAAAAAAAAAAAAAAAATTAAAATGTGCTTAGATGTTGCAGCAACCAAAAACACTACAAAAGTTTGTAAATGCTTATGTTCTATTTCTGCACACATTTTATTGTGGTCTGATAACAAATTTTTGCAGTCTGACATTGATCTGAGGTTCGCATTTTGAGTATCACTGAACTAAAGAGATTAAAAAACATATAAATCAGATCACACACATGCCTCCCTATTTCTGATTTCTTTTAAAAATTCAAACTAAAAGAGTTAACGTCACCTACATGGCTCAGGCAGCTAGGCCCTTGTGCTTCCTCCCAATATGTCCTCCAGGCTTGCCATCCTCAGCCACACTGACTGTATTTCAAGTCCTCAAAACGCCAAGTCTCCACACTGAGGACACATACTCCTTTCTGCCTGAAATGCTTTCCCATCTCTGTTCAATCTGGCTGTCTCTTATGTTCTTCAGATATCATCTTAAATATTTCTTATGCAGAAGGATGCTACCTCCTACTACCATTACCATTGCTAATTAAATTATCTGTTACTCCCTCCATTGAAAGGTGGGATCTATATCTACCCCCTTGAATCTGGGCAGGCTCTGTGACCCCTTATCCAATAGAATATGGTAGAAGAGATACTATGCCAGTTTCCAAGCTCAACATCTAACATGAACCACTGGCACTAGATGTCTCTTGGATTGGATGATAGAAGAACACATTCACCTTGTAAAAAGTCTGACTTCCCAGAAACCTCCATGCTATGAGGAAGCCCACGCTAGCCACATAGAGAAGCTTTGTTTAGAGACAGATGCCCATTCACACATCAGGGAGAAGAGTGAAGAAGCCTTCAGTCGACTCTAATCTTGGCTGACCCCTTCCTGTACCCATAGAAGGGATCCCAGGTGAGAACGTATCAGCTGAATTTGTCCACCCTAGATCCAGAATAGAAAATAATGTACTATTATTATTATTATTAGACACTAAATTTTGCTTGTTATGTAACAACAGACAGATGGAGGAGTTTCCCTGCTGTGTTATTTGTTGCTATCTTGTTGGTTTTTCATTCATGAAATAGACATGGTGAACATGAATTTGTCTTGGTTTAGATTTCCCTCGGAAATAGAACCTGAAGCAATGATTTCATTGCAGGTGGTTCCTAGGTCAAATAAAAAGAGACTATTTCCTGGATGAAGTATCTATTTCTTTTCTTCTGCCCAATAAAATTGTCAGTACAAAATTGTCATGGTACTCAAAGAGCAGAGCAGTTTGTAGTTTCATTTTCCTTGTTTTTGTCCTTATCCTCGGGGAGATGATCGAAGGAGACCAGATGAGCAGAACAATGATGGATCCTCTGGGGTCCACTGAGTTTCCATCCTGCTGGGGACCCTCTAGAGACTGTTGGAACTTGGCTCACAACTGTCCCACTGCCACTTGGAGGGTTGCAAGAAAGCTGGGAGATGGATCAGCCAACTCTCACCCTCCTTGGTTAAGAGTTGCTTTTAGAATGTTAATTCTCTGACACATTAGCCTGTAAGTAAGGGATTCCGCAGATGCCTGAAACTGGAGAATGGCCTCAGGATGAGAGATGTGGGATGTGTATTCAGAAAGCTCTGCAGAGGCCCCTGCAGTGGAAGCGGGGGATGGGCAGGAGGCAGGCCTATTTCATCCCCAGCTGGGCAGGTAGGGCCTGGTGCCTACAGGGGATGCAACAGACATTTATTGAGTAAGTAAAGGAGTGGTAAAGGCCTTTCGTTTTAGAAAGATTGTAGCAATAGTCTGTACTCTAGACGGGTCAGATTTCGCTGTTGACCTTGGCAAGCCCACTCTTCTCTCTGGGCCTTCTTCCTCTGCATTTGTGATAAAGGGTTTGGGAGTCATCATTTCATGAGCCCTTCCAGGTACAGTATCCTATGGATCATGACTAGAATATACGTAGCATCACGAGGCCAAGAGCTCATATTCCAAGTTGAATAAATTAGTTGTTTTTTTTTTTTTTCCCTAGAAGTGGAGAGAATATTTAAACAAGAAAGTGTAGTTAATGGAATAATGAGAATTGCATGGTGATCTTCTGTCCCTTTAAAATGGAAGGTTAATTATTGCATAAATTGAGCTACATATACACAATGGAATTATTTAACAGCCATTAAAAACCAAGTTTATGAGGGCTAATTTATAATATAGAAATGTAAGCATATATGTATAAAGCATGTGTGTAAGTGTGTGTGTGTGTGTGTGTGTGTGTGTATGTGTGTGTGACTATATATCTGGACACAAAAAGGAAGATCTGAGTTATCATTTTAGGGTGGTGGGATAATGTGTGATTTTTATTTTCAGTTTTAAACTTATTTATACCTTCCAAATTGTGAGAGATAGGTATGCATTATTTTTATGATTGGAATTTATATAACAAATGCGCATGTAAATGTGTTTAAATGGTACAAAAAACAGGGGAAGGGAATGTAGTCAGGGAAGTATTAGAGGCCCCTCTGACATCCCTCACTCACTCAGGGGAAGACTGAAGCCCTGGACTCGTGTCAGCCTTGAAGTTACTTACACACGATGAATGAAGTCTGCATATAATTTCTAGTTGCGCATTCAGGCATTTTCATGAGACCTATATCTCTGTTAAACTCTTATGTCCTCAGTATCTGTCTCTATAATGGGTCTACCTATATCGAATTCACATGATCATTGTAAAGATTAAAGAATTTTAATAATAAAAATATGGGAACATTTAAGGACAATTAAGGTTTCAAGAAAGGTAATGAGAAGAAGAAAATAGAAAACTATTATTAATGGTAGAATACTTTACAGAGCTTTCCTGGTGGCTCAGACAGAAAACAATCCCCCTGCAATGCAGGAATCCCAGGTTCGATCCCTGGGTGGGGAAGATCCCCTGGAGAAGGGAATGGCTACTTTAAAGAGGGGATTAAGCTAAAAATGAGACTGTTAGGGTAGCCAGCCTGAGCTGACTAATACAGATAACATTGACTGATTGATTAATTCATATCGTCAGCACTTATATAGGCCAATACTTATATAGATCTACAGGGACAAGACATAGTAACGTGTGTCTTTGTCAGCTTTGGATGCTGTCACAAAATACAATACATGGAGTGGCTTAGACAGCAGACTTTTCTTCCTCATAGTTCTGAGGCTGTCGGTCCAAGATCAAGGTTTTGGCACATTCAGTCATGGGTGAGGGCTCTCTTCCTGGCTCCCAGACAGCCTCCTTCTCACTGTGTGCTCACATAGCTTTTCTCGCTTCCTGTTTTTATAAGACTAACCCCATTGCTAAAGACCCACCCTCCCGACCTCATCCAAACCTAATTACTTCCTGAGTCCTCACCCCCAAACGCCCCAAATGTTTGGGGTTTGGGGCTTCAACGTATGCATTTTGGGCAAACACATTACATCTATAACAAGGCACTAGGAATGGATCATTTAAAAGCCAGAGGAGGTTAGATTTTGATTCTCCCTGAAAAGCAGTATGGACTCAGAGCGAAATGGGAGTGGCTGCCCGTGAATGCGTTTACTTAGTACCCGCTTCACCCCAGACCCTGTCTGGGTTGCTCCCTACTGCCCTGGACAGACCAAACAGAGGCAGGAAATCCACTTCTAACATCAGAGCGATGAGTTTATGCTAGAAAATATTTCCAGAGATGATCACGTAAATCTCATATGCTTTTCTTACCGTGCACTGCTGACATGTTTCATCTAGAAGTGGGGTCTATATTTCTTCCCCTTGAGTCTCAGAGAGCCTACGTGTGAAGCTTCATGATTTCCGGTAGTAGGGAAATGAAGAGAAGATGGCACTCACCTGGGACTCTCTCTTGGGACATGGCCCTTGGGTGCCCTGAGCCAACACACATACAGGCCAGCTCCCCTGAACTCACTGTGCTGGGCAGTCTGCAGAGAGAGACCGAACAGAGACCCACGGAGATGCTCAGGGAGCCCCTGCTGCCCCAGCCTCACTCCGATAGAGGGTCCCCAGCTCAGCACCAGATAGGAGAGTGAAGCAGCCTTTGAGATGGTCCCAGTCCAGATCAGCACCCACCACAGCTGCATGGGAGACCCCATCTAGACTGCCTTGCCTCTCCCGAATCCCTGACCCCTAGAATCCATGGGAGGAGCAAATCCATGAGTATTGTAGTTTTAAGCCAGTAAGTTTTGGTATGATGCATTCCACAGTGATAGGTAAATAATCAGCATTAGACAACGGGGAAGGTGTAACCTGACATATCACTGAGCCACCTCTAATTCCAAATCTCTGCTTGCGTCATCATCATTCATTTATTACAACCAACATAATACAACCGAAGGTCTCTCCGCAGGCAGGCAGGGTTCAGGGAGGAAACCAGGGTCTCAGATAATACAGCTGCCCTCTCCCCTCTGATGCTGTTTAAATGATGACTTATGTATGTGTATTGCGCCTTTCATTTCATTTTGCCCTGTGTAAACACATTTCTCTAACCTCATTATTAACAATGACCAAGTAGAAATTAATCAGCGGAACGAAAGCCAGCTCTTTCATTGATGACTGTGCGTGTGGACTTGGGACGAGGCCCCAGTGAAGCACACAGCTGCACGACGCCTTTACATGTTTCCTCTGTTATCTTTTCCCACCGCTAATCCACAAATACAGACACACAATCTATTAAGACAGTGCAGAGACCTCTCTAGAGGAGGTGAACACAGACAATTGTTTGCTACTTAAAATTTACTGGAGCTTGAAAAAAATGTTCCTCCTTAGAACATTGGCTTCTTTTTGGATTGACTTGCCAAATTCCCTGAGTAGTTTGGCACAATGTGAGAATTAATATATTGTCTCACGAATTCTCCATTTTCATCCATAGTAACAGTTTCAGTAATTGAGAATATAGAATATTGTACTGATTTTGCCTAAACAGAAAAATCTAAGACAAATATCATAATATGACAAAGTGTCTAAAACATACACATTTGTTTGTGCATTTGTCGAGGTAGGTGATGTGTGCGTGTGTCTCCTACCATGTGGCAAGCGTTGTTCTAGCCACTGGAGATGCTATGGTGGAAAAAAAAGCAAGGCAAGGCACATGTGGTTCTCATCCTCATGAAATTTAGTCTAGTTGAAAATATAAACATTAACTGGATAAAAATATCATAGTTGTTTTCTTGAGGCTACAGAACAGCCAGAAGTTTCTTGTATGACTGGTTGAAGAATACATTAGAACAACCATGCTTAGAAAACCCATTCAGCATTATCTACTAAAACCAGACACTCTTGGGTATATACCCTGCTAAAATGTGTACACATATGCACCAAGAAGAGTGCATGAGGATGTTCCTAGCAGCACTATTTGCCACAGCTCCAAAATTCAAGGGACATAAAGATGGCCACCAACTGTTGTTGTTGCTCTTCAGCTGCTAAGTCATGTCCAACTATTTGCGACCCTAAGGACTGCAGCACGCCAGACTCCTCTGTCCTCCACTATTTCCCAGAGTTTGCTCAGAATCATGTGCATTGAGTTGGTGATGCTATCTAACCAGCTCATCCTCTGCTGCCTCCTTCTCCTTTTGCCTTAATTCTTTCCCAGCATCGCGGTCTTTTCTAATGAGTCTGCTCTTTGTATCAGGTGGCCAAAGTATTGGAACTTCAGCATTCATCCTTCCAGTGAACATTCATTGGTTGTTATCCTTTAGGACTGACTGGTTTGACCTCTTTGCTGTCCAAGGGACTCTCAAGAGTCTTCTCCAGCACCACAATTTGAAAGCATCAATTCTTTGGTGCTCAGCCTTCTTTTGGAGTAGGAAATGGCAACCCACTTCAGTATTCTTGCCTGGAGAATCCCATGAAGAGGAGCCTGGTGAGCTACAGTCCATGGGGTCACAGAGAGTCGGACACTACGAAAGCAACTAAGCAGCAGCAGCAGCAGCCTTCTTTGTGGTCCAACCCTCATATCCATACGTGACTACTGGAAAAACCATAGCTTTGACTCCATAGACCTTTGTCAGAAAAGTAATGTCTCTGCTTTTTAATACACTGTCTAGGTTGGTCATATCTTTCCTTCCAGGGAGCAAGTGTCTTTTAATTTCATGGATGCAGTGACCGTCTGCAGTGATTTTGGAGCCCAAGAAAATTAAGTCTGTCACCATTTCCATTGTTTCCCCATCTATTTGCCATGAAGTGATGGGACTGGATGCCATGATTGTTGAGTTTTAAGACAACTTTTTCACTCTCCTCTTTCACCCTCATCAAGAGGCTCTTTAGTTCCTCTTCACCTTCTGGCGTTAGAGTGGTATCTTCTGCATAGCTGAGGCAGAATGCATTAAAATTATAGTACATGCATATAACTGAATGCCATGCGGCAATGAAAAAAATGGCCTGCAAGCTATGCAGAACCGTATGATGAATCTAACCAATATAACACTGAGTAAAGACTCCTTCTGTATCATTCTTATTTATATGAAGTAGAAAACTGAAAAGCTAATCGTTCCTGCTAGAAATAAGAATAGTGGTTCTCCTTGGTGAGGAAGTGACCGGAAATGGTGAGAGGCGGAGGGGGACAGGGACTTCTTGATGCGATTCGTGTTCTGATTTTTTATCTAGGGGTTGTAACGTGCACGGACTCATTTTTCTGTACGTATGTGATACAGTGTTGAAGAAAAATAGAACGATCAATGATTCCCTGTTGTCAGCAAGGATAACCCTAAGTCCTTGTGAAGGAAGTCTCAGATGCTTCACGACCAAATGCTAGTTTTCCCTTACAGCCCCTCTTCCTTCCCCTCCCTGCCAGCAGTTAGCCAGCTGAACTAGCCCCACTCCTCAAGGCCAGCATGCCATCTTCTCCTTTCTCCGTTCTGTCAGTGGGCTTCTCTTGCCTGCAATCTCCGTTTCTCTTTCCCACCTGCAGTGCCCCTTCTCATCGAATGCCCAGGCTCAGCTGCAGCCTTAAGTTGAGCAGGGAATCAACCCAAATTGCTCTCTCCACTCCCGTATTCCACCTCAGGTGTGGTCCAATTCCTGTGCTATGTTTCTTCTTTGGTTGTATTTAGAATAATCCATTTACATGTGCGATCACTCACCTCTCAACCCCTACAAACCCTAGACCAGAGTGACTTTAGAGCAGCAGTCTCGTTTGACCCTTCACTAACTCCCTGAAGCCTGTTGGAGTAACTGGGGCACCATGTGTGCTCATAGACGCGTGAATAACAGGTGCATGAGCGGGCCCTGGAGTGGAACTGATGTGAGACGTGTGTACAGCTCTGCTTCCAAATAAAGGCAGGAACCTGGTGGCCTGCCACTGGTAGAAAGAGCAACCCTATCACTGGTTACAGAGTCAGCCCTACCAGGAGGTGGGATTTCTGGAGCATTCCAGAGGAATGGTGTTATCAGGTGGAATAATGATTGGGGTAGGTTGGAGTTTTGAATAAAGAAATCTTTGAGCGCACACACACACACAAAACCAAAAGCTTTTAAGTAAATGAATGTTAAAGGCACTTTTCCACGCAATATAGAAATGCAGTTATCTCTCTCATAGCTGGTAGATTCATCTCCTTTCGTTCACTCACTCGTTCACAGCTCTGCGTTGAGCAGTGACTATATTCCAGGCTCTGTACTAGGTGCTAGAGCTCACAGGTCATCTCAGTCACTGCCGACAAAGGGAGGGAAAACCTGCAAACCTATTAAGATCCAACTTGAATACTGAGAAGCAGGAAATGTACCGTTTCCCCTACTTTTGGTGTCTTTGGTACCAGGATTTTGTTTATGTGAAACATTTCTAGGTAGTCTCCAAATCTCTGCCAAATTTCTTCCTTTTTGTATTCCATCAAATTTGTAAGCTGCTAATTAAAATAACAAGAAAAAAGAAAAGAGATTTTATTTAAAAGTTACTCTCCACTCAAGAAGACAAAATATTTTGATTCTCTCCAGAAAAGGCTTTCAGCTTGCTACTGGAAAAGGTTGAGAACGTTGAGACTCTTGGTTCGCATTCTCTCTGCTAGGCTGATAAATAGGGAATCAGGAGGGAAGTGCTGTGGTGATAAAATGCGGTCTGTTTTATAACTTTCCTGTCTGTTACTGTCAAAAGTTCCTCTGCCACTTTGGGGACCTATTTTCTTTGAGTATTTAAATATCCTAGAAACCAGAATTCACCGAACAAACTCCCGTTTACTTGCTTTCCCACTTTCCTAAGTGTTAATCACAACCATTCTGGTTGACAGTGGCCCCAGGGAGAACTGACAGCTTCCTCCGGTGTGCGCCTGCCTTGCGTACATCACGGTACACGCGCTTCTCTCTCCGTACGACTGTGGGTGACATTCATCTCCTTGTCGCGAGTCACCGGCTTGTGCATCCACCTGTCCTACTTGGCTGTGAACTTGCGGAGTGCAGAGAGGATGCCCGTGCTTCTTTGCACCCCTGACTCCTCATTCACTGAAGAGCACGTTTTGAACAGTTTATGTTTACGAAATTAACAAATGAATGAGTGTCTTGTCTTTGGCTATTTTCCAAATCATTTTTCTAAATATATAATATATGTATGCTATAACTAGTCTGTGTCATACTTGCCCTTGTTTTGCCCCTACTGAATTCTTTGATTCTAAATGGACTTGGAGGTGTTTTGAAGCATTGGGTTGACAAAACATCCACACAGATTCTGGATGTTGATGCTGTAATTGTGTGAGGAAAGACACACTAACAAAAGCGGACACAGCCTCCCCCCGCCCACCCCCAAACAGAGAGCAAGAGGAAATGTGTGATGTCACCCCCTGGGAGCCCCACCACATGCTCAAGGAGGAAGTCTGTCTTTGAAAACTGGTGGGACTCTTGGATGATCAGCTGTCAGTTTTTTCTCACATTTATTCTGAATGAGCACAATCCATCCATCAGTGCTTAAAGAGTTTTCCAACAGTACATTGACCTTGAATGCGGCACATTGATTTTCAGTAACGCGCCACAAATAGGGTCGTTACTGAATCACCCAACAGTGGATGTGATTGGGAACAGATTTCTGAAATTCCAATAGGGTGCCACCTGCCCTGGATGATGGATCAGCCTACTGTAAAGCATCAATCCTTGCCAGGGTCTTGAAAAGGGTGACACCTGTATGAAATTTATCATTATGTACACGACTGGGCCAAGCTTAAGACCATAAGTGAGCTTTGCCACAAGGATGGGGCCTCTCGGGGAAACGGCCTGTTTTGTTTGCAGCGGCGTTATTTACTGAAATGCCTTCCTAAGAAGGAGCCACTGGTGATGGTGACAAAGATGTAAGCACTATGGGGAATTACATCTGCAGCAAAGATTGAGCGATAGATAAAAAGCCTGTGTCTTAAGCTGTTAGAGGTTAACGCCCGATCAATTAAGGTGATTGTTTCTTAGATTGCATTGGACAAATGTACACACACAAGGGGACATTAGCACAGCCAGAAGAGAGGAACAAAGGGAAATTAACTGGCGCTCAACTCCAAATCAAACTGGAAAATGATTTCATGTTCTTTTGAAATGCTAAATTATCTTAATGAAGAGTTTTCTTCCAAAATGAAACTCCTATATCCCTTTTTTTTTAACTTCAGTGTAAGAAACCTTAGCATAAAAATGAAAGGTTTTCTCGAGAACTGGATAACTGTCGGGGCCATGCTCATTTTACAGAAATACAGACTTTGGAATCTATGCTTATTTTTTTGAGAAGTGATAGTGTGGTTTATTACTCTAAGTAAGGCTGGTTGTTATTTGGTATCTGCTACGTGTAGCTGGGCTTCCCTGGTGGCTCAGAGGTTAAAGCATCTGCCTCCAATGTGGGAGACCCGGATTCGATCCCTGGGTCGGGAAGATCCCCTGGAGAAGGAAACGGTAACCCACTCCAGTATTCTTGCCTGGAGAATCCCATGGACGGAGAAGCCTGTTAGGCTACAGTCTATGGGGTCGCAAAGAGTCGGACACGACTAAGCGACGGAATGAACGAACTGACGTGTAGCTACCACCCCAGGTACACCACAGGCATTACACTAACTTCCCAATAGCCTCCCCGTGTAGACTGGATCTTCTCCCCAGTTTACAGATGAGGAAACAGAGGCCTTCAGGAAATTGTTCAGGGTTAAACAGTTAATAGCAGCACTAAGATTGGAGGTCTGGTTTTCTTTCTGACTTCAGCCTGCACAGAGGCCTGCTCTCACTCATACAGCATGAGAGATTAAGTCATGGGCATTCAAATATATCACCCTGTTGTAATACTGCCCATCTTAAGAGCAGCAAGTGAGAACAGATTGCATCCTGACTCTTCATACAAAAGGGTTAACAGACGTTGCTGGGTGTAGGTTGCAAAGGTGTTCCTTTGGGAGTTGCTAAGCTCCCCTAATTATCCCCTCCATAATTATAAGCTGCTTGGGAGAGGGCAAGCGTTCGGAGGGTCTGAATATTATAATTGATGCTTGTTAACCCACCCGTCATGTCTCCCTGGTTCAGATGCACTGGGTGGACATGACTCCTCCTAGACCCAGGGGCTGAAAGCCAGCCAGGCAAGCCGGCAATGATGATAGGTGAGGGCTGCCATAGGCCGAAACTCAGCCCAGGCCTCACAGAAAGGTTTGGAAAATGCTCACCTCGCTTCTTTGGATAATTAGGTCCTGCGCTGGTGGGGTACTCAGCGTCTGCAGCTGGAGTGAGCTTGGGGAGACTCTACTTGTCCCTGGTATCTTTCCTGCCTGGCTTATTTTCTGAAGTAGGCACAGAAGTCTGGTCCAAAATGTAGCATCCTTCCTGCCTTCAGTCATTCACCTCAGTCCTCTCCTCCTTTCCACAGTCGAGTTTGGGTCTCCAGAGTGCCCCGCATGCCTCTGGGTTATGAGGTTTTGTACAAGTGATGTCTTCTTCGCCTTCTTATCTGCAGCATTTAGAATTGAGCTTTGTACATATAGACGACCCTTGATGCATGTTCACTGGAAGACAGAGAAAGTAGCAGAGGAAACCACCGCGGTCTAGAACATTTGCCTGCTCCCATGCTTCTACCTCGGGCTTCCCTGGTGGCACGGTGGTACAAGAATCTGTCTGCCAATGCAGGAGACGCAGGAGATGTGGGCTCGATCCCTGGGTCAGAAAGATCCCCTGGAGAAGGAAATGGCACCCCACTCCGGCATTCCTGCCTGGGAAATTCCATGGACAGAGGAGCCAGGCGAGATGTAGTTCATGGGGCCACAGAGAGTCGGACACGACTGGGGGACTGAGGATGCATGCCTCTGCCTCAGAGACACATGCGCGACCATGTGTGGTCATCAAGGGAGGGCTTATCGCTTCTCTGTGATGGCGACATGGAGACGAGGAGGACCTTGCTGGACTTCTAGGCTCGCGCGGAGCACCGTGCAGCTGCTAAGATGGTGCCTTTCTGTGCCTTGCATACAGCAGAAATTAAACAAGTATCCACTGAAAAGCACGATTGTTTGTCAAATAAGTGGATGAATAAACATCTGTTGAATGAATAACTATCTGAGAGTGAATGGTACTGTAAATAACTAAATATTTGCTGAATGAACGGACAACAGCTCTTCGGTGAATGATGTGACTTGGCCGGGTGAAGTTTCCCACAGTGCTAAGAATTCAAGCTGAAATCACATAGCAGAGGACTTTGAATCTCAACTCGTCAATGCACTGTGTTCAAAGTGGCCGGAGAGCTAAACTCCCCAGCTACACAGTTGATTGACTGGCCTGCACGGAAATCTGTCCTCAAAATTCCCAAAACTTCCTGACAATTCTAGTTTCTGTGTCTAAAGATAAACCTCCTACTCATTTTTGTGATTCATGTTCTCATTTTTGAACGATGAGAAAAATGGTATCCTGGGTGGTGGGCATACTGTGTGTGTGTTCAAGGAATGAATAGGACCTCATAAACCTCTCTTCCGGGAGCTATCAGTATTCACCAAGGAAACCAAGCACATGACAAATGTGATTAGAAGCGACTGTCGAATAATGACAAATAAGTTCTAATAAAAACAGACACGATCCTAACAATTACTTGAAATGCAGATATTTATCAAACAGAGTGAGATTAAAAATGACCATATTGCATTAAAGAAATCGAACTGATGGAATTTTAAATATGCAGCTTGGCCCTTTCCCTCTGCTCACGCCTTCCTCCTCACCAGGCTCCTTGCAGTGAAATGGGGTGGGAGTGAATTCAAACAAAGAGTGCTCTAATGTGCAGTGAAGTATTCACATTTTTGACTGGTGTTATCTAAAACGTTCAACACTGCAGAAAAATGAGACCACAGTATCGAGGAGAGCGGGCAGATGACGGCCTCTCACCCGCCGATTGTGAGACACAGTGGAGAGACCCACAGGCAGCGGGCCATGCTCTGCGTGGGGGAGAGGCGCCACCCGGGCCCTCGGAAACACGCCCAAGGGGCGTGCATTACTAAGGAGAATGTCCGGATAGATCAATCGATGCAAACAGAACTAACCAGACACTGATGATTAGCAAGCCTTTCTCTTTCTCCCCCTACCAATTTATTGATTATCTATCTTCATTTTAGGGATGTTAGAGAAATTCTGTGACCCTAGCCACAAGAATATTCAATAAAAAACATTCACCAATTATTTAGCTTCCTGTACAAGCAGTGATCATCATATTTTAAAATATTGTCACTAATAATAATAAGAAGAAGCAGGATATGTATTCTTTTATTTTAATTGCCACTATTAGGTCTAACTTAATAATATGAAAAAAAAAGTCTTAAAAAGCTCTAAGATAATTAAATGGAATTGCTATCAAGTACCATGTAGTGAATTATGTCTACACACCAGGTCCTTAGCTGAATACTTTCTGGATCCTGAAGTTTAAATAAGTTAGGGACTTTTTAAGAAAAAATTGTTAAAAATACAAATTAAGTATGAACATACATATTTAGAATGAAAAGATTATAAATCACAGATTTTAAGACATTTTAAAACACTACCATGAACTTCCAGATGTTCAAGCTGGTTTTAGAAAAGGCAGAGGAACCAGAGATCAAATTGCCAACATCCACTGGATTATCAAAAAAGCAAGAGAGTTCCAGGAAGACATCTATTTCTGCTTTATTGACTATGCCAAAGCCTTTGACTGTGTGGATCACCAAAAACTGTGGAAAATTCTGAAAGAGATGGGAATACCAGACCACCTGACTTGCCTCTTGAGACATTTGTATGCAGGTCAGGAAGCAACAGTTAGAACTGGACATGGAACAACAGACTGGTTGCAAATAGGGAAAGCAGTACGTCAAGGCTGTATACTGTCACCTTGCTTATTTAACTTATTTGCAGAGTACATCATGAGGAACGCTGGGCTGGAGGAAGCACAAGCTGGAATCAAGATTGTTGGGAGAAATATCAGTAACCACAGATATGCAGATGACACCACACTTATGGCAGAAAACAAAGAAGAACCAAAGAGCCTCTTGATGAAAGTGAAAGAGGAGAGTGAAAAAGTTGGCTTAAAGCTCAGCATTCAGAAAACTAAGATCATGGCATCCAGTCCCATCAGTTGATGGCAAATAGATGGGGAAACAGTGGAAAAAGTGACAGAGTTTATTTGGGGGGACTCCAAAATCACTGCACAGATGGTGACTGCAGCCATGAAATTAAAAGATGCTTACTCCTTGGAAGGAAAGTTATGACCAACCTAGACAGCATATTAAAAAGCAGAGATATGACTTTGCTAATAAACGTCCGTCTAGTCAAGGCTATGGTTTTTCCAGTGGTCATGTATGGATGTGAGAGTTGGACTATAAAGAAAGCTGAGTACCGTAGAATTGATGCTTTTGAACTGTGGTTCTGGAGAAGACTCTTGAGAGTCCCTTGGACTGCAAGGAGATCCAACCAGTCCATCCTAAAGGAGATCAGTCCTGGGTGTTCATTGGAAGGACTGATGCTGAAGCTGAAACTCTAATACTTTGGCCACCTGATGTGAAGAACTGTCTCATTGGAAAAGACCCTGATGCTGGGAAAGATTGAAGGTGGGAGGAGAAGGGGATGACAGAGGATGGTTGGATGGCATCACTGACTCGACGGACATGAGTTTGAGTAAACTCTGTGAGTTGGTGATGGGCAGGGAGGCCTTGCGTGCTGCAGTCCATGGGGTCGCAGAGTTGGACACGACTGAGTGACTGAACTGAAAATACTACAAAGATTCATTGCTCCCAGGGTCTTGGAAGGGGCCTGTGCAAGAGAAAGGCCTTGAGACTTAGGCATCATTAGCTTCAACAGGTACTTGTGACACTGCTTGGGATCATGTCATTTAATCCATTTCACAGCCCTACATAAGAGATGTAACAGTTTTTGTCACATTAGAGGTTAAGAGGCTATGAGCCAAAAAGTTTAAGTCTCTGAACCAAGGACAGAGTCAGGATTTGAAATGGGCTCTGAGACCAATGGTGATGCTCCTCATCCGTGTATAATACTGCCTCCTCCTAAGTCTGCATCTCTGTGACCCCTCTAGTTGAAAGACCAAACGTACATCCCATGTGTTTCTAGGAATTTCAGGACTTGGGTACACGGTGGTCAGCATCATGACAGATCTCATACCCAACTGAAAGAATGAGCAGAAAGGAAAGGTCCGAAGAAATAAAGAAAGGAGGGAGGGAGTCAGGGAGGGAGGAAGACAGTCAGGCCGACCCCCTTCTTCGATTGTTAGCGTGCGTCAGGTAACAGTGTCCTAAAGTAGACTCGTGATCGCCTCTTCTTTTCTTCTCAGTCTGTCTTGAACCCATTATAACTAAGTGTTCCTGACCCCACATTTCAGTCCAGCTGTTGTTGTGGCAACCCATGGACTCCATATTGCCAAATCCATGGGACGTCTCCACTCCCCATCTCACCTGACCTACACCTGTAATTTACTGTTGGTTATTTCTTTCTTCGTCACTTGACCTCAGAAGTCCTCTCTTAGACCCTCCCCCTACTTCACTAGTTACTCAGCCTCAGTATCCTGTGCTGGGTTTTTCTAGCCTCGATCATCTCTAAGCATCAGAATTACCCAGGGCTCAGTTATCAGTTCAGTTCAGTCATCAGACCTCATTTATTCTTTATCTAATCCTCCTCCCCGGGTGACGGTTCTGTGGCTGGGAGGGTCTCCAGCTTTGAGCATTTAGCCTGAGTCTCCAATCTTCAGTCTCAAATTCAACTACATTTTCAGCATCCTGAGGTGTCTAATAACCATCACACACACAATACCTTTCAAAAAAGCCAAGGTCACCCATCCAAACCTGCTCCTTCCTTATTCTCCTTCATTTCAAGAAATGATCGTATTATTTTCCAATTGTTCAGGTTAGGAAGTTAAGAGTCTTCTTTAATTCCTTTCTTTTCCCACATCCATCAACAAATTACATTAGTTCTTCCTCCCCATCCCAACAGAAAATAAGCTTCTTGTCAGCAGGGGTTTTGCTTTGTTCAGTCTTCCCTCTGGTGCTTTGAATGCTGCGTATCACGGAAGTTTTCAATCGTAGTGGCTGAATGGAAGTTGAAAGAAGGTGTACTCCCCTAGATGCAGCACCCCGACATCTGTGCTTGGCCTGGCCATATAGTTTCTTCTAGGACAGCAGGACAGTGTTTGCTTTTACCCTGCTTAAAACGATTGATGATTATTTATTGTGCTTTTATGTGTTGAATGATGTGTTTTCCATGTGAGATAAGACTCATGAGAATAGCGTGTGGGCCTTTTGCTCACAATTTTGCCCCCAGATCCGCATGGAGAGCCTGACACATATCCAGTGTAGCCCTTCATTCACTCAAAGTGAGTTTGTCGAGTATCTATTTTGTGGCTCTCTGAAAAGCACATAACTCATAGATAAACATTTATTTTCCTAAGAAGATATTTTATTCTATCAACAGAGAGACAGAAACAAAAAGTTGTGTATACATCAATGAAAGTGTCTGTGAAACACTGCATTTATAGCCAAATAATTTAGGAGGGAGATGCACACACGTCCCATAGGACCAGTGAAATCAGAAAATTTCACTTAGGAAATGGCATAGGATGTAGGCCTTGAGACATAAGGATCTGGGTCACACGAGTTCCTCAAGAAGATGGTGAGAAGGGGAGAACAGGCAAAAGCCGTTCAGGGAAATACAATGATACACAAAGGCTAGGAATCATGCTGACTGTGGCAGTTTGTTGTTGCAGGAGCCAGAGTGAGTGACAGGCATTGGCGGGAAGCTGGAGGTTAGTTTTCAAAGTGGCCCAGGTAGAAACTCATGAGAATTCCAGCATCTTCTCGACAGTCCCTCTCCAAAGCAAGTCATTGATTAGTCAACACGTTTTGCCTGGGCTACCGCCCTTGCAAGCTTCAATCACAGCCCAGGGGACCAGGGATCCTCATAACATCAGTGCGAACACGTTGCTGTATGTTTTAAGGCCTTTGTGTCTTTTCCAACGATGATGAGAATAAAATTCTAACTTTTCCCTTGGATAGCAAGGTATGGTCTGGCCTGGCTAGCTCTGTAATCTCATCTTATACCAATTCCTGATGCTCAGATCCCTAGATTTTCTCAGCTCCTGAGACTTATCCACCTCCTTCCAGCATGAAGGCTTTGCCCATGCCAGGAACGCGCTTTGATTGGCTCCTCTGCAGACGGCAGAGATCATCTCAAGTCTTGAATCCTGAGAGCGCTTTCTAGATCTCTGACCGGCCCCACCCGCTTCTTGTCTTTCTTTGATCCGCATTTGTTTCCTTCTTAGCTTTTGCCAGAGTTTATGAGTACCTCGTTTTTCTGTTTTCGCCATTTCTGGACTAGAAAGTAAACATCATGAGATGAAGGATAGTTTCAGGGGTAAAGAAAACTCTCTCTTGTTCAACATGAGAGCCGTGTCATGAGTTGTCTTTACTGCTTACTTATTGAAGAGATGATTGTTTAACTGAATGTATAAATGGGTAAATCCACCAGTAGTTTTGCCTCTCAGGTGCAGAATAAAGTGTCACAGAATTAGGGATGGACAGTGATGGCCTGTTTTTTGTGGTTTTTTTCATAGATGAACAGGATATGCCTGTTCAACTGCAAGGGGCAGGAGTCAAGGGGCAAAGACTCTGGCAGCAAGGATTTTGAGCGAGTGAAAAATGTATTATCACCTGCCACCTTTGATCCATGTGTCTGTGTGACCCCAGGCTGTGGTTCTCTTGCTGGTTGTCCAAGTGGCTGTGTAATCCTACCTGGAATTGTCATTGCATAGATTATCTCAGGTGTGGAACCGCTCACTCAGGAGATGTGGGGAGGATGGCTGAGGCCAAGGTCAGCAGACAAGCTGCCTGGCTAGCTGGCTGCTTTGTGTGAGCTTCCTGTTTACCCTGAAGCTCTGTGTCCAGCCATTGTCCTTCCCCACTGGGAGGACTTCCATCCCCCTGCAGAAGAACACGGAAAAGGAGGAAAGTAAAAAATACATTGTCCAAGCTTTGATGGCTGTAAGCAGCATGAAGACTTGGAAGGAGCACAGGCCTTGGGGAATCAGAGACAAATGGCATCAGTTTTAGACCTGCAGACGGCAGAGCCTTGAGATTTTCCTTTATCTTTGAGCTTCCATTTACTCATCCAACAGAGGAGAACAATAGAAATACTACAGAACCTTTATATGCTTAAATGAAAAATGCATGTGAAGTGTTTAGCACAATACTTGGTACCTAGTAAGCATGATAGCTTCTAAAAGTAGTAGCAGGAGGAGGTTCAGTTCAGTTGTTCAGTTGTGTCCTACTTTTTGCGACTGCAGCACGCCAGGCCTCCCTGTCCATCACCAACTCCCAGAGGTTGATCAAACTCATGTCCATCGAGTCGGTGATGCCCTCTAGCCATCTCATCCTCTGTCGTCCCCTTCTCCTCCCGCCTTCAATCTTTCCCAGCATCAGGGTCTTTTCCAATGAGTCACTTCTTTGCATCAGGTGGCCAAAGTATTGGACCTTCAGCTTCAGCATCAGTCCTTGCAATGAATATTCAGGACTGATTTCTTTAGGATGGACTGATAGCAGGTTAGTGGTGGTACCTGTATTGACAGGAGGAGGAGAAGTTCTAACTGGATGGTGGTAGACATTGTAATATCAGGAGTAGTAAGAGGAGGAGGAACGATTGTAGGGTGGTGTAGATGGTAGTTATTACAGCAGGCGTGTGCATGCTTGTGTGCCCGGTTGCTCAGTAATGTCTGACTCTTTGCAACCCCATGGACTGTAGTCCATCAGGCTCCTCTATCCATGGGATTTCCCAGGCAAAAATACTGGAGCAGGTTGCTATTTCCTCCTCCAGGGGATCTTCCCAACCCAGGGATCGAACCCAAGTTTCCTGCATTGCAGGCAGCTTCTTCACCGTCTGAGCCACCAGACCTGCCCCATTTATCTAGATGCAAAAGGGAGAGATCATTCTCATATGATCAATGAGGAAACAAAGGTTCTAGGATACGCAAAAACTCAATCAAGGTCACACAGCCGGGACCAGCAGAGCTGGAATTGCAATCCAGGCGTGTTCATCTCACCAGGGACTGTCAACCCCTCCAGCCGTCACATCCCCTTCTTCTGAAGGCTATGCTGGGTTTCTGAGCACAGAAGTCTCTGTGTTCACTGCTTCAAGAGAAACCAGAGGATCTTCTTTGGGTCAAATATGGTGCCCATTAAAAATAAATAAATAAAAAGTAAAATACTTTGGTGCTCAACTATCTTTGCATGTAGCAGGCTTATGACAAAGTCATTTGTACAAATAACCAGAGGGAAATGGAGCCAGGGTTTGGACACATTTTTTGCTAGGATGAAAACATTCATAGGGAAAATGGAGGTGAGTTCAGATTCAGTTCCACCTCATCTTATCTGAGAAATGAGACTAGCAAAGTGCCTTGCCTCCCAGAGCCTCAGTTTCCACCTTCCTAAAACAACTAAATTTCTCTTTCCACATTTAGGTAGTAGGAAAAAACTTCAGTCTAAGGCAAACCTAGGTGCCTGGCAGTTGATCAGTGTCAGCGGTGTCTCTGGTGGCTCAGATGGTAAAGAATGTGCCTGCAGTGCAGGAGACCTGGGTTCGATCCCTGAGTCGGGAAGATCCCCTAGAGAAGGAAATGGCACCCCACTCCAGTATTCTTGCCTGGAGAATTCTGTGGACAGAAGGGCCTGGCAGGCTAGTCACAAACGAGTCAGACACAACTAAGCAACAAACACACACACGGCAGTGAAGCTGCTGGAGCTCTGGTTGAGCTGTGTACTAGCTGTGTGAGCTCTGGCAGGCTCTTGACCACACTGCCTCAGTTTCCTCAGCTGTCAGGATGATGATAGGACCTCAGAGGTGGAGGCCTCCCTGAATGAATTTCGTGCTTGTGGTGGGAGGGGGTGTCTGAGACACAGTTAGTGCTTAATAACGTTTAGGAATCAGTGGCAATGATTGTCCATATTATGTAAGATGGTGTGAAAATAAATATGAGACAGGGCCATATTTCTCTACAAAAGAGAGGATATTTGAGGTGGAAAAGAAGACCGAGTCCTGAAGAACTGATGCTTTCCAATCATGGTGCTGGAGAAGACTCTTGAGAGTCCCTTGGACTGCAAGGAGATGTCAATCCTAAAGGAAATCAACCCTGAATATTCATTGGATGTTAAAGCCGAAGCACCAATCCTTTGGCCACCAGATGTGAAGAGCTGACTCTTTGGAAAAGACCCTGATGCTGGGAAAGACTGAAGGCAAAAGGAGAAGGAGGCTTCAGAGGATGAGATGGTTAGAGCATCCCTGAGTGAATGGACATAAACTTGAGCAAACTCCAAAAGACAGTGAAGAACAGAGGAGCCTGGCCGGCTGCAATCCATGGAGAAAGCAAAGAACCAAACAGGACTTAGCAACTGAACAGCAACAGCAACTGGAAGCAGAGGCTGTTTTTCTGGAAGGCCAGGGGCTACCAAGATTCCAGGAGTAAGCATAAACCGAATATGCATAGCGGTGAATAGAGGGGAGTGTGTGCTTTTGGAGCGCGCTGGGGACAAATATGTTGACAGTGCTGTCTGTCTGCCTCAGAAAGCTGGAAGGAGAGGGGTGAGGAAGAAGCTGAAGGCCGCTCTTCTGATGCATCTGGGGTGACCAACCCCACATTCTGACTTTGGCAGGTTCTCACATTTATATTCCACTTACTCTCCACATATTTTACTCTGCACACTGTGTACTGATTTGTCACTTTTTTAGGGTAAGATTATGTCTCTGAGTAAGCTGATTAGTGTTAGACTGATTGTTTTAAAATAACTCACGCGGCATCTGAATTTATTTACATACATGATATTGCCTTCTATAAACACAGCTGTATGCAGAGAGAAAATTCAACGGTATTTTAGGAAGTTAAGCCAACAGTTTAGCTGTAATAAAGGCAGCCTTCTTGTTCTGGTTTCTCTTTATTTGTTTCTTTCTGGATTAAGTTTTTCCATGAGGGTTGGGCCTGAGCACTTCTGCCCAGAGGGGTCTTGGCTACCGAGGCAGTTTTGGCTCTGGTGGCTGTGGGGGATATAACTCACCAGCAAGGAGTGAGCATGTTTGAAGACTTGACTCTGCAGAGGAAAATGAGTTGATGGGTAGGCCTGGCACAGAGGGCTCCAGTGCCAATGTGGAAAGCATCGTGAGACATCATAAGTTTCCAACTTCTGTGTAGGGAAAGGCTTTTTGGATCTTGTTGATTCCATGTGAGTTTACTAAATACCATTCTGTGAGGTCAGGCTCTGTGTTAGCCCTAGAGATGTTGGAATAAACAAATAAGATACAGATCCTACCCTCAGGAACCTCAACAGAGTCAGGCAATCAGTAAGAACATATGAAAATGACTTTACAGTTCCAAATATACAGCTGTATATCAGCTGTAGATACAGCCGAGTGCGGGAACACTTAAGGGGAGAGACGCACTTAGCTTGAGTGTGGGAAGGAGAATTAGTGGAAAGGGAAGACTTCTTTGATGAGGTGGTGTTTAATCTGAGAGCTAAAGTGTAAAAATGAATCGGCTAATTGAAGAGGCAAGGAAAGACCATCACCAGAAAAAGGAAAGAGTCTGGCATGTCCAAAGGAGCAGAGGGGGCCCTGGTGACTGTCCGGGGGGATAGTGAGCTGAGGCTACACATGAGCATTGTCAGAAGTCAGACCCGACAGACTTGTGTGGGCCACGCTATGGATTTTCACTTTATCCTCCAAACAGTGGGAATTCATCAATGGGTTTCAGCCGCGGTGTGACAGGGGCAGATTTGTGTTTCGAAAAGATCACTTGGGCTGCCAGGGGAGGATGGATTTGTCAGAGACCCAGCAACGCATGCGGTCTATCAGTCAACTGGCTCCTGCAGAGATACAGGTGAGAGGCGAGGGTCATTAAGACTAAGGAAGAGAGAAATAAATGGTCAGATTGAGATAGAGGTTGGGAGTGTAATCAATGGGATTCATGTTTGACTGGATGCGAGAAAAGAGAAATGTCAAGTGCAATTACTTCCTTTTTTCTTTTTTTGGCCTGAGCAACAGTATAGTTAATGGTGCCATTAAGGAGATAGAACAGACAGGAGAGGAGCAGTTTGGGGCGGAATAAGACAATAAGAGCTCTCTTTGACCATATGAAATTTAAGATGACTCTAGACTTCTAGTCGAAAATAGTGAGAATACAAAAGAGGGATCACTCTGACCGTTTGAGAAAGGACTTGGGGCTCGAAATTTCATTTGGAGATGAAGTATGCAAAATCATATTAATAGCTGAGATTACGTGGGGAAAAGCAAGGAGGGAAAAGGGAGATTTATGAAGATTGAGCTGCTTGAAAACATCTCTGTCCATTTCAAGGCACTGCAGGCAGTTGGAAGTTTTGTCTGGGTGAGCAGATGACTGAAATAAGTTTTGGGTATTGTAGGGCGTGACCCAGAAAGTAAGCTGTGCACACAACACAGGGCACCAATTCAGAAAAGAGGGTTGACAACGTCTGTCCCCCGAAGTATCATGACACAGGAAAATGCAGCATTAAACCTGCAAAGCGTTCATGTCAGCCCTCCAACGTGGCCCACTTTTGAAATCCACTACAGAAGGGGTGTATGAGGCACTGAAGCCTGATCACTTTTTCTTGGAATTTTGAGTGTAACACTTTATTCTTTTGATTTAAGCTCTTGTTATATTTTAACCCATGGCCACAAAGTCTTCTGGGTAGATTGGACATTTTCTTTCGTGTCCAGGGAAAGGGAAAGAAAAGCAAGAAGGAAAAAGCTGGTGGGAGGATCATTTTCCTCCAAAAATGCCTCCGTGTACAAGTTATCCTGGTGGAATTGCTAACACTTTTCAAGCGGCAGTTTGGTGGATGCGGAATGCGTCTGAATCCCAGCTCCGCGTGCAGTAGCTGTGGTACCTAGAGGGAGTCGCTTGTCTCGTCTGCGGAGCACAGAAAATGACAGAACTTACTTCAAAGGCTGATGTAAAGATTACCTGAGTTAACATAAAGACTTGATTAGAAATACTTCGTACTCACATAAATATCTCTGAAGTGTTAGTTAGTATCACTTTATACAGATGGTAGGAGCCTACAACCGAGAGGAAAAACCCTCGATTGTTTTCTATAATCCATCACTGATTAATTCTGTGGCTCAGGCACACACTTTAGACCATGTCATCCTAGGGGAAAAAAGGATTTATTTTATCCAAAGCCCTAATGCTGTTTTGTTGTTGTTAACGGTACAATAAAATTGAAGTTCTGAAATCTGGGTGAAAAACTTTTTATGTGCAAAAACTATTTATCACATCATTTGTGATGGAGAAATACGGTAAGCAACTTAAATTTCCAATAACTAGGAAACGATTAAATAAAATTTGGCCCATAAAGTTGATGAAATATTAAATGATTAAAGTTACCTTATGTATATGGAGTTACTATATGCACACATGTATGTTATGTATTCAAAAATATTTTTGCTAGAAAATTCACAACTGGGTATGGAAAAGAGACAGTAATTGCACATTTTCTGCAATTCATGTGTGCATGCTCACTTCAGTCGTGTCTTTGCGACCCCATGGACTGTAGCCCACCAGGCTTCTATGTCCATGGAATTTTCCAGACAAGAATACTGGAGTGAGTTGCCATTTCCTGCTCCAGGAGACCTTCTCAACCCAGGAATCAAACCCACGTGTCCTGCATTGGGAGGGGGATTCTTTGGCACTGAGCCCCTTGGGAAGCCCTTTCTGCAATGATTAAATGTTATTAGATAGTGGATTTATTTTTCATCTTTATCTATTTCTGTGTCAAATATAGCTACTATTTTATAGCCAGCTATATTGAAACAAAATTTATACAAAATAAAATTTACCACTTTGGGGAGTATAATTGATGAACTCTGATAAATGTACCCAGTCATGTAAAACCATTTCTACAATCAAGATATAGGACAGTTCCATCCCTCAAAGCTCCCTTAGACCCATTTGCACTCACTTCCTTCCTCCTATCCCAAACCTTAAAAACCACAGGTTTACTTTTCATGAGTTTAATTTTTCTGTATCTATGAAAGTGAAAGTCGCTCAGTCATGTCCGACTCTTTGCAAACCCATGGACTGTAGCCTGCAGGCTCCTCTGTCCACGTATCTATAATTTTATATTAATAGAATCCTACCCTAGGGCTTCCCTGGTGGCTCAGCAGTAAAGAATCCACCTGCCAATACAAGAGACTCAGTTTCAATCCCCGAGTCAGGAAGATCCCCTGGAAAACGAAATGGCAATCCATTCTAATATTCTTGCCTGAGAAATCCCATAGATAGAGGAGCCTGGCAGGGCTACAATCCGTGGAGTGGCATAAAGGTCAGACATGACTTAGCAACTAAACCACAATAGCAGTCCTACTATATGTAGACTTTGAGCCTCCTCACCTCCACTTAGCACGCTTTGGAGATCCAAGCACACTATTCAATCTATCAGTAATTTGTTCCTTTTTTTTTAAACTGATGAGTAACAGTCCATTGCATGTATATATCACAATCTAATCTATCTATTCACTGGTAGACAATCATTTAAGTTGTTTCTAATTAGGGGTTAAGTAAAGCTGGATCACGGTGTACCATCTTTGTATAAACACAAATTTTCATTTAACTTTGGTAAACACCTAGGAATGGGATTCTCAGATTTTAGGGTGTATATTTCACTTTATTAAAAACTGCCAAATGGTTTTCCAGAGGGGCTGTACCATTTCACATACCTAGCAGCAATGAATGAGCATTTCAGTTGCTCCACATTTTCACCAATAATTGGTAGTATCTGAGTTTTAAATGTCAGCCATTCTAGAGGATGTATACTTGTACCTCTTCTGGTTTTAATTTGCATTTCCCTATGAACAAATTATGTGGCGCATATTTATTATTTGTGTCTCTCTTCTTTGAAGAAATGTCTGTTAAAATATTTGCCAGTTTTTTAATAGAGCCGGTTGTCTTCTTATTGTTATTCAGCAAGACTTGATACTCTGATTACAACTGTTTAATCAGATATTCATTTTACAGATGTTTTCTCTCAGTCTTATAGTTCTAAACAGCAAAAATTTGATAAAGCTCAATCTATCACTATCTTTCTTTTATACTTCATGATTTTGGTATTCTTACCTATAAATTCAACTGTGTAAAAGAGATATAAGGGCATACAGGTTATCTATTTCTTGAAGAAATTTGGTTGTGTGTGTCTTTCAGGAGTTTGCTTAGTCTGTTGTCAAATGTGCTGAAATGGAGCTGCTCATCATATCCCTTTGTTGTCATCGTAAGGACTGCAGGGTCTTCTGTGATTCTGTTTTGATACTTGATATCCTTACTCTGTGCCCTCTCCCTTCCTTTCTCCTCCCTCTTTCCTCCTCTGTCTCCGGCTCCTCTCTCGTGTGCTTGTGCATGCATGTGTGTATGTGTCTGCGTGTTCAGTCTGTCTAAAAGTTTACTGATTGTATAGATCTTTTCAAAGAACCTGCTTTTTGTTTCACTGATTTTCCAGCTTGTTGTTCTGTTTTCATTGATGACCGTTCTTTATTTTTTTCCCTGCTTCAGCTTCCTTTGTTTTAATTTGCCTTTCTTCTAATTTATCAACGTAGAAACTAAGATCACTGACTTAAGACCCTTTTCTAGTATAAACAATAATGATATCATTTTCCCTCTAAGTGCTGCTTAAGCTGCATCCCACAGATTTTGATATCCTGCATTTTCATTTGTTTCAAAATTTTATCTAATTTCTCTTAACAATTTTTTCTTCAGTTACTAAATTAAATAGCTTTTAGTTTAATTTTCAAATGTCTGGGAATTTTCACATATTCTTCTTTTATTGATTCCTAACTTAATTCCACTTTGCTCAAAGAATATGTTTTATATGATTTTAACAGTGTTAAATTAACTGAATCCTGTTTTATGGCCCAGAATATCATTTATCTTGATGAATATTCAATGTGCATTTAAAAAGAATGTGGATTATGCTGTTAATGGGTATTCTCTAAATGTCAAGTAGGTCAAATTGGTTGACAGTGTTGTTTGAGTCTTCTACATTCTTACTGATTTTCTGTCAACATGTTCTGTCATTTACTGAGGGAAGAGCCTAGAAGTCTCCAGATGTAATTGTGGGCTTATCAGTAACCCGTTTCAGGTCTGTCGTATTTTGCTTCAAATCATCTGAAGCTCTCTATTAGGATTCTTATGTCCTGTTGGTGATTTGACTCCACAATTGTAAGAAATATCTTCTTTATCCTTGTTAATATTTCTTTTTCTCCAGTCTACTTTTTCTGATGCTAATATAATCTCTCCAGCATTTTTTCGACTGGTGTTTGCTTGGTATACATTTTGCCTTCTTTTTACTTTAAACTATCTCTGTTATTATATTTACAGTTGGTTTCTTAGAGAAGCATTTAATTGAGTGTGATGGCTAATTTTATATGTCAATTTGACTAGACTATAGTACCAGTTGTTTGGTCAAACACCAGTCTAGATGTTGCTGTGGAGGTAATTTTCAGATAAGACTAACATTTAAATCAGTAGACTTCGATTGAAGCTGATTAACCTACCTAATGTGGGTGAGACTCATCCAGTCAGTTGAAGGACTTAGGAAACTAAGGTCCCCCAAGGAAGAATTCTGCTTCCAGATTGCCTTCAGACTCAGGATTCCAAAATCATTTTTTCCTTGTATCTCCAGCTATTGGCCTTCCCTGAACATTTTGGACTTGCCACTTCCACAATTATGTGAACCAATTCCTTAAAGTAAATCTCTCATGCTGCTAGTTCTGTTTCACTAAAGAACTCTGACTAATGCATTGCGCTTTGCTTTTTTTGTACAATGTGATGATTTCTGACTTTAATTGAAGAGTTTGGACCATTTACATTTAATGTAATTATTGATATGGTTGAGTTTGTTATCATCTTGCTATTAGTTTTATAGTTTATCCTTCTGTCTATTCTATATTTTTCCCTCTTTTCCTGTCTTTTTTTGAACCAAATGAGTATTTAAAATTTTTATTTTATCTCCATTATGGCTTATTGTTCCATCTCTTTGTCTCTCTTTAAATAGAAATCTGTACTTTTTCTTTAGTCCAGTGTGAGATCAATCTTTCTATCTATCTATATAAATGTTTGCAGCCTACCTTCTAATATCATACCACTTCAGATATAGCATAAGACCCTTAGAATAGTATACATCTACTTCTTTTTTCCTAACTTTTATGATATTTGTGTCATTTATTTTACTTTTATATTGTTGTTTTCAGTCGCTCAGTCATGTCCAACTCTTTGTGACCCCATGGACTGTAGCACGCCAGGCTTCCCTGTCCTTCACTATCTCCTGGAGCTTGCTCAAACTCATGTCCATTGAGTCAGTGATGCCGTCCAACCGTCTTATCCTCTGTTGTCCTCTTCTCTTCCTGCCTTCAATCTTTCCTAGCATTAGGGTCTTTTCTAATGAGTTGGTTCTTCGCATCAGGTGGCCAAAGTATTGGGGCTTCAACATCAGTCCTTCCAATGAATATTCAGGACTGATTTCCTTTAGAATTGACTGGTTTGATCTCCTTGCAGTCCAAGGGACTCTCAAGAGTCTTCTCCAACACCACAGTTCAAAAGCATCAATTCTTCGGCACGCAGTCTTCTTTATGGTCCAACTCTCATATCCATACATGACTGCTAGAAAAACCATAGCTTTGAATATATGATCTTTGTTGGCAAAGCAATGTCTCTGCTTTTTAATGTACTGTCTAGATTGGACATAGCTTTTCTTCCAAGGAGCAAGCGTCTTTTAATTTCATGGCTGCAGTCACCAACTGCAGTGATTTTGGAGCTCAAAAATAGTCTGTCACTGTTTCTATTGTTTCCCCATCTATTTGCCATGAAGGAGGTTGCCATTATCGCCATTTGCTTTTATAGATCTGCTAAATCCCACAATAAGTTGTTATTTTGCTTTAAGTAGTAAATTACTTTTGAAAGAGTTTTTATATGAGAGGGAAAAATAATATTTACCATTTCCAGCACTCTTCATTAATTTATTTAAATACAAATTACCTCCTACCATTTTATTTTGCATAATTTTCAACAAGGAGTCTTCTGTCATTTTAATCTTTGTTCTTCTGGACATAATTTGTAATATTTCTCTGGATGCTTTTAAAATTTTATTTTTATTTCTGTGTTTCAGCAATTTGACTTTGATGAAATTCAGTGTGGTTTTCTTTGGGTTTATTCTGCTGTGGTTTTCTGAACTTCTTAGATATGTGGGCATATAGTTTTCATCAAGTTTGTAAAATTTTTAAACATTATTTTAGGAAACATTTTTCTGCCTCCTCTACCTCCTTCTTGAAATCCAGTTACTTACATGTTGGAATGCTTTACATTTTACCAGGGGTTACTGATCCTACTCATTTTGCAGTATTTTTCTCACCTGCTTTCATTTTGCTTACTTTCTGTTGCTGTATCTGCAAGGTGGTTAATTTTTGATTCTGCAGTGTCTAATCTGTTAATCTCATTTGATGTATTTTTCATTTCAAATATTGTATATTTCATGTCTACACGTTCCACTTGGGTCTTCTAAAAATATATTTCATTTCTCTATCCATCATGCTCATATTTTCCTTTACCTGCTTGAACATATGGGATATGTTTATAATTATCTTATAATGACTGTTATTTCTGGTTCTGATTCTACTGATTGATTTTTCTCCTGGTATTTGGTCATATTTTCCTGCTTTCTTGTATGTCTGAAAATGTTTGACTTAATGTAGGACATTTTTAGTATATTGTTGATTGCAGATTTTGTTGTATTTGTGGCTCCCAGTTATTTAGAATTAGTTGGATCCTTTTGAGGCTTGCTTTTAAGCTTTGTTGTGCTGATCAGAATTTTATTTAGCCCAACTTAAGAAAATAGCCTTCCGAAGATTCTACATAATGCCCCGTGTTTAGTCAAGTTTTTTCTCTATGGCTAGTGAAGACAATTATTTTCATTCTGTCCAAGCTCTGGGAATTTTTCTGTCTGCTACTCTCACAGGTAATGACCTCTCACTCATAAGCCAATTAATACTCAGCCAAACAAACAAGGGCACCCCATGCAGATCCCCCAAGCTCTTTCTCTTGCACCTTTCTTGCCATCTTACTTTGTCCCAGAAATCTTTGTTGCCTTGCTTTTCTGAATTCTGGCTTCTGTCTCATAAAACAGAAATATGGACTTATTTTTTATTCTAGTGTCTTTCTGGCAAGCAACTAACAATTAAATTATAAATTGTAGACATTTTACAGTATAGGGCTATATGTTTTAATAGTGAAAATCAGGATATATGTGCATGTGTGCGTTATTGTTATCATGCCAGCTATACTAAAACATGGTATGAAAGTCTTAATTGTGGCTGGCTTTAGATGCTAGAACTACACAGCATATTTTTGGTCTTCTTTTTTTTTTGTAACTTTTGTGTTTTCCTAACATTGATGGCTCAGTGGTAAAGAATCTGCCTGCCAATGCAGGAGACGCAGGTTCAGTCCCTGGGCTGTGAAGATGCCCTGGAGAATGAAACGGTAACCCACTCCAGTATTTGTGCCTGGGAAATCCTATGGACAGAGGATCCTGGTGGGCTACAGTCCAACTAGACATGACTTAGCGACTAAACAATGATGACAACATTTTATAACGGAAATTTAGAAATTGATTTTACGTTAGAAAAAGAAACTTTAAGAATTATATTAAATATATTTATATGCTGAGAAGGCAATTCTAGAATAGAAAGTTCTCATCTACAAAAAAATTTTATGTACGTGAATTTATATGCCTATGCCGGTTATCTTTTTAAGTGCCCCGTCTTAGACTTGGCAGTTTCCCCTTACACTTCACTTATTTCCAAAATATAATTGGGACTTATAGTAAGCACAGATACAATAAAATAATAAAGCATCAAGATGGAGATACAAGTTCAAAATAAAGGAAAGGAAATGAAATGAGTGGCAAGTACACGCGTTGAGAATGGTGGGAGGGGCATGGAAAGGAAGCAGTGAAATTTTAGCAGAAAACCTAAACTCAGGGTAGCTTTGGAAATGGAACCCAAAACTTATCTGTGAGCTTATTGGCAAACAAAACAAACAGGGGGATTTGGAGCTCTCAGTTAAACTAAAAGTCAATTCTCCTACAGATGCCTTTTCAATTTGTATTTTCTAGTTCTGACTTATAAAAGATTTTCATGTAAATGAGATCAAAGAAACACTTAACAGATAGAAGTGTTGTGCTCACCTCTTTGAGGACAAAAGAAAATGCCAGGCATAGATACTTTCCTTAATGGAACTGGGATCTGAGAGAGTTGGGAAGACATATGTCTAAGCCTGGGATAGTTCGAGACTACAACAAGACAGTGTGTGATTGATCTTAACTCAAAATCAAAAGCCTGCAAGATTCCAGTTAAAGGTTGACCTTTGATTCTTAATGGATGGGTGACGATGGCTAAGTGCAGGGGAAGGAAAAAGCATTGTAGGGGAAATGCACAACAGAAGAAAGCCAGGAGGGAGGTTGTGTGTGTGTGTGTTCTTAGTTGTGTCCGACTCTTTTGCAATCCCTATGGACTTTAGCCTGCTAGTAGCTCCTCTGTCCATGGGATTTCCCAGGCAAGAATACTGGAGTAGGTTGCCATTTCCTTCTACAGGGGATCTTCCTGACCCAGGGATCAAACCCGCGTCTCCTGCATTGCAGGCAGATTCTTTTCTGCTGAGCCACCTAGGAAGTCCAGGAGGGAGGAGAGGGCATTGCAAATGGCCTGGGAAGGTGCTGAGTGTGACTGTTGGGCTCAGGAGGGATACAGAAATAAACATACTGCCTCTCCAATGAGAGATTATTCCATTCAAGTGACACAGTAGTCATGGTGGAGGAAGCATTGACCATAGAACACAAGTTCTCGGTTCGAATCCTATCTTGGCTAAATCAAAGGAATTAAAGTAAAGAAATGCAATATCCAACACCTTGAGGGTTTAATAAGGCTAAATGAAGTTCCGTATTTTAATAGATGTTATGCACCAAGTTCCCTTGTATGTACTGAGGTAGTCTGTTCCATATTAAAAGAATGAAATAATGCTATCTGCAGCAACGCGGATGGGTGGATGGACACAGAGACTATTGTCCTGAGTGAAGCAAGCCAGACAGAGAAAGATATGGTAGCTTTTATATGTGGAATAAAAAAAAAGAAAAAGATATGGTAGCTTTTATATGTGGAATTAAAAAAAAAGAAAAAGATACAAATGAGCTTATTTACAAAACAGAACTATACCCACAGACATAGAAAATAAACTTAGATTACCAAAGAGGAAGGTGGGGAAGGGGTAAATTAGCAGTTTGAGATGAACATAAACACACTGCTATATATAAAATAGACAACCAACAAGTTTTGTTGAAAGGGCTAGGAAGACAGCAGAATAGAGGAAATTTTTATCAACAGTCTGACTTTAATTTGAACCTGAGTTTGCGAGTCTACAGGTAAAGATTGAGGGCCTGAAACTTTGATCTTGCTGGGGGATGTGTGTGTGTTGTTTCTTTTGTGTCGAGTCCTCTGGATAAAGAAGCAGGCTGTTCTGGGATTGAGTAAGAGAAACCATAAACTCCTTTCAACAGCCATGAGCAGTACTGACCCCCGTATTAGCCAGGGTTCAGTCAGGAAAACACAAACCACACTGTTTCAGCTGCAATACTCAATCAAGCACCTTGGTTACATAGGCACTGGGAGACTTCAAAGGCAAAAATGAAAACACTGCGGTCACACAGCAATAATCCCTGTGGGAAGTGGCTGCCATACCCAGGGCTGGGGAACGAAGGGTAGGTATCAGGATCCAGGAGCTCAGAAGACAAAAGGCCTGGTAGACCAAGGACCCAGACCTCCCGGGGCAGCTGACCCCCAGCTCTGGTTCCGGGGAAGGACCAGGGGAGCTGGGGCTTGAATGTCTGGGCAAGCGGTGTTGCCTGTTGGCGCTCACGTCTCTAAGAACACACAGTGAGCCCGCTTCTGGGAGTTTGCAAGATACTAGAGATCTGAGTCAACCAATAGGGGTGGTAGGGAGGAAAGGCCATTGCCAAGGTGAAGGGAAGCTGAGAGACCAGCAAGTCAAGAAGATAGCAGGTTCCTTCTCCTGCCATCACCCTGCGGGCTACCTCCAGCGCCACCCTGTAGGCAGATCCTAAAGCCACAGGCCAAAGGGGTGCAGAGCGCCAGTCCCAGCTGCACAGAGCCGGGGGAGAACCGGCTGGTGTAAAGGAGACAGAGCTTTGTAACCAGGCTCCTTTCTGGGCTCTCACACAGGCCCGCCCAGGTCGGAGGTGCTCTCCGGCTGGGCTGCGTGAAAACAACAGGCAACAGGCTTTTTCTCGAGGAACGACTATACAGGCTGTGTGCCGAGATGAACACATGCACGTTTCTTTCTTTATCTCTCCTCCTGTCGACCCAAGAGATGAGTGTTACTAGTTCCATTTACAAGTGGAGGATCTGAAGCCCAAAGAGTTTATGCAACTTTCGAAGGGTCACAAAGCTAGCTGGTGGAAGGGATAAAAAGCAAACTGAAAACTCAGTCACTCCGACACAATTCCCTTTTCACGCACACGAACCTGACTTAAACACCTACCATGCAATTACATCTTCGCCGCTAACGAGTGCGTTCCATGAGGTCTGGGCCGCCTAAGACTTGCCTGAAGGTGCATTCCAGTAACTGGCACCCGGTACACAGACCTTCTCTAAATAATCGTTGAATAAACAAATGAATATGTTTAAATCCCTTTAACCTTCTTTTGGTGTAACAGGAAAAGGTCCACATATAAAATTTGATACCCAAACATAGGCAAATGATAGGTAATCCATGTGTATGTCCAAAATCTATTTTAGCACCCCTCCAAGGAAAGCAAATGCTTCTGAAGCCCAGAGGAGAACACGTGACACTAAACGCCCCTCTTTCCTGCTTCTGAGGGACGGTGTGTAGTTTTAAAATGAGGCAAATGTGAATACATGTGCGATCCTTGAATTAACTCTCCTATTAAGCGCAGGTCCCTTCCTGCCCCTCCCCCGGCCCCTCCCCACCCCGGGCGCAGCCTATCATTAGCGGCTATCTGGAATCGACAGGAGAGTAATTTGAACTCTGGTTCCCAAGGGCCTATTCTTTTACTTCCTGCTGTAGGAATACGGGGCATATTGATTAGATATCAGACTGTAATGGGCTTCCAATCTCTCTGCCTTAAGATATATGATGGAGATGACAGGAAACAGATACCCTGTTACTACTTGTAAATAGTCTGGTTGAACAAAATGGTTGGTAACCATTTCGGTGCTGGTGGCTCTTGGAACCAGGAAGAAGCCCCTTTAGCACTCTTTCCATGGTAACTTCTTTGAAACGGAAGACCTTGACCGTCCTTGTGGGACCAGAGCCACTGTTGTTCCAAGGCTGTCCTCAGCTCTGGAAACTCTGCAGGAAGGAAGACCTCTCTTCAGAGTGAACGCTTGGGAGTTGTCCTGAGTGAGTGGGTAGCCATTCCCTTCTCCAGGGGATCTTCCCTGACCCAGGGATCGAACCCGGGTCTCTCCTGCATTGCAGGCAGGTTCTTTCCCAACTGAGCCACCAGGGAAGCCCGCTCAGATGCAAACCTAGTAGCATCTCCAGCCGGCCTGCCCCCAAGTGACAGCTGTGAGGTAGGAGAATTGGAGGCTGAGCTGAGGCCAGGGCAGGGCTCTCCCGCTACAAGCAAGACCTGAAGGCAGTCCCTTCGTGAGGCCTCAGGCTCCTCATCTGTAAAGTGGGAAACATTCCCATCCGCAGCCCTGCTGCAAAGATCGAGTACAAAGGTGTCTCCAGAGGCGCTAAGACAGCGCCTGGCTCCTGCTTTGTTCCCTTCCTTCCCGCACCCCTGCCTGCCCCTGGAAATAGAAGCTTCCCCGATGCTGGAGTCATGACTGTCCCTCGGGCTGGGGGAGAGGTGGCCACGCCCAGCACATCTCCTTGTGTGGCACATCCCAGACCCACAAAGAGCACACAGTGGGGCCATCTGTAGGCAAACGGACCAAAAGTCCCAAACCGGGCTGAGCTTTGTCAACGCTGGAGTAAATCCTGGTTTGACAGTGCCAGCGGCAGCCTGGGTGCTGATAACTGCCTGTTTGAAGTTGACCTCGGTGTGCTTTGTGGGCTTTGCCCGCTTCCTGCACTAGGCTGGTGATGTTCGAGTTGGCAGGACCCTGACTCACTGCCTGCCAGCTGCAGAGGAAGGTTCGGAGCTGAGCACTGACATCTTCCTCCTCCCCGTTCACAGCACACACTGGGGAGAAGCATCTCCCTCCCTCCCTGATCTGGGCTTGATTTTCCCCAGAAGAGGGTATCTTCTACTGGATCATCCATTTCCTCTGCTTTTCTTATCACAGCAAAGATGACTCAAACAAATTGAATGCTGGTTCCAGGACGATTCCAAAGGATAACAGTAAATTTTTAAGGGGGAATACAATGTGAGCTTATACATTTTTAATTATGCCAGGCCTGCCGCTCATATTCATTTATTACTAGTGGTATCAGCCACTTATCAGGCCGCTTCTCTAATCTTTGCCCTGCAAACAGACATGACCTCTGGTCAAGTAAGATTAATGAAGAATTAAAAATGGCTACCTGCTGGGGTCTGATGGAAAAAGAGGGAACAAAACACCAAGAACCCCAGTGAATCCTGGATTCTACACCAGCCTTCCTGGGCTTCTGCTTCTGTGGGTGAAGAAGAACTCCAGTGGACCCAGCCTCCTCTCTGCTAGCATTTCCCCATTTCTCCTTCCTCCCCTGCCCCCATCAGAGTCAGGAGATCAATAAAACCAGCCTTGAGAGAGGAAGGAACCGATCTTGAGGCTGGTATCAGATGCCATATCTCCGCAGCCGGTGGAGGAAGGCCAGCGAGCAGTGAGTGACCTGCCTACATGTTCCAGAAACACCGAATTCATATTATTGGCTTAATCAGCATTGTCCCTCCTAGAGGTTGCTCTTAATCAGCCCGGGAGATGATTAGAGAAAAGAAATGTGACTGTTACCTTCGATACAGAGGCTTCTGGCCAAGAAAGAAGCAGAGAACTACAAAATGATGGGCGCCATCGACCCAACGCTCAGTTGAGACCAGGTCCTGTGCCCAGTTGCTGAGGCGCAGTATCTCATTTCAGCCTTGGAACAGCTCTTTGAAGACAGTCTGATTATTCCTGTTCTGCAGATGAGGGTAACTGAGACTTGAGGTTGGGAAGCTTGTCCTCATTTGCACCACTGGTCATTCATACACAGATGTCGGCCTGACCTGTCTGCGGCACCCCAAATCCCAAAGTAAAGGCTGACTCTGAGTCCCCATCATGTCATGCTACCTGCTCTCCAGCAGCAGGATAAAGGGGGAGGTACAAAGAGGTCATTTAATCCAGATGCTCATTTTTCGGATAAGGAGACATAGTTCAGAGATGAAAAGTGACTTGCCCAAGGTTACACAGCAGAGCCATGACTCCTGATTCTGCACTGTCAGCGCCAGCCTCTTGGCAAAGATAAGACAGACTTGTCTGCTATGCCCGCATCACTCCCTAAGATGTTAGCAGGAAATATACAATTCCTCGATGGCATGGAACTACAAGGGTCAGAAAAATGGGAAGACAGAAGTTTGACATAATGCAAGCGATCTTCACAGGTCATTTTATTTATTCAGCAAGCTTTTATTCAGCACCTATACGTATAAAGGACTTCCCTGGTGGCTCAGTGGTAAAGAATTCACCTGCCAATGCAGGAGACGTGGGTTCAATCCCTGGGTCAGGAAGATCCCCTGGAAGATAGCATGGCTACCCACTCCAGTATTCTTGCCTGGAAAATTTCATGGACAGAGGAGCCTGGATGGCTACAGTCTGTAGGGTCACAGTCAGACCTGACTTAGTGACTAAACAACAACAACGAACACATATAAAGCACAATTCAGGTGTTGAAATTTTGGCAGTGAAACACAGGTGTATACTGAAAGTTTGCACTTGTGTTCGCTTTGTGTGCTTCTTTTCTTTCTTTCAAGTAGTTATAGTAGGGATGAATTTGAGCTTCTAAGTAAAATGAGATAAACAGAGTTTTTAATTAATAAAAACTGCAACTACCTATAGACATGCCTGACAAATTAAAGTATCAAAACATACATTTGCTTGAGAATTTATCTTGCTCACCCAATATACTTTTTACAGTATTAAAGTAATCAAGTTTTTTTGAATTCACTAGTTGTGAAAGTAAATAAAAAGCAAACTAAAGTAAAAGCACTTCTAAATTGGATGTTATTACCTAGGAGTAAAATGCTGAGTATTTTAGAAAGAAGGAATAATAATACGACCCTTTGCTGAGGACTTACCCCAGACTGGAGATTCCACAGACATTACCTCATCCAATCCTCTGGAAACTCTTGCAGGGTACTATTATCTCCATTTTACAGGTAGAAAGAGTAACAGTCTCACAAAGACCTGACAGCAAAGAAATACTCAAATTCATTGCAGAGCTGATGTGTTAGGTAAGATACCCACCCCCGCTTACTTACAAGAGGATTGTTAGGGCTGAAGAATGTAGGACTGGAGCTGTACTTCCTGGATTCCAATCCTGGCTCTAATAATAATAATAATCATCATATGTTGAGCATTTGCAATGTCTCAAATATCCTGCTAAGCACATTTCAGACATTCTCCTATTTGATCCTCTCAAGCCCAGGAGGGAAGTACTACTACTATTGGCTCCATTTTATGGAAAAGAAAACTAAAGCACAGAGAGGGTAGGTAACCTGCCCAGGGTCACACAGCTAGTATATGATAGAGCTGGGATTGGAATCCAGGAAGTACAGCTCCAGCCCTACATTCTTCACCATTGTGCTATTATTTGTCTTTGCAGTAAGAAAAAATACAAGGCGACATGGATAAGTGTAGTGACCCTGAAATTTGGTTCTATCCCATAAGGGACAGATCAAAAGATTCCAGAAGGGTGGAAAAGGGAAAAAGCTAAACATCAGAGAACAGTGAAATCAAGAATTCTATAAATATCATATCGCAGCATCACTTATTCAATCAACGCAAATATGGTTTAAACAGGAAGTAGTTGCTTCAAATTGTATTTTCACTTAGGAATTGGATGAAATGTTATCCTTCCACAAATTGTATTATGGATTTCCTTCTTTAAGACAGAGCACACAGAGAGGTCCAAGCCAAAAGAAAGCTCTAGTTTTCAGAGAGTTGTGGACTTTTGATTTTCCCTAATGAACTTGTTACCCAGTAAGGCCATTCCTAGGGGTGAAGGACCCTTGCTCATTACAATAAACTTGCCTAGCTTTTTGGTGTGCATGCAGTCAGCCAGCTGGGTTCAATTCTTTGCAACCCTTTGAACTGTAGCCCACCAAGAAACCAGGTCTACCTATTCAGTGGGTGAAGAATCTGCCTGCCAATGCGGGAGACACAGGTGACACAGATTCAATCCCTGGGTTGGGAAGATACCCTGGAGGAGGAGATGGCAACCCACTCCAGTATTCTTGTCTGGGAAATCCCATGGACAGAAGAGCCTGTTGGGCTACATGGGTTCCAAAGAGTCGGACATGACTGAGCAACTGAACATGCAGGCGTGGGATTAGCAAAGTTCCTTCCGCTGACACTGGGCATGCTTTCTTCACACTGGGAATTGCTGACTGGCTTCCCCTGTCAGTCTTCCTTCATGGTTTCCCAGTGGCTTCTAGAAGGCTCTGAATGCCCTACTCCACTGTTTATACTTCAGGGCACGGGAATGTTTGGTTGTAGGGATATGGGGCCTTTTCCTTTGCTACTCTGTTCGTCTGACTCATAAATAATTCTCCAGGTCACCCTTAGCCAGCATGTGCATCTTGTCCTCATAACAAGTAGTTCATACAAATATCATTCCTAGCCCACGTGTGAGGGTCATCTAATAAGTACAAGGTCAGAAAAGGGCTGACATAACTCCTATCTGCTGCCAGGTACTTTACATACATTATCTCATTTAACCGTCATAAAAACCCTGAGGAATTGGTATTACTTCCTCCATTTTATAGATGAGGAAACTGAGTCCTCTGATTTACCAAAGGTTGTAAAATGGGCTTAATATTAATTATTACAGCTAGTACCCATTACTTTCTTGCCGTACACCAGAAATCACCTCTGCTGCTCTCCAAATGATAGTTCATTAGGTTCCACAATAACACTGAGAGGAAAGAAAAATGGTTATCCCTGTTTCACAGCTGAAAATACTGAAGTGCAGAGATGTCAAGCAACTTTTCTAAAGTCACATAGCTATGAAGAAGTTTGAAACCAGGAAGTATGATTTCTGAGCCTGTGCTCTTAAGACAAAATGAACAGCTACCAACTCTCCCAAAAAATCAGAGAATGAGGTTCTGAGACTGCCAGTTTAGATATAAACATAAGGGAATAGCTCTGGGCAATTGCCAGTCATGAGATTTTTAAAGTCAGACAGTGGTATGGTCTTGACCTTAATCACACCTGCCTTCCAGGCAAAGCTGCCAGGGGCAGGAGAGAGAACTTAGGAAACGGAAAAGTGCAGCTGTAACTGAGGTCCAAGTATTGGTAGAACCACAGAAAACCTATGAAGGATCCTGCTTTTAAAGAGGAATCAGCGCCTTGGTGTAGGACCACAGCTTCATGGACACGGTCTCCACTTTTAATTTCTCACCAAAGCCCTAATTTGAAAAACAAAGAAAAAAGCAAAACAAAACCAAAAGAGTCTTACCAACAATCCAGGAAATTAGCTATACATTCTTCTTTCATTGGATTTGCTTTTTAAAAATGAAGATAGCACAGAAATGGTAAAATAAAAGAGAAAGTCTCCACCTGTTTAGCAGGAGAGATTTTTAAGGCATCCGTACTGTCGTTAGGTCCTGCACTGGGTTGTCTCAGGAGCTTATCGTGGACATTCTCTCATGTCAGGACGTGTGGGACTCCTTTTTTTTTTTGGTCGCTACAGCAATCCGATTATGTGGAGGTTTCATCACTTATTTTTTTATTCCTCTATTGATAGACATATAGTATGTTTCCTGCTAGTTTTAGTTATTACAGCTGAAAAAAGCACTTATATTTACCTATATATTTTTGTACAGTTGCTTTTTATCAATTGCTTTCAATGAAATAAAGCACATATCTTTCATCTGACTTATAGAGAAAATTGAGCAATTTTGTTAGGTGTATAATTTTCACAGATGGGGAAAGATTCTCTGCTTCTCTCCCTGTGCCCCGATTGACCCCCCACCCCCGCCACCCCTCAGAACTCTGTCTTTATGTAGCAGTACCACGAAGGCAATAGCCAGATCATTAGCTTTGTCTTTAGAACCACCTCTTTTGACTTGGTCTACTGTCTTACTCACAGTAAAAACTGACTTATGACCAATTTTTTTTTTTACTTTCTGAGTCATGGACTCTCTTTTGCCGTGAGGATCATGGTGGAAAGTCTACGGCAACACCTGTGTGATTTGGGTCACACAACCACATTGTCCTAGTGAGTGAGACGTATAGGACAGAGATATCCCCTCCATTACCTCCTGAAAAACCAAAGGGATACTCAGAAAATAGTCTTTATCTCCTCACTAAAACCCAGCGTGGACACTAGTTGCCTCTAATATCCCACAGATTTGTTTCTATTTCCCTTCAATTTTTAAGAAGAATGACTGGAACGTTGATTTCAGTCCCCAAGCCTGGATCATTAGACTGCAAAGCTCTTCTTATGGTGAACTCAATGTGAGAGTGAATGTCTTAAATCAATTCTGCTATTTCTAATTTCAAGCCCCAACTTGTCAGATTGCTTGTGACTCTTGGGGGTGGTTTGGCATCTGTATAAATCTGGATCTGTGCTCTGGAAGCCACCTGGCATTAACATGAAGACTACATGGAAACTAATATAATATTTATGTCAAATGGACTTCAAGTAAAAAACAGAATTGCTTATTTCCTAGAAAAAATCTATGTGTATGTATGTGCACATGCCTACATAAATGTAGATTCATATTTGGATTCATACTGTTGTTTATTTTTTGGTTCCTTCCCCACCTTAGCAGCCAGCCTCATGCTAGCTAGGAACTGACAATTGTTTTCGGAGAACTAAGCAAATCTTTCAAAACAGTTTTCAAGTCTTGTAATAGCACGTTTGTGCTGCTACAGCTAAGGACCTGTCAGGCCTCCAGCGTGCACCTTGATTTCAGCTCAGCAAAATGGAGCAAAATATCCATTTTTTGCATGAAATTGCCTGTGTTCTGCATGGGAGTGTATACTTCTTCAGCACCCTCCGCACTTAGCAGGCTGCAGTTGGTTTTTCCTTGAGTTAGGAAATTGGGTCCAGAGGAAGAGGTGCTTTCTTGCCTGACACTGGAAAAGCCATCCCTGGGGAAACAGAATTCACAGTGAGAACCATGAATTCTTACTTAGGATGTTTTTTTCTCAAAAAATTTCCTTGAGAGAGCCTACACTTGGTGGGAGTACAATCAAATGTTTATGCTCAGCCAATACTCTTGAAAGTCTAAATTGCTGAGAACTCTGATGGTATGAACTTATTTCATGCAAACAAATAAGCCAGCAGAAAGCATGACTATCAAAGAGGCCCTTTCTGTGCAATGGAATAGTATCAAGAGCCTCCAAACCCTTAATTTCACTTATTGGGATCAATCCTGAGGAAATAAGCCTTTATCTACATTTCCAAGCACGTGTAAGGAAATTGTCATCAAAACATTGTTGAAAAGGGTGGGAAAAATTGGAAGAAAAAAATATCTATTCATGGGAAAATAGCTAGATAAATATGGCCCATCCAATAAATGGAACATTTTGCAGCTATTAACCGGAGCTTACAAAAGGAGTTTATAAAAATGTCATGCAAACTTTTTTAACTAAGTTTTATTGAAGTATTGCAGACACACAGACAATAGCATAAGTCATAAGCTTACAGTTCAAAGAACACACAGATACAACTGGTTTTGTTGCTGTTCAGTCACTGTCATGTCCAACTCTTTGTAACCCCATGGACTGTAGCATGCCAGGCTTCTCTGTCCTTCACTATCTCCTGGAGTTTGCTCAAATTCATGTCCGCCCGGGATATGATACGCCTGGTACCTGGATGCAAAAATCATTCCTGGCACCTCAAAGCCTGCCTTGTGCCTTCATTCTGGTCATTGCTTCCTCCCAGGATAACCCCTTCTAACACTTTAGATCAGTTTTGACTGGTTTTGAACTTGGTTCGTGGAATCGTACCTTGTGTATTCGTTTGCCCCTGGCTTCTTCCACTTGAATGTTTCATGAGATTCATGCCAGCTGTTATGCAGAGTTGTAGTTTCCTCATCTCCTTTCCATTGTGTTAATATACTACAATTACCTATCCACTACACAGTGGGTAAGCATTTGGGTGGTTTCCAGTTTTATCCACTATGTGCAGTGTGGCCATAATTCTTGTATGGGCTCCTGTTGGTGATCATATGGACACAAGTCTGTTGGGTCTGTACCTAGAAGTAGAATTGCTGAGTCATTGGCTCTATATGCTGTGTCAATGGGTCATGGGCTTTCCTGGTGGCTCAAAGGGTAAAGCATCTGCCTGCAACGTGGGAGATCCGGGTTCAATCCCCAGGCGGGGAACATCCCCTGGAAAAGGAAATGGCAACCCACTCCAGTACTCTTGCCTGGAAAATTCCATGGATGGAGGAGCCTGGTAAGCTACAGTCCATGGAAATCGCAAAGAGTTGAACACAACTGAGCAACTTCACTTGGCTCTATATATATTCAGTTTTAGCAGAGACCACCAAACAGTTTTGCATAAGACGGCACTAATTTTATTTTCTCCAAGCAGCATATGAAAGTCCAGTTGCTCCAAATAGTCACCAGTTTAGTGTTATCTGCCACTTTTTTTTAATTTGGAAAACATGCAGCCAAATTAAAAATACAGTATAATCACAGATTTTTTAAAATATATAAATATATAATCAGGAAAAGACCTGGAAGGAGATAATCCAATCTGTTAAGAGTCAGTAACTTTGTGCAGATGACAGGATTTTGTTTCAAATATTTCTTTCATTTTCTCCAACATTTTCTTATTCTTTGTAATGAAGAAGTACTTACTACAGGTAGACCTCAGAGATATAGCAGATTCTTTGTCAGACCACCACAGTCAAGCTGACTCACACAGAAGTCTGAGTTTCCCATTGCATCACATATAAAACTTATGTTTAAATGTATAGAACAAGAAATATAGCCAATATTTTGAAATAACGCTGTATGGAGTACCATCTATTAAAATATCAGATCACTATTTTACTACTGAAACTAACATAATATTGTAAGTTGACTGTACTTTCACTTAAAAACTTTAAAAAAGTTATGACTACACTATAATGTAATCTATTAAGTGTGCAGTAGTTTTATGACTAAAACAAACAATGGACATACTTAAAAATCCTTTATTGCTAAAAAATGCTAGCCATCACCCAAGCCTTCTGTGAGTGAATCATAATCTTTCTCTACTAACAGCATCAAAAGATCACTGATCACAGATCATCATAACAAATATAATGAGAGTGAAAAAGCTTGAAATGTGAGAATTACCAACGTGTGACACAGACACATGCAGTGGGCAAATGCTGTTGGAAAAGTGGCGCCGACACAGACCAAGGAATTCACCTTTGTGAGTGCAAGGAGGAACCTCAGACACTCGTTCAATCCACGCTTTCCTTGATGCCCAGCCATCCCATTTCTGTTGCCTTTCAGAATACGAGAAAATCAGAGAATATGCCCAGAAATCAGATGCTAAGAAAATCATCTTCTCCTCTTCCCTGCTGATACTTTCATCATAACCACAATGAAAAGTTCACAACAGCCATCACAAAAGCTTAAATTCAAGGAATAATCAATTATGACTCCATTTAGCAAGAGAAATCATAAAGGGAATAGATCCACATGCTTTTGAAACATGAGTCAGAGAGGAAGTGAAAAGGCCAATGTGTTTTTAAGAAACTTCAGAAAGAGGGGTACATAGGAAGCACGCTCTTGCCAGAAAGAAAAAACCCTTTCAAAGTCTCTGCCTCCTGCAGGTGTCTCCTTCAAAACCACATCTGACATGGGTCTAATTTCCCTGCTCGATAGCATCATCATTAAACAGCCACACATCACAAGTGGCATGTTTATCATTTTAACATTCCTTCCAAGATTGAGTCTGCATTATGGATTGTGAAAGCATAGATCCTGTTGCTTGGGAGGGGGCACAGAGGTCTATCAGTGTTCCAGAAAATGAATTTTTAATACCATTTGAAAGACAGATTACAGATACTCAGAGGTTTTAACCCTCTATGACCATTTTCATACCCAAAACAAGTAAGTTTCATTAGGCAGCTATCAGCTCTCCTTACTGATGGAAACTGAGAGAAGCACACAGAAGCCCTTCAGAAAAGGAGCAGGTGTTTAGCTCAAGGCACTGGTCCTATGGCCAGACGACAACAGTTTCTTCCCCAAGCCTCTGCTGGACATCAAGAATCACAGAATGTACGATATTTGTCAAAACGGATGTGGGGTTAAATCTAGCTATTGCCTCCTCCTAGACATTTAATTTTGGCCAAGCTACTTACTATTTTTCTGAGCCTCGGCCATCTGGGCGCTGGTAATACCATTTCTGAGTTATAGGGAATATTAAATTGAAATAATGTCGATAAAGCGCCAGATACATGGTCACAATTGTTTTAATTGGGGTAGTAATATTCATAATGGCCTCTGGCCTTCATCCCAGGATGAAGAGTTTGCTAGTGGTAGCACAGGGAGTGAGAATTTTCAAGGACAGAGGATCCATTCCTTCACTAACCTGCTAGATGACCACTTTTCTGTCTCCAAAGGCCTCTGGAGACGCATATCAAAATGATGATGTTCAGGGTAGCCACGAGGGTGCAAAGAGCAGAGGAGGGCGGTGAATCTCCCAGCAGGTTGAAAATTATAGTCAAAATAACTGCTTACAGTCATTAATGTAACTAATACCAACTGTATCCCAATTTACATCAAGCTACATGGGAAACACTTTTCATGTGTTACCTCATTCAGCCCTCATGGCAGACTTGGGAGATTGGTACTACGAATATTATTTCTGTTTCAGTACAAGGTTTTCTAACTTCAACACTGTGGGCATTTGGGGTCAGATAATTCTTTGTTGGAGAGCTGTCTTGTGCATTGTTTAGTAGTATCCCTGGCCTTGACTTACTAGATGACAGTAGAACGCCCCCACCCCAGCCAATTGAAATAACCGAAAATGGCCCCAGTGTGGTCAGGCGTCCCCTAGGGGGGCACAGTCACCCTGGACTGAGAATTGCTGGGTGAGTTGATGAATCCAATGAAGTCATGAAGTTCAGAGACTTGCCCCAGATCACCTGGCAAGCAAGTGTCAGAGCCAGGGTCAGAAATCAGGCGGCAAATTTCCCAGTCCTCACCCTTAGATACCAGAACTGCTCTGTTTCCTAGGCCCAGAATATAGGTAAAGAAAGCTCTGTGTCGGGGGCGGTTTGCGTGGTGGGAGGAGTCTTTGTGGCAAAGCCTCTGCTGTGACAAGTGACCATCTGACCCCCTGGCCACGTCTGAGGGGACCTTTGCCTGCTAATGTTTTCCCTGCATCTAGCATCGCCACCTGTGCACAGACGCTGAAAACTGTTTCTGGGGAATGTCTCCCTTGGCCAGTTCATGGCATTTAAGAAAAAAAAAATTACATTTGGCCCCAAACCATTATCTTCTCCTTATTAATATGATTTGGCAGTGGATGTCTTTTGGATTTTAAAAAAATGAAGTCTACTTTCAGAGACAGAGACTTGCCTTTACCAAGCAATCCAAATGACTAGCCGAGGTTCAAAACGGAAATTAAATGAGAACATTTTGATGATGCTCAAACATGTGTCTGGTATCCCAAGGGGATGAATTTCACTTAAATAAGCGATCTCTGGAGTGATTTGTTAAAAACAATTCCTCTTATTCCTAGAGTCCCATCTCTAGCTTAGCTGGGTCTATCGCATCGCAGGCCAGTGACAAAGCCCATCACTGTGCTGGCGTGCCTTGCTATAATAATCCCACTTGCCCACAGGTGCCTTGCAGCCACCATGTGCATTCGTGTTCATCTCAACTCCTATCCGAAGTGGCTTCTTAGACACCTTAATCCTATCCTCATTTCTACATATGTGGAAACTGAGGCTCGGGGAGGTTGAAGTCCAGCAGTCAACACCTGGCAGAGATTCAAGTCCTTTAGTCCCCAAAGGGTGGATAGGTGATGAGTGCCTGGTTGGGAGCAGGCTTTGGGAAAGGTGCGATCCAGCTTTGGAGGCCAATTCTGTCTGTTCTGCTTTGACCTGTGACCATGTGGCCATGTGACCAGCATCGTAGCTGAGCCTCCAGAAGGGCCAGGAGCGATGCCCCAGCTAACAACGCTCAAGTGGCGGGTTAGGCAGCTCCAGCCTGGATGTCCCCAGGGCTTATGTGGATGTGTGGGTCTGTCTGCAATGCCCCACAGCCCACAGCAGTGCAAACACACACGTGTGCGTGTGGGTGCACACAAAGTTTGAGAACACAAGAACACGAGAACACAAACTTCTCACAGGCTGGCACACAGTCACAGCGGGCAGAGGGGCTGCCCAGGCAGGCCCCCATGGGCTCTACTGGTGTCTCTAACTCCTGCCCCCGTCTGCCTCCAGCCCCACCTCCTCACTGCCTCTCCTTGGGCCGCAGATGGTCCCTCAGAGGGCTCTTAGGATAGTTTCTTCCTGAGTAACCTCCAGCTCAGAGCTTCTCCCCATCCCTTACTGCCTCCAACTCTTCTGGTCCATAGTGAATGAGACCCTGCTCCAGACACCGTGAAACAGGAGCGCCAGGAGGTCAGAGGCTGAGAGCATTTCAGACCCCTGCTGGGCCCTTGGCACATAGAAGGGAGGAGAGAGAAAAGCTAGAGGCTGAGCCACATCACCAAGGCTGACACACGACCCCTGCCACTCACAGACCACGTGACCACGCATGAGTCAGTTACATTGTGGTGGAACAAGAGTTCCCCAAAGACGGCTGCCTCCTAAACCCCAGAACCTGTGAATACGTGACCTTAAGTGGCAAGAGGGGACTTGGATTGCAGACTGAGTTGAGAAAGATTGCTAACCAGCTGACCTTAAAATAATGAGTTTATTCTGGATTATATAGGTGGGCCTTGTGTTATCACAAAAGTCCTTAAAATTGCAGCAAGGCAGAAAAGGAGTCAGTACCAAAGCGATGCCATATGAGAAACACTGGACCTTCTGGGGCAGGATTTGAAGAGGGAAGGCGTCAACATCAAGAAACGCAGGTGGCCTCTGGAAGCCAGAGCATTCAAGCACATGGATTCTTGCCTAGAGCCTTCAGAGAGGGGCGTGCTGTGCCGACACCTTGATTTTAGGCCCCATGAGGACACACTCTGGACGTAAGATAATACTCTTGTGTTGCTTCAAACCACTAAGTTCACAGTAATTTACTACAGCGGCATTAGATGCAAATGCACAGTCTGAGGCTTGATTTCACCATGTTTCAAATGGGGGCAGTAACGAAGCGTGCAGACCCTGCAGTGATGAGTAAACGCGATAATACACGTGAAGCTCATGGAGGACCAGCCGGCTCAAAGGGTAACTTTCAGTGCTTATCCAATGTACAGTGGTCATTGATCAGATGAACAAAATGAATGAGTGAATAATTGTGTTGGACGCAAGAAGCAAGAAAGGGGGGTCCAGGGTGTGTGCAAGGAAGGATCAAAGTATTTGAAAAATTAAGGTTGAGTGTGTAAACAGTTGGTCCTTGCCCTTTACCATTATCTGCAGAAGCTTCAAGAATATGGTACCCAGGCCCTTCCTGGATTTTGACCCTGACTTTCTCTGTTAATCTGTTTCTGGTGGTTGGTCAGTGTCCTCTGTGCTACCACACCAGTCCCCTCCAGAAACTGATGGATGCAAACCTCCCTTGGATCTCTCGGCCAAGAAACAGTAATAACAATAGTAATAATAATAAGGGCTTCCTCGGCGGGGCAGTGGTAAAGAATCCACCTGCCGGTGTGGGAGACACAGGTTCGATCCCTGGGTCTGGGAGATCCCCGGAGGAGGAAACAGCTACCCACTCCAGTTTTCTTGCCTGTAAAAGCCCATAGACAGAGGAGCCTGGTGGGCTACAGTCCTCGGTGTCACAAAGAGTCAGACACGACTGAGCACACACAAAATAATAAGAAGAATACAAGAATTAAAATCAATGATGACGCTGTGAGAACAGCGGATGGTGGTATTTCATAATATCAGGTTGGTCACAGCATGAAGTGATAGAACAGCCTCCATGCTATTCCCTCAAAGTCCTGTGCTTTCCACCCTCCGCTTTTGCCTGTGGGAAACAATCCATGCTGATGAAACCTTGTTTCTACTAAGATTTTTTTCCCTTCCTTTTCCCCCTTGTTTCACGTTCCCCTGTCCCAGGCTGTTAGACATCTAACCTATAACATAACAGCCTGCTCTGTCTTCACTCCCCAGCATTTTCTAAATATTCGCATTCCTCAGATGCCAGCTCCTTCCTTATTTTCTCAATTCTGTATTTGTTTACCCTCAAAAGCTCCTTTGTAGCTGCCCACATGGATCTGGGAAAATGTGGAGGCGAGCCGTCTTCCTTGGGCGGTCCAGGGCCCACCAAGAGACCCGTGTTTCCATTCCTCCACCTCGGGGGCACTTTCCTGAGAACAGGACCGACGGTGAGGTCCCTGTGGACCTAGCAGCTGACCCAGCCCTTCCAACGCAAATGGTCCTCCGAGGATGGGTGCAAGTTCCCTGCAATCTCAGGTGGACTTTCAAACCCCTGGCTCCGTGTTTTGCAAGTGGGAGCTCCACGTTCCAGCCTGATCTGCATCACACAGACCTCAAAGCCCAGGGTATTTAAAAACCAGGGCACCCTGACTTGAACTATGTCCTTGAAGGTGAACAGCCCTTGCCCACAGATTTTAAGGTCATGAGAAAACCAGTGACCTCCCCAGGACCTCCACCTTGCCCTCCACCTGGGCTGGGGACTGGCCCCTGCAAAAGGCCAGCAAGGAGAGCACTGGAAAATAGTGAGCTGTGGGCCCAGGGCACCTGCTGAGTCTGCCCTGGAGAAGGATTAGGAGGAATGATGTTTCTTTGGTCAACAAAAAGCAATTCTTGTCTCCAGCATGGGCTACAGCAGGACTTGTGGTCCTGGAGTTGGAGTCTAGAATCATTTCTTGTTTGGGGAGAGAGTCATTTCCTTGCTTCACACTCTTTATTGCCTCCCTGATGCTTTTAGAAAAAGCCCCAACTGGGCATAGAAGATCCCAGCATTTTGCACCTGCCAACTCATTTACTGTTTACCACCACTCCATGAAGCAGTTAAGACTATAAACCCATTTTACAGTTTGGGAAACCAAGTCCAGAGAGCTTAAGTAACCATCCATGGTCACAAAGCTGACAAGAGGCAGAGCTGGGACAAGCAGCCCAGTTCTGGTGTTAGCCTGGGCTCTGTCCTCAGCAAGATCTGGATTTTCACAGCTGTGTAACCTTCAACTGCTTACTTAACTGACTATGAACTTCACTTATCTCATCTAAAAAAAAAATGGGATTGCAAAGAGAATCTATGAAAAGGTAATAATGGTCAGGATAGCCAAAAAACATAATGTGTCCTAGACACCTACCATGGAGTAAACACTCAGTCAAGATCTGGTAACTTTAATGCTTCCCTTGCAGCCCTGATGGCACCAGCCTGAGTCGTGGCCTGAACCCCCAACACAAGGCAGGAACCCCAGGTGGTGCCTAATTCACAGCTCAGCAGACCTTTGGAATTTAGCAACAGAGGAGTGAGTGATTGCATCTAGTCTCACACACTTATCACACCAGGCCCATCGTGAGCACGGAATTAATATTAATCATAATTATCACCATCATAAATTAATAATAATTGTTATCCCTGTTTTCTGAGATCGTGTAACATAGCTGCAGCTCTAGCGGTAGAACTTCCACTTGATCATCTGTAGTGAGTGAAGGACAGTCACAGCTGATTCAGAAGAAATGCTGCAAACTTGGCAGCTGTACCCTCTGAAGGTGGAGAGCAGGAGTCCGAATCTTATCACCCGATGAACTGAGATCCCCGTGGTTGTTCAAAACAAGCGACCAGGGGACAGTGGAAAAGTCAAACGAGGTCGAATCCAAAACAGCCCAATCATTTACCCGCGATGGGAATCACTGACCACAGGGCCGGGGTCAATATTAGGGCAAGTTACATATCAATGTGGGGTCATTAGTTTTTGTTCTTCCCAGTTCCGGGAGAGCAGATTGGCCCTGGGCCAACCCAGGGGAGGGGCCAGCTGGCCGGGTGGACTCTAACCGTGAAAAACAAGATGCTAGGAGGTTTTATGTTCCTAAAGCTTAAAGGTCAAACCGAGCTGTGGTTACAGTGTCCATATGCTTTCCGGATGTGCCATCCACAGGGATGAAGCATGGCCAGCTTGCCGGAAGGAATCGGGAGGCCGAGTCCTCTGATGTCTGCCGGGACAGAAGTGCTGCTCTTGGTTGCCTCGGAGGGCTCGGGAAAATGGCAAATGGCGTGTCGAGGGGCCAAGCCGGGGCCAGGGGATTAAGGAGGAATATTGTCCTTCTTGTTGCTAATTGTCATAGTTTACTCCTTCATGGAACCCATCCTGGGGACTGTGCTGGGAGACTTCACTTGTGCTTCACTTAGCGCTCATAGACCCCTCAGGGGCAGGGCAAGGGGGATTAGTCTCACAATTACACAAATAAGCTATGTTGGTAATGAACCTGCCTGCAACGCAGGATACCCCGGTTTGGTTCCTGTGTCGGGAAGAGTCCCTGGAGAAGGGATAGGCTACCCAGTCCAGTATTCTTCAGCTTCCCTTGTGGCTCAGCTGGTAAAGAATCTGCCTGCAATGCGGGAGACCCGGGTTTGATCCCTGGGTTGGGAAGATCCCCTGGAGAAAGGAAAGGCTACCCACTCCGGTATTCTGGCCTGGAGAATTCCATGGACTGTATAGTCTGTGGGGTCGCAAAGGGTCAGACATGATTGAGTGACTTTCACTTCACACAAATAAGGAAGCTGGGAAGTTCGGGACTGCCCAAGCTGATCATTGAACAAGTGGCAGGAAAGGGATTTCCAGCTCAATGCCATGTGCCTCCAAACTCAGCCATTCGATGGATGTGGGGAGCTGCTCACCTCAAACCCATCCCCTCCTTTGTCTTCACTTAGAGGACCCTGATTTCGTCATAGAGCAACCACATGCTCCCCATACCCCGGGAGATGCTGGCTTTCCCAGAATCCTCTGCAGCTGGGATAGCCAAGGACAGGGCCGCAGGGGAAGCCGCCAGGAGGGGCTTGTCCTTCTAGACACGAGCTCACTGTACTGGAAGGAGGGGGACAGGCTCATCTCCTGCTTCTCCTCCTGCCTCACGTGGGTTCTTGAACCTGGAGAGAAGGAGGCCTTCTTCTTTTTATAGTTTTCTTTTCCCCCCAGTTTTATTAAGGTTTAATTGACAAAAAGTGTATATATATATAAGGTGTAAACTTCAGGGATTTGACAGATGTATGCATTGCCAAATGATCCCCACTACCAAGCTAACTAACACAGACACATTTGCACACAGCTACCTGTGTGTGTGTGTGTGTGTAAAATATTTAAGAAATATTCTTAAATTTCAAGTATTTTCAAACACACAATAACTAGAGTCGCCAGACTATGTGTTAGAGCCCCATAACTTACCTTGTAACTGAAAATTTGTACAACGGATGCTAAACACACACACACAATGGAATATTATTCAGCCATAAAAAGAAGGACACCTTGTCATTTGCAACAACGTGAAGGAACCTGAAGGACATTGTGCTACGTGTGTGCTAAGTCTCTTCAGTCGTGTCCGACTCTGCGACTCTATGGACCATAGCCCGCTAGGCTCCTCTGTCCATGGAGATTCTCCAGGCAAGAATATTGGAGTGGTTCGCCATTATGTGAAGTAAAAATAGCCAGACAGAGAAAGGCAAATACCGCAAGATCTCACTTGTATGTGGAATCTGAAAAGGAGGCGGAAGCAGCCTTATGCACAGAAGGCTTCTTGTGCTTGTGAGGGAAACACAGAGACCATCTCGGCGACCTCAGAACTGGGGTCATTTTCTAGCTGAAGCTACACTTACGGCCCCTGGGCCTTCTCGTCAGTATAACAAGCAAAGCGGGCAGCCATGCACTTCCTGGCCAGGGCTCCCGAGTCCCCCAGCAGGAGCTGACATGCCCCAGGGCCACGTCTCCATCACTGCCTTCAGGGAAGAGACGGACTAAGACGGAGAATGAATGGAAAATGGACAGAAGGTGCCCCATCTGAACAGTTGGCACCTGGCCCCGGTGACACACACGCTCCTCAAGCCTCGGTCTGCCCCGCCCTCACTCTCCCTGGGGCTGGGGGCCGGGTCCTGCCCACTGTGGTCAGCTGAGCCGCTGCGAGGCCCTCCACCCTGGCCCTCTGATTGCCTTTATCATGTACTAATTAGCATTTAATAAGCAGCAGCCCGGCACCCAAACTGGAACAATGAAGCACCCTTGTCCCTACTTCAAAGATGAAGAAACTCAGATCAAGATGTTAACAGTGGCGATAATGAAGGACCGCACACGCCTCCCTGGAGCGAGTGCCACAGTGAACCCGGAGCCGCCCGGCCTGGAGTCCGGTTGCAGGCCAGCCCCAGGCTTTGTAATCAGCCACCTCCGAGGCCCTCAACGTTGGCAGAATTAACACAGGCACTGTTCCTTTCAACAGCAGCCAAGTGGCAAGTATCTAGATGGATGCTGTAAGGCGGCCCCAACACTCTGCTCTGCCAGGTGTGAGTTCTTGGGGTTGGGGAACTCTGCAAAGCGCTGGGTGGGGCCCCCTGTGGTCTTGCCATGGGGCTCTGGACTTGGGCAGGTGGTAAACAGGCCATCACTGTCGCACAGAACTGCCCATGCTTGGGGACATTCTCATGGAGAACAGCTTTCTCTCCTGCATGTTTTAGGTTTCCCCGCCTTCGTCCTTAGCACCAATTCTGTCCTTCCTCTTCCTAGAAGACTTCCCAGACTGCTTTCTCTACTCCGCCAGCCCCAAACAGCCCATAATATCTTATGGAAATGACCTGTTATATGTACTGTGCAGTCCACAAGGACAGGTACACACTGGCTTGTACACATTGTACATACACAATATATTCTCCTAGTGTAAATTCAGTAAATATCGGGGGGGGGCATTAATTTGAAGAACTTACCCATGTCATATTTTCTTATTTTTACCCTTTACTTTCATCCCCCTCCCCATTGATTATATACAGAAAGGGGGTTAATTTTTCCTGTTTGCCAGTGTTTTTTTTTTCCCCAGGCTAATTTATACCCTTCCAGAAGGAACGGCCTCTTGAATCCACAGAGTGTTGAGGTGGGGAACCCCCAACCACATCAAATTCGTTTCACATATGATAATATACATGTTTCAATGCCATTCTCCCAAATCATCCCACCCTCACCCTCTCCCACAGAGTCCAAAAGACTGTTCTATACATCTGTGTTTCTTTTGCTGTCTCGTATACAGGGTTATCATTATCCTCTTGCTATATTCCATATATATGTGTTAATATACTGTATTGGTGTTTTTCTTTCTGGCTTACTTCACTCTGTATAATAGGCTCCAGTTTCATCCACCTCATTAGAACTAATTCAAATGTATTCTTTTTAATTGCTGAGTAGTACTCCATTGTGTAAATGTACCACAGCTTTCTTATCCATTCGTCTGCAGATGGACATCTAGGTTGCTTCCATGTCCTGGCTATTATAAACAGTGCTGCAATGAACACTGGAGTACATGTGTCTCTTTCATTTCTGGTTTCCTCGGTGTGTATGCTCAGGAGTGGGATTGCTGGGTCATATGGCAGTTCTATTTCCAGTTTTTTAAGGAATCTCCACACTATTCTCCACAGTGGCTGTACTAGTTTGCATTCCCACCAACAGTGTAAGAGGGTTCCCTTTTCTCCACACCCTCTCCAGCATTTATTGCTTGTAGACGTTTGGATAGCAGCCTGTTTGCCAGTTTAAAAAAAGGCAAAATATAAACATCTCTTCCTTTAAAATCTGGTTCCCTTTCCCATGTGAGAAAATCAATGATTAATAACTAGGTTGTTGGACTTTCAGATACCATGTTGTCTCATCATTATTTTTCCCCAGGTCAGCACCTATTCACCACACTGTCTGCTCTGGTCTAATAGAAAATGCTAGAGAAAAATATAAAAACAAATATCATACACCAGTTCAGTTCTTCTGATCCTTAGAACTTGGGCTGGAACACAGACTTCAAAAATCTGTAGCAGCCCTGCCGTAGTTCGAGGCGGTTCTGCAAAATGACCCAGAGACTGCTTCCCTGAGTCAGATCTCAGATCTCAAGTCGGGGAAGGGCAGAAGTGCGTGCACTGAGATGTCTGGGGATGCTTGCTGGAGGCAGGCAGTCTCGTGGACAGGATAAAGGATGCTTCTTGGGTTTGGAAGCTAGACACTTCTGCTTCATTTACCCATCACTGGGGACAACTCTGGCAAGAGTTCTGCCTGTAGGGATCTTTTAGTTTGGTTCAGGAAACAGGTAATTTAAACCCACAAGCTTTACACAATTTGGAATATGCAGAAGAGAAACAGAAAGGGCTCGGGGATATTGAACCCAGCCAGGGCAGTCCAGACCGTGCTTCCTGGAGGGAGGGACTCCCAGGTAAAGATCTGACAGCTGAGTTATCCAGGGAACAGAAGGGAGTATAATGGGATGTGGAATCACGTCCCACGATAAAAGCACATACAGATGCAAGACCCTGAGGAAGGGGTTTCTGACAGCCGGGACTTGGAGTGTGAGATGCAAAGTGGTGATTGTCTAAAGACTGAGTCCGAAGTCTCAGATTTGAGCTATGGAAGGCCAGCCATGAGCTGTGGAAGAGGCAGTGGCCATGTATGAACTTGCCCACATTTAATAAGTGACATTTCAGAGGGATTTGAAGGGGAAACATGGAGAGGGACAAGGCAGTGAGCTGCAGGTACCCCAACTCTGCCCCATCCCTATGCCCTGGATAGGGTAGGATTTTCCCACGACCAGGCCAAAAAAGGGATCCCACAGTCTGTACACACTGTCCATTTCAGATAGAGAAAACTGCTAAGATGAATGTCGGAAGGGTCAATAACACAGTAAAGGCTGATTAGCAGCCATTTAATCTGTAGTAAAGGTTTTACTAGCAATTTTAGTTTCTTTAAGGAAAAATATGAAGCCACAGATTTGTTATATGCACTAACTGTGCATTTATACACACACACACCCAACTCTGTGCCAAGTTAAATGTGTATACCAGATGGCAGTTTATTTCTAAATACCACATGAAGATAAGATTCGACATGCATGCATGTGTGTATAGAAAATTCTGTGATCCTGGTTGATCTTAGATATGCACATATTGAGAAACATACCAGAGAATTACTAAGAAGAGCCTGATTTTAGTTAATACTCACCCTAATCCCACAAGGGCGGTGTCGTTACCTCATGTGTTTTGGGGATTAGATCAGATCGTACATGAGAAGCTCACTGCCTGATACATACTATACTTTCTGTAAATAATAGCTGGTAATATAATTATTACTTGTGGGTATGCTACTCCTTTTTATCTCCCTACCTCTTGGTGGCCGTGTGAACTGGGGCGGTTCTTTCTGTTTCGTTAAGTTTCAGGCCCCTCATCTGTAAAGTGGAAAGAATTGATGGCTAGATTAGTTCAGAGGATTCAAAGCATTTCTCATTTTGGCTGAAGAGTCTTCTGTCCAAACAGAACTATATGTGAGGCTGATTCAAAGTGGAGTTTTTCTGGCTGTTTTGCATAAACTCTTAGATCTTTTTTTTGTTTGTTTTTTGAAGTCTCAGATTGTTTTACTTCACATCTCAGAGCCTTAGTTCCTTCTGAAAAATGGAGCTGTTGCTACAACTGACCTGATGGGGTGGTAGCCACGAGGAGCTGAAATAGTGGGTGTCAAGTGTTTGAGGTCTTACAAAGTGCCCACATCTACCTTGATTTTATCCTCCCCTTCCCATCTCTCCTGTTTGGGGAGGCCTAGCTCCCATCCCCTGCTGTGATCCCAGTTTCTTCTCCGAGGGAACAGGTCCTTGGAGCCAACCCAGAGCCACTGGAGGGATGCCCTCAGATATTCTCTCTGCCTGGGGTGGAGCAAGAGTCCTGACTGATAGCCGGGCCCCGAGTAGGCAGAGTTTCGGAAAGCACGTGCTCAGAAGTATTCGGAACTCCTGTTGGATGGAGCGTCAGGCTCCAAGAAGCCTATGGATCAATGAGCTTCACAATATTCCCCATCTGTTCCTACCTGAGATCGCTCCCACTGTGCAAGTATTAGCAATCACAAGATGAGGGTGCTTTCAGGGGAGTCAGCCAGGGCGGAGGAGACAGAAGCTCTCAAGGTTCTTCTTACCAGCATTTTTAGAACCCAGGGTGGGGGTGTGCTTTTTCCTGCCCCAGAAGCTCAATTTATTGAGCTGAGTCAAATTACTGTACATCCTGACAGAAGCCTCGCTGCCATTGATCAGTCCTGAAGCCCTCCTCCGCGTTGCATCGCCGTTTCAAGAAAGAGCATGTTCTCAGAAATATGTGTGATCTGGGAATGACCCCTGGGCTGCATCCTGCCCAGTGGAGACAGAGGCATTCTGGGAGGTTGGCAATCAACAGGCTGGAGACACACCTGGCCACTGAGGGTGGCTCCCACCCGGCTGCTCTCGTCATGGCACACCAGGCTCAGTGAGCCAGGCTGGGGCTTCAGCATGCCAGAGGACAAGGAAGGGAGGGGTGAGGCAGAGCTTGGTCATGCTCTTGTGGTTTTAAAATGGAGAACAGTAACTTCCTAGCACCAGTTTGGATTTTGTAAATATTCTGTAGGCTTAGGCCATTGTTTGATGTGTGTTGAATATTGTCACTTAATGACATTTAATGGTGGGTGTGTAGTACATGTGTGTATGTGTATATTTGTGTATATCCAAATTTATATACACAGAAAACTTGTACCTAAGTGTTCATAGCAGAGCAGTATTCACAATAGCCAAAAGATGGAAACAATACAAATGTCCATCAGGGAAAGAATAAGCAAAATCAAATCAAAAGAAAAAGGGCCTGCCCCTTCACTCGGTCATAGCTGATTCTTTGCGGCCCCATGGATTGGAGTCCGCCAGGCTCCTCTGTCCATGGAATTTTCCAGGCAAGAGTACTAGAGTGAGTTGCCATTTCCCACTCCAGGGGATCTTCCCGTCCCAGAGATTGAACTGCATCTCCTTGTCTCCTGCAATGGCAGATGGATTCTTTCCTGCTGCACCACGGGGGAAGCCGCCTACATCTTCTCAGTGGGAGCAAGTGAACAGACTTCAATGTAAGGGCAGTTAATTGCACACCAAAAAGTGAAAACGAACAAAAGACAGAAAAAGAGTCTCAAAACAATCTAGAACGTCTCTGTTCTAGAGAATCCAATAATTTGCAAGCAGATTACTTGTTTGGCCCGCTAGGTTGTTGGTTGACATAATTAGTTAATTCCTGGGAAGGGTTATGTGTGTGTTCTTTATTAATTGACATTTTCCTTTAACAAGGACCATAAGGACCAGGAAAAATTGTCATTATCCAAGAGTAATGGGTTTTCTTTCGAGAAGCCCATGTGTTTAATGAGGATACCATCTTTCATCCTGCAGCATTCCAAAGGTATTTAGAAACTTTATGGGGCTTGAAATGGAGCCACCTCTGGCACGAAATCCGGGAACACCTCTCGCCTTTTGAGGACAGGATGTGCGGAATGCCAACCGAAACTACCCAGAACACATAATTACCAGCTGGAATTATCAATTACCGACTGGAACCTGTCCAGGCCCCAGGCTCAACTCTTGTGACAAACATCAGGGGTTATTTAAAGACCACACATGATTTGACATCTTTGCTCTGGCCTCTACACCCTCTCAGACCCCAGAGGAGAGAGTATATTAAATAGATTAAGTCTCCCCCAGTGGCTGACTCATGAGAGAGGGGCCTCAGAATTAGGCTCGTTTACTGCATTCTGTGATGTGCTGGTCTTGGTTGCAAGCAGTGAGCTTGGAGGAGCCAAGGGCCCTAAGTGCTGCTGTTGTCGTTCAGTTGCTCAGTGGCATCTGACTCTTTGTGACCCCATGGCCTGCAGCACACTAGAGTTCTCCATCCTTTACTATCTCCTGGAGTTTGCTCAAATTCACGTCCATTGAGTCGGTGATGCCATCCAACCATCTCAACCTCTATTGTCCCCTTCTCCTCCTGCCCTCAATCTTTCCCAGCATCAGTCTTTTCTAATGAGTTGGCTCTTCACATCAGGTGCCAAAATACTGGAGCTAAGTGCGGTGTCTTTTATCTGCTCTGGTCCAGGACACCAGCATATAACAACAGGCAGGTGCCCAGAGTTATCTAGAAGTATCTTCATGCAGACAGATGTAGGGAGGCTGAAGGGTGACTTTAACAACTTGAGAGTTATAAAGTGTAAGCACGGGTGTGGAACTCAAGCTGGTGACCTGCGTGTGAACGTGCTCCTGAGTGTAATCAGAGATCCCCATGGCTTGGGGGTGCATTTGTGAATTCACATTTGGCTGTGCAGATGTGGCTTTGGGTTTGTTGGCTTTTTCAGTTTTATTTGTTTATTCAGTAACAATAAGCTATTGGCAGACAGCAACACAAACCAGAGCAAGGTAAACAAGACTCAGTCCTCTGCAGCGTCCAGTCAATGAACAGATAAAGCAAGGAGTCAGGCAACTATGGCTCCGTGTGATGAAAGTGCAAAGCAGGTAGCTGCAAGTGAGTTGACCCATGTGAACGTCTCTGATTGTCTGTGCTCACATAAGGATGCATAACTCCACGTTATGGTGTGCTTGGAAAATAGCAGAAGTTTGACAAATGGCTGCAAGCTGGGGACACTGGGACACTTTATGGTGAAGTGAGGGTCATCAGTGGACCCTTGGGGAAGTGCCCTTGGTGATGGGAGGTGCGGGGTGACACTAACGCTTGAACTGCAAAACCTGCAGCCACAGTAACTGCACTCTGTCCCCCTCTGGCTGAACTAGCGTGACTGTGGGTCTCACGTCAGGAAAAGGAAGGGGCATGTTTGTTCCTGGAAGTCAGGCTGTGCCATGTAAAGGGCTGGGCTGTTGCGTATGTATGTATGTGTGTGTATTTCCTCGTCTGGTCTGGTTCTCAAAGAACCAGACGCCATTGTGGATCTCAAAGATGGTTAGAAACCCACCAAACTGGGGGAATATAAGGTTTCTGCGGCCCGTCACCGCGAGCTGGCCGTGCGTCATTCTGGCTTCTTATTAAGTGGATCGGGGGAAAGAGGAAAGAAGGGAAGCGAAGCACCCTTGTTTTACGCCACCTGCTCTCGGGCTCTAAACCGAGCAGCTTTTCATCTGTTGTCTCCTTTGACCTGAACACCTTCCCAAGGAGGGGCAGGGTGCCAGTGGCAGCGGAAGAGGCCAGGCTGGCCCGCCACTCACGTTCAGTGCATTTGTGTCAGCTCCCTTTCTCCTCACCTCCTGGGTTTCCCGTCATCATGTCTGGAGTTCAGAGCCTTTCTCGCCTGGAGCTCTTAAATGGGACACAGAGCACAGAAAATGATTGAAGTGACTTTTTTCTCAACTCTCCCCAGATGATACCTAACTAGAACATCTCTGGGGGCTTCCCAGGTGGCGCTGGCACTAGTGGTGTAATGAACCCGCCTGCCAGCGCCGGAGACATTAGAGACCCGGGTTTGATCCCTGGGTCAGGAAGATTCCCTGGAGGATGAAGTGGCAACCCACTCCAGTATTCTGGCCTGGACAATCCCATGGACAGAGGAGCCTGGCAGGCTACAGTCCATAGGGTTGCTACAGTCCATGGGGTCACAAAGAGTCAGACATGACTTAGCGACTGAGCACGCATGCACACAACATCTCACGATGCAGAGAAGCCGGTTCAATACCCAGAACCATCCTAGAGGCAGAGAAGTCCATTCATCACACACGGTGCATGGCTTTGAACCTAATTCTCTTGCAAAAACCCAGCTCTTCCAGAGGCTTCTAGTGTGCAGTTCTCAAGCAATGCTTGAGACAAACCGGGCTCCTCCTGGAACCTTCTGTGACTCGTGGACTGCCCGTGGCTGCATCCTTCGGGCATCCTCCTAATGCCACGTTTTCAGAGGCCCCTTCCTAAAATAGAGGTCCTTGTTCCCATCAGGCTCTGCAGGCTAGTTCTTTCCTTCCCTGTAGTTGTTAAAACATTTAAAATTTTCAACCGTTTACTTGTTTATCATCAGTCTCCTCTTCCTAGTAGGTAAACTCCATGAGAGGCAAGGTTAATCTTTCTTGTTCACGTCTGAATCATCATCAGCATTTAAATCTCAGTGCACGGTATGTTCTCAATAAATACTGGTGGGGTTGAAGAATTGTCAATTCATACCAGGATTTACCAAGTCCTAGTAAAATACTTGAATATACAGAATTAAGTGGTTTTCTAGTCCGTGTGTGTGCATGCCCGCACACATACACATCCCAGAAACAGCTGTTTCTTGATTTTTTTCGCTCCTTTTCATGAACTTCCTAAACTTAGCACACCCTTCCCACAAGGCAGGGTCATAAATATCCAGCCTGGTTTATCTCTGACTCCTAAGACCACGTTAGCCTGAAGCTGCCCATGCGGTCTTGTGGGAAGGGCAGCTGGCTATCTCCTGGATGGACGGCAGGATGCCCACAGGTGGGCAGGAAGGGATGGAGGAGCAGGCGATGGAATAGGAGACAGACACCCCCCGATTCATGGCACTGAAAGAATGATGGGAGAATCTCCCGATATCGATCGCATCTGCTCGGCTAATAAAACTGACCAGAGTCTGTCACAGTGGCTCTGTGGCTCCGGCAGAAGTGAATGGGAGGATTCGGGAGGGGCACGCAGGGGCAGCTCTGGAGGGAGCGGGCTGTGGGATGGAGGGGTTTTCCAAGGCGGCGGAGCCTGCGCAGACACGCGGCTCCTGTGATGAAACCGGACCTCGCTGAGCCCCGAGGAGCCAGAGCTGCCCCACAGGCCTGGCACCACAGGGAAGTCTGCTTTCACGTTCACTCGTCAGGCGGTGGTGTTCTGATTTCAGTCTGTGCTGACGTGAGGGTGCCGACAACATCCACTGTGAATATCTGAAAAATTACAACGGCTATAGGGCGTACGTCTCTATTCACACACATCTGTATCTATCTATCTCCTCTAGCAATAGCTAGTTTTACAAATAGAACTATAATACAGTGTTGTGTTAGCTTCAGGTGTGCAGCAAGGTTACATGTGTGTATGTATACATGTGTATGCACGTATCTTCCTTTTCAGATCCTTTTCCATTATAGGGCATTACACGGCATTGCGTATGATTTCCTGAGCTATGGTAGTAATCTGTATTCTTTGTTTAGCGGTGTGTGTGTGTGTACTAGTTTGTCCCTCCTTTGCTTCCCTCACTTGGTCGCGTTCGTGTATTCCATTGCGTTTATATACTGAATGTGTGTCTGTGTGCTCAGTTGTGTCTGACTCTTTGCGACCCTCCGGACTGTAGCCTGTCAGCTCCTCTGTCCTTGGAATGCTCCAGGCAAGAATACCAGAGTGGGTTGCCATTTCCTACTCCAGGGGATCTTCCTGACCCAGGGATTAAACCTGTGTCTCTTGCTTCTCCTGCATTTCAGGCAGATTCTTTACCACTGCGCCCGCCACCTGGGAAGCCCTCTCCTTTTAATAAGATCAATCAATTATTTTAATGGAGAGAAATTAAATAGAATCAGGTTTATTCTTATTTTAGCATTGCTGTATTTTTAGTCTCTAACAATGATATGAAAAGCAAATAAAACCGTGAATAGAAGGGAAATTGGAAAGGAACACACATGTAGAAAATTATGAGCATTCAACTGAGAGTAGGGTAAGGAATGAATATTTTAACCGTGAACAATTGCTCCAATATTGAACATATATTAATTTCAGGGCCTAAAAACAATATTTATCTGGAAAAATAATAAAGTAATAAGGCATGTGTGCATGCTCAGTCGCTCAGTTGTGTCTGACTCTTTGTGGCCCCATGGGCTCCTCTGTCCATGAGACTATCCAGCAAGGATATGAGAGTGGCTTGCCAATTCCTATTTCAAGGGCATGGTGGATATTAAAATGTTATTTTGAATATAAATGTGTACTTTTGAATATGTTGAAAATATAATTGGATCAAGTAAAAATGTAACAAATGACTGCATTACAAATTTTTTATTATAAAAATTGTATAAGGACATTAAAAATCATTTTAAGAAAAAAATACCACTGACTGTCAGTGGGATATTCAAGAAGCTTTTGACCCACGTATCAGCAATATCTTAATATCAAATGATGAAGCTATTTGGAACCACTTATGATTATAAAAATAAAAATGTATACAGTTAAGCACAGTTAACTTAAAACTATTAAAAATTATAAAGAAGACACTTAGTAATATCCATAAGCACATTACACAAAGATGATCACAGTGAAGCTTTCCTTCCAAACTGGGTTTCATGTGTGTACATTGAGAGAGGTCCCAATGGTGTAAATTCTGAACCATAGGATTTGCATAGTTAGTATTCCAGTCCCCTCCATTTGCACTGTACAGTGGTAATTTTCAGTTCTTCTGATCATTTAGCTTTCACAGCTATCTATAACTTGACTGTATGGATGAGCTGAAATTCGATAGTGCACTACTATCAGAATGTTGCTTTCAGATTTTTCCTGTTTGTGTACCTATTGAAGCAATGTGTGAGGTGTGTATACACAGTTGGCTCTCGTTACTCTCCATAGCAATGTTCTGCAAGGCCAGAACAAACGCTGAATTCGCTGACACTGACCACTGCTCCTAGGGGAAGCACAGGGCTAGGTTCCTACCAACCTCTGGTCATAACATTTACATCAGCTGATCAACACATGGCCTTGTTTGATGCGCTTCTGGTTAAAGACAAAGACACTTAATGTCTATTGTTGATTCATTAACGATGAACTCATGCCCAACAGTGCTCTATCTCATGCCTGAATGGAGCTTATCTAACGCCTCTATTTTCTCCATAAGACATGTCACAGCGTGCTTGCTCTTAGGTACTTAGCTTCTATCTCCATCAACAGGGAGGAAAAGTAACTTCATGGGACCATCTTGAGTTTCAATGAGATAAGGTGGACACAATCACTTTGTAAACTGTATGCACACTAGATAGAAGTCAGTTGATGTTTTTATTATCTCAGCCAATCTTTACAATTGCTCTAGAAGGCAGAGAAGGCAGATGAGTATTTCCTTTTCATAGACAGGAAATGGGGCACTGCAAAGGTTAACACGCTGTGGCTGGTAAATGTCAGAGGTCAGACCTGCACCCCAGGTCCTCAAGTTATGAGATGACTCTTCCTTCCTCAGTGATTCTAGAGCTTTCAGAGCTTCAGTTATGTAACTGGGGTCCCCTTTAAACAGAGAGATCACCAAGGAAAAGCACAAAAATGTGGAAGACATGGCACTACACAGACTATGAAAAAAGCACTGTCTACAGTACGAGAGGTGAAACAGGAAGGTCATCTTGTTTGACCGCAGTTGGAATCACATGCATCAGGCAACTTGACTCTTTTGCTTCTCTGCTGTCTGCCCATGAATGACTACAAAAACACTGTAAGTATTGATCTTGGAGTTACACATAAATTTCAGCAAAAAGGCAAATTCACAAATGCAAAATCTGAATAGCAAGGATCAGTTCTACATCTTTGGGGCTATCACTGCATACATCCTTGGGTTGAACACAAAATGAAGTCCAGCACTTGCTTTCTTTGAGAAGGCTGGAAGTTCAGATCTTGGAGTTACACATAAATTTCAGCAAAAAGGCAAATTCACAAATGCAAAATCTGAATAGCAAGGATCAGTTCTACATCTTTGGGGCTATCACTGCATACATCCTTGGGTTGAACACAAAATGAAGTCCAGCACTTGCTTTCTTTGAGAAGGCTGGAAAGGAGGCATTTAATAGCCATCCAAGCAGATAAAGATGGAGAAGGTCTGGCTTGGGGCATTTTATCTAGAAGAGTGGATGTTAGATTCTACCTTCCACCGTGACTGTCTTCTGAGACCTTCTCAGCCAGCTCCTTTTAGTGCCGTCTGACCCGGATTCCAGTCCCACGTGTGCTGCTGCCTATTCCAGCGACTGAGTCTGTTTCTCACCATGCTGAGCCTTGCTTTTTCCACCTGTAGATGGGATAATCTCAGAACATACCTCAAATGGTTGTTGTAGGAAATGATTGAGATAAAGCAGGTGACAGGGTCCTTGGCAGGGTCCTGGTCGAATTCAATAAAACTATGGCAACAAGGGAAGGGAAAACTTCAAGGTTAATTTTCTTTTGAGTAAAACGGAGAGGTTGGAAATTCAGTTCTTCTGAAGGCTGGATTCTTGCCTGTCAGGAAAGTCCCCCACATTTTATCATTCAACACAGCCCAAGGGGATATATAATTAAGATTTCTATTTCACAATCCAGGGAGCTTTCGACCACCTGAAAAAGGACAAGAATCCATAGTTACCACATAAGGATCAAAAGTTACCAAAAGGTCCTCATTCTGGCTCAAAGTCAGTCTCATTATCAGTTGGTTTCAACGTAAATGTGAGGACTTAGGTTTTTTTTTTCTCAGATCACAAAGTCGTATATTCTCTTTGTCCTCAGCAATGCGTTATCTAAAAACCAACTGAAAACAGTATTGTGATCCAGTGAAAACATTGTTGGATTTTGAGTTGTACTGACCCACATTTGGCTTCCTAGTCCTGTCTCTTACACAGTGTGACTTTTAGGCGATTAAATTATCCCTCTGAGTTTTTCACTTTCCCTTCTGAAAAATAAGCATGATGACACGTCATTTGTAATTTTGTTGTAGCTGTTTGTCAAGCTATTTTTAAAAGGCCTAGCCTGGGTGCCTCACACCTCCAGGCACTAAATAACCATCGTCATCGTGTATTATCAGAAGTCACTCTTACTCTGATTATTATGAACACCCTTGTAGCTTTCTGTGTATCAATTCACATTTCCGTTTTGCTTCCTCTTTTTCGATCTCCCCTGCTCCCCCGCCCGATAGAAAAGGGGACTAACTGTATAGCAAGACAGAATCTTTACTTGGAATCTGAACCTTCAGCAAGAAGTGAAATGTATCAGTGTGTGAGTTAAGGCTTTGCATTGACCTCCACTTCCTTGAAATCTATTTCAAAAATCCTGAGGGAAGCAAGATTCTGATAGGATGACGGTGGAGGAATGACCTGGAGTGGTTATAAAATAAAGACTGTTTCAGAGCCAAGCTGGAATCTAACAGAAAGGAAGATAGAATTCCTCCCTGCTTTCTTCCCAAAGCCAAGGAAGCTGCTCAACATGATTATTTTTTAAAAATCCCCACTGCAGGGGAGGAAGGTGGGAGGGGGTTTCAGGATGGGGAACACATGTACACCCATGGCTGATTCATGTCAGTGTATGGCAAAAACCACTACAATATTGTAAAGTAATTAGCCTCCAATTTAAACAAAAAATCCTCATTGTGTACTTACATGCATATATGTGTGTGTGCACATAGATAATTTTGCTCAGAGAAACTATGATTCATCGGAGGGAAGTTATCAAGTTGTCATTGGTTCTGGGGCGACTTGGAGGTGATGGAATTCCAGCTGATCTATTGCAAATCCTAAAAGATAATGCTATTAAAGTGCTACACTCAATATGCCAGCAAATTTGGAAAACTCAGCAGTGGCCACAGGACTGGAAAAGGTCAGTTTTCATTCCAGTCCCAAAGAAAGAGAATGCCAAAGGATGTTCAAAGTACTGCACAATTATACTCATCTCACACACTAGCAAAGTAATGCTCAAAATTCTCTAAGCTAGTCTTCAACAGTACGTGAACCGAGAACTTCCAGATGTTCAAACTGGATTTAGAAAAGGCAGAGGAATCAGAGATCAAATTGCCAGTATCTGTTGGATCATAGAAAAAGCAAGAGAATTCCAGAAAAATATCTGCCTCTGTTTTATTGACTATGCCAAAGTCTCTGACTATATGGATCACAACAAACTGTAGAAAATTCTCAAAGAGATGGGATTACCAGACCACCTGACCTGCCTTCTGAGAAATCTGTATACAGGTCAAGAAGCAACAGTTAGAAAAACAGACTGGTTCCAAATTGGGAAAAAAGTACATCTAGGCTGTATATTACCCTGCTTATTTAACTTATATGCAGAGTATATCATGCGAAATGCCAGGCTGGATGAAGCACAAACTGGAATCAAGATTGCTAGGAGAAATATCAATAACCTCAGATATGCAGCTGACACTACCCTTATGGCAGAAAGCAAAGAGGATCTTTGAATATCTTGATGAAAGTGAAAGAAGAGAGTGAAAAAACTGGCTTAAAACTCAACATTCAAAAAATGAAGATCATGGCATCTGGTCCCATCAATTCATGGCAAATAGGAAAACAATGGAAACAGTGACAGACTTTATTTTCTTGGGCTCTAAAATCAATGCAGATGGTGACTGCAGCCATGAAATTAAAAACGCTTACTCCTTGGAAGAAAAGCTATGACCAACCTAGACAGCATATTAAAAAACTGAGTCATTACTTTGCCAACAAAGGTCCGTCTAGTCAAAGCTATGGTTTTTCCAGTAGTCATGTATGGATGTGAGAGTTGAACCATAAAGAAGGCTGAGCACTGAAGAACTGATGCCTTTGAACTGTGGTGTTGGAGAAGACTCTTGAGAGTCCTCTGGACTGCAAGGAGATCCAACCAGTCAATCCTAAAGGAAATCAGTCCTGAATATTCATTGAAAGGACTGATGTTGAAGCTGAAACTCCAACACTTTGGCCACCTGATGTGAAGAATTGACTCCTTGGAAAACACCCTGATGCTGAGAAAGATCAAAGGCAGGAGAAGAAGGGGACGACAGAGGATGAGATGGTTGGGTGGCGTCACCAACTCGATGGACGTGAGTTTGAGCAGGCTCCGGGGGTTGGTGATGGACAGGGAAGCTTGGTGTGCTGCGGTCCATGGGGTCACCAAGAGTCAGATGTGAACTGAACCGGGGCTACTTGATGATAAACTGATTGGTTTATTTCTTTATGTGTGCAGGGTTTTTTGTTGTTGTTGTTGAGAAGAATGGAAGAATAGAATCGACTGCAGTTGATTCAGTTCTTACCACGGCATCTGGATGTACAGTTTTCTCAAGACAAAGAGTTAGAAAAGGGGAGAAGGGGAGGGAAAGGCGGAAGCGGAGGTGGGCAGGAGAGGAGACTCCCAGTGTCTCTCTCCTGCGATCCGGGACCCACAGTGACCGCCGTCACACTGGATTCTAATGCTCTGTCCTCGCCGTTGCTCCCATGACCACCTCTCCATGTGCGCTTTTATCTATACAGGGCCCGAGACGATGTTTTGTAAATCTTTGTAACCCCAGCACCTAGGATGGTGTCTGTCCAGGAGGCATTCAGGGAACCAACCTCGCCCTATGCATTTCCTAAAGCAGGTATGGCGCTGCACTGGTTGAGATGTGAGTGTTACTGGCTTTATTTCCCCGTCTGTGGTCTCAGGGATCCTAGTCCATGGCTTGAGTGACACAGGCTCCTCAGTTGTCACCCCACAACACAGCCACCCAGGGGCCCGGACCAGAGACTGAGGGAACTGGCAACACGTAACCTGGACAGCAGCGTGTTGCCAAGGCCCAGATGTGGTTTGTTCTAACGCACACTCAGGGTGGAGGACCCCGGTCCAAGAGGGAGCTGGAATTCTGCTCTGAGTAAACAAGATGAGTGCAGGGCTCCTTTGAAGGGCTCTGCAGACAGTCAGACGGCAGGCATGAGCAAGCGGGTTTGGAATGGGGTCTTAGGGGATTACCCTGGCTCCGGGGGTCCTGGCAGGGTCTGGGGGGAGAGTCGGCGGTCAAGCCCTGGGCGTGTCGGGGGCCTGCATCCGGGCTTAGGGGAACCAGATGGCTTAGCATGTGAGGGTCCCGATCTTCACTCTCCACCTTGCACATCGGGGAATCCTGTCTGCACTGTTGAAGGAGGTTCTGTCTCAGGCCACCGGGGCCCTGGTGGGAGGCTCCAGGAGGGAGTGGAGAAGGCCTGCCTTGCTGCTGGCCGGGGTGCCCCGGGGTAGGGCTGGGTAGAGAGGAAAGAAGGGGAATTTTTTTTAAAGGCAAAGAGAAAAACAGAAGAAGAAGGGAAAGAGTTTTGCAAGCTTGGAAAGTGGAGGGTCTGGAGCAGTTGTGGATCTGGGAGCAAGGGATGAAGGAAAAGGCATCTTCCGAGGATTGCTTATTAATTAGATTCTCTCTGGTCTTCAGAAGACAAAAGGAAAGATCCCATTTTCGTCCTTTTTAGTTTTTCTTGACTGCTGGACTAGGCTTCTTTGAAATGAGATTTCCTGAAATACTGTGCTGCACGGGACCCCAGAGTGTGTGTGTGTGTCTAAATGTGTCTATGCGTGTGTGTGATTTCAAGCATATGTCTTTGTATTTATCTGTGTGTCTGTGTCTAAGTGTGTCCGTACATGAGTGTGTCTGTTTTTGTATCTCTGTGTGTGAGTATATTGATCTAGGCAGCAAATTCAGACTGGGCCTGGTCCGGATCCACACTGCTGAGGTTCACACCACAACACTGGCCCTCCCACCCCTGTGTCTTCATAGAGTTGCTTACGCCCCCTGTGACTAAGTCCACTCATCAGTAAAATGGGGATCATCAGAGTTCCTGCCTCGTGGGGTTGCTGCAAGGATTAACTAGGGGACACGTAGTACTACCCAGCGCACAACAAGCACCCACCTGGGTACATGCCAGGCATCGGCACACACCCACAGTCAGCGACTCTGCGGCACAGAGCAGGGTCTTCCCCAGCACCCTCTCCCTTTAGGGACCAAGTCCCCTCTTTGCTGGGAACTGAGGGGCTTTCGAGGACCCAAGACAGTTTGGTTTAAAACTGAGACAGTCCCAGGCCTACAGAGGCAAGCTGGCCACCCTATAGATCATTGGCCATCCAAAGTCCCAATCCTATCAAGGTCTGTGTACAGCAGACTCTTGAGTGCCATTGGTTCTCCCAGCCAAGAAATGGCCCAACTCTGGGGAGGATCACTTAACTCTTCCTGGGGCTCTCGTTGTCCCAGTGGGTCTGGGCCAACCATTGCCTCATGCCTTCCCAGAAACAGGCATGGTTAGGGCGTGGGGGGGTGGGGGGATATGGGTAGGGAAGGGAAGAGGGGCTGGACCTGTGGGGGTGGTGACTCAGCTCTGAGTCTGGGGGCTTTGTCACGACAGGCTCAGCTTTCCCAGGAACACCCCGCCCTGTGCCGTGACTCAGGCTCAGGTTGGGTGAGGCGCTGCCCCACTCAGAGTGGGGCCCTCCCGACACATCCCAGGACGGCCAGTCAAGCCCCCTGCCCTGGCCAGTCACCCCACCGGGGGCCTGGGCTCCGTCATGGGCAGAAGAGCCTTTGCCCTTTCCCATGAGTCGTGAGCAGAGGGGGCCGCCCCCCACTGCTTCGGGGGGGCCGTCCCAAGTTCGGTTATTTCCCAGCCAAAACTCTTCTAAGCGAAAGTGTGTTTGGAAAGTTTCCAGGCTAAGCTCCCCTGGGGTAAAGAAATGGTATCTTTAGAATGACTTTTATCACTGCTACCAGTTCCCGTTATTTACTCATTCTTCTCCAAGGGTGGGCATGCCAAACTCTTTATATTCTTTATTTCAACCCTTGAAATAGTCCTGGGAGACAGCTAGTATTAACCGCACCTACTATTTATATTATTAGTACATGATGGAGCTAAGAATCTGCGGATTTCCACAGGATGGGCAAAGTTGCAAGGCTGTGCCTGGTAAATCCTGGTCTCTCTGTCCCTTCTCACCCTCTCCCAAGCCCAGCCCTGTCTGCAACACCCTGCCTACAACATGCACTTGACAGATCCCGTGTCCTGGGTTTTACCCAGAAAGAAATGTGGAGAGCTGAACAAGAAATGAGATTCAGAGGTAACAGGGAAAGAAAGGAATCCAAGGGTGCAAACAATGCTTTTAGAATTTTGTCCATGAACTTGTAGTCTTTTCCCCCTTGTTTCCCTTGGGCTTCTTTTCTTTTTCCATGGTGATTTAGAGGCCATCTTCAGTTTAAACACCCACTTACCTCTCGACACTCTTAAGCTCACGAGTGCTGTGAAGGGTTCCTTGCACGCTCCTTGGAGACGTCTGCCAAATGCCACTCAACACTTCGTCTCTTTGCAACTCTGTCCATTCAGTGTTGTGACTGTATTTAAAATAATCCACATGCTTCTTCTTGATTAAAAAGAAATCTGAATAGTACCGTATTGCACATTTTAAAAGTTTCTAAGAGTGTAGATCTCAACATTTCTCATCCTAAGGAAAAAAAAGTTTTGCTAACGATGTGTGGTGACAGACATTAACTAGATTTATTGTAGTGATTCTTTCACAGCGTATGCGTTCTAAGTCACTTCAGTCGTGTCCGACTCTTTGCGACCCCATGGACTGTAGCCCACCAGGCTCCTCTGTCTATGAGAGTCTCCTGGCAAGAATACTGGCATGGGTTGCCACACCTCTTCCAGGGGATCTTCCCGACTCAGGAATTGAACCCACGGCTCTTACATCTCCTGCCTTGGCAGGCAGGTTCTTTACCACTAGTGCCACCTGAGCAGCCCTATTTGCAATGTATACAAATGTCGATTATCATATCCTGTACCTGAAACTGATAGTCTGTGTCAATTATTCCTCAATTAAAAAAAAAATCTGGCTGTGTTACTGGTTTGCAAAATATGTTCCGTAAGGTCTGAGTTCCCTCTACTGCCTCCCGGGCCCCCTTCTCTTTCAGGTCTCTTTGCTCACTGTTTCTGGAACTTTCCAGCACTGTCTGGGGTTGTGCCTTTCCCTCTGGCAAGCCCATCTTCATCTGCCATCTCGCCCTCATTCCCCACGACTCGATTGCCTGGTCACCTCCCTCAGACGCCTTCCCCGAACGCCCCCTGACCCCAGCTGTAGCTGCCCCAGCACCTTGCAGGAGCTCACACACAGCTCCCAGCCTGCACGTCTGCTGGGCCTGCTGAATAGTAAAGCAAATTAGAGTTCTCAAAGATCCTGGGGGAAAAAAAAGATGAGACTCCCAGGGCCCCCCCACCAGCCATTTGGATTCCATAAATCCGGACTGGGTCTGTATTTTTAAACACAGGCTCTGAGAGATTCTGATGAGAGGCTTCTTGGGTCATACTTTTAAGAAACTGCATGTTATTGGAATTATTTCTTTCTGTCTCCATCAGCTGCCGACCTGCACCTACCCAGCCCTCACAGGTCAAGAGCTGTCAGGAAAAAGAAAAACTCCGTGGGACCACTTTCATCCCCGTGGTCCTAGTGTTCAGCCCAACTACCGGGCTACAACAGACGCTTCATAAATGTGGTGACTGATCTGCGTGGTCATTCTGTCTATAATTGCTTTTAAGCACCTACTGTGTATGAAGAAGGCAATGGCACCCCACTGCAATAGAAGAAGGCAATAGGCACCCATGGGGTCGCTAAAAGTTGGATGCGACTGAGCGACTTCACTTTCAATTTTCACTTTCATGCATTGGAGAAGGAAATGGCAACCCACTCCAGTGTTCTTGCCTGGAGAATCCCAGGGACCGGGGAGCCTGGTGGGCTGCCGTCTATGTGGTCGCACAGAGTTGGACCCTACTGAAGCGACTTATTAGCAGCAGCAGCAGTGTATATAACTTTGTTCTAGGGAAACTGGGAAAAGCAACAAAAAATCAAAAGAGAGAAAAACCCCTACCCTTGTGGCTGAAGCAGTGGATGAGTGAATTAGGAAGACGGTGCTGAGTTTCAGCAGTTCCATGTGGGGGCTGCTGTTTGCCTCTCTTTCGGCATCTTCTGGACACTGTGTTATCAGACCTCAGGCTAAATAGGAGATAAGGAATACAGGAAAATGATGGCTCCTGCTTCTTTTTCTAGCAAGGAGGTAACTGAAGGTCAGAGAGGTTGGAACTGGCTGTGAATGACAAGACCACTCGCCTGCAGAGTCGGGACTCAGGCTGGCCTGTTCCATTTCTAGCACCAAGATCTTGGTCGTCTCCCCCGGATTCATCTCGGCCAGTCTTGCTGCAATGATCATTCACCTGGGAGGTGACCTTACTCAGCAAAGGCAGCAGACCTGGGTCTGAGCCTCTCGGGAGCTGACTGATGGGTTACCTGGGAAACTCACCTGTGGACTACCTGGGCACTGCAGTTCCACTGAGCCAGCGAGGTGAGGGTGTCCTGTCACAACCCTGCTTCATGAGAGGAGGCGTGTCGTCATCCTTCATGCTTTCATTAAGAGGATTGAGAGCAGAAGAGGCTGAAATGGCTTCGTGTTGGCACAAAAAATCAGAGATTAATAGTAAACCTTGAAAGTAGAGAAGCATCTGATTTGGGCTTTTCCATCAACAAGCCCAATAATGTAGAGGAAACTATTAACATACAAATAGACAGACTTCCCATTAAAACAGCGGCCCACAGTTCTGGAAAAGACCTCTTCATGCAGAAAGCAATTATGACGGGAAATCGAGTCTGATTCAGGCCCATTTGCAGCAAGCTTAGAAAATCAAAATGTAACCACTCATAATCGTGTGGACAACCTTGCTGTTGGGGGAGGGGTGGCCAGTGCTTTATTATTATTGCTATTATTATTTCACTTTGAAAGAATTCAACATTAAAACTCCAAATCTTACTGACTTTCAACCTTGGCTCAGAGAGTGCACATGGCAGACATGTATGCAGAAATAAAAAATCATCCCATGTATAAATAAATGGGTTTTTGGTCAGATTACCAGAGGTTAATAGGGTTGCTTAGCTGAGATGCCACTCAAGCAGAGAATTTCTAAATAAGGACATATCTGCATGGCGTGTCTGGACTGTCAGAAAGTCCCATGCTTCAGCCCTAGACACCCCATCATTTTAACACTGCCAGCCCCTCAGAGGCATAGCTGAGTCCAGAGACGAGAATCGAGGCCTAAAGCAGTTGGGAAGCTCCAGGTAAGGACAAAATTGTTCTAGAAAACATGAATGTTCTCTTCCAAGTGGTTGTGGGAAAGGGAGCAGACAAGGATGCTAAAACAAGATAACAGGCCTGCCACTTGGACACCCTCATAGAAAAAGCAAGAGGTTGGTGACGTCACCCAGGATGGCAAACCGGGACCTCTGCTGTGCCCGCTTGTATCACAGGCCATTCTTCCATGACCGCACACTTTACTCTCATCGACGGGGTTCATTTCTGCCCTCTGTGCGGGGTGTCCAGTCTATCATCTCTAATTACCTTTCAGAGGGAAAACCAGCTCTTTAATGTGGCCGAAGCCCTGCCACAGGTGTAGGGCCTGCGTTTGCCTCTAGCGGGGTTTGATGCTCTTTCACCACCTCCCTATGCCCGAGGCAAGCTGGCCGTGGGTAGACAGACCTCGCCATGCTCCAGGCGACAGCATAGGCCCTTCTCTGCCTGGAATGCTCTCTGCTCCTACCTCCCCAAGGCCTGCCTCCCCTACAACATACCTAGTTAACCGCCGGGCTGTGTACACTCATGTCGTCTGGTTCCTTGCCTTCAGCACTTGCGTCTACATTTATCCACTTACTCAAGGTAATTATTTGATACATGCCACTGACCACCCAACCCAAACTAAGATTCATTTGATGGTAGGGCTCACATCACCAGAACCTGAGAAAATGTCTGATCTAAGAATGAACTCAGCTTAGACCATCACGGAGTTGGGCTCCTAAGACCTTTTCCGACATTTGGATGGATTAGTATGTGGCAGAATTGGAATATAAGACCCACGTCCTTTCTATGTCATTCCCGTTTCCTCCCTGTAGCTACATGACAACATACAGGCTTTTCCTTTTTTCCCCCACTGATAATGAACTTTGAAATAGATATTTAGGCACAAAAAAATGAATTTTGACCAGTCGAGGAATAGATAATGTGCTTAGCTTCTTTCTTAACATTCCTTCGTTTTTCGCTGCCCTGGGTTTTCATTATTGCGCTCGGACTTTCTCTAGTCGTGGAAAGAGGAGGCCCCTCTCTAGTTGCGTGGGCTTCTTATTTCAGTGGCTTCTCTTGTCTCAGGATCCAAAATGTTCCACAGCTCAGTCAACATGCCCTCCCAAGAGGACGTCTCTGGTTCACAGAGGTAGGGAGAAATTTTAATCAGTTAGTAGCAGACAGTGGAAAGAAGAGGAAGCGAGGTCATGTTTTCACTGAGCTATTGAGATCTTCTACATATAAGCTTGAGTCTTCAGTATTTGCAAGGGAGCATATTTCAGGTAAGATTGTGAGGAATCATCCTGCTCTTCAAGTTAGAAGAAATTTTATTGTCCCCAATCCCTGAACATCTAAGCTATGCCTGTGTAAAACACTTCATAAAGATTGTCTCGAATGATTTTTAACTGTGTGCTTTTATCAACCACCCTTCCTTCTCATGAATGACAAGTTCCTAATGGCAGAGGATGACGCTCTTGGTATTCTCCAAGAATCTGGAATTTAGAAAGAGTCCTATGCGTGTTTTAATGGATGTCAATGGATAGATGGATGAGTGAACAGACAGAAGTCACCACACTTAGCAAGAGCAGAGAACAACTGACTTTGCACAGGGAAAAGAATAAGATTATAAATTTATTTCAGTCTATCCCACCTTTGGTAGTTTTGAAACCGTTCATGAATGCTTTGATACTCTTCCTTTCCAGCAGCAGAGCCTAGTTTTCCCTTGCGTGTGTCCTGGAGTAAGTGATTCACTTTTAATTAGTAGAATGAAGTAGAAGTGATGATGGGTTTCTGCTGGGTCATACAAGGGCACTGAAGCTTTTGTCTTGATCCCTCTCTTGGGTACACTGCTCTCGAGGAAGCCAGCTGCCATGTTGGGAGGGCGCTCAAGCAGCTCTGCATAGAGACACTGGCGGTGAGAAACTCAGGCCTCCTGCCAATAGGCATGGGAGTGAGCTGTCTTGGAAGCAAAATCTCCAGCCCTTGTCAAGCTTCAGATGATGGCAGCCTCAGCCCACAGCTTACCTACAACCTCTTGAGAGATCCTGAGCTAGAAAAAGCCAGTTAACTAAGTTGCTCTCAAATTGCTTATCCGCAGAAACTATGTGAGAGAAAACGTCTGCCATTTCAAACTACTGCACTGGGGGTAATATGTTACTCAGTAATAGGTAACTGAGACCCTACCCCACTCCGGAGATCTTCTTCCACCAAGCTAGGCCTCAAAAGACAAACTGTTCATTATTGAAATAAACCAGGTTACAGAATCACCCTTTCTCTACATCTCTAACCATATTGTGGTTTTGTCAGAATTAGAGATTCAATTTGTACAGAACTCTTTTCCCTTCTTCAATTATTTTTTAATATAGAATAATAAAGCTAACTGCTCATAATTGAAGGTAAGCGAATCTAGGTGCATTTCCTTTCTTTGCTGCTTATTATAAAGTGAGCTGTTGGGGGTGTATTTATCTCTTGGCGATCAGATCACTGTTTCACAGTGGAACAGGGAGGGTAAAAGTACTTACTCCATAGAGTTGCACAATCCAGTGGCACCAGGGTTTCATCATGTTCCATTTAGATAATGTGTATAAAACATTTAGCATAGTAGCTACTACCTATTAAGGGTGCAAATAATAGTAACTATTACATGACTGCAGCCCTGAAATTAAAAGATACTTGCTCCTTGGAAGAAAAGCAATGACAAACTTAGGCAGTGTATTAAAAAGCAGAGATATCACTTTGCCAACAAAGGTTAGTCAAAGCTATGATTTTTCAGTAGTCATGTACAAATGTGAGAGTTGTACCATAAAGAAGGCTGAGCACCGAAGAACTGATGATTTAAAACTGTGGTGTTGGAGAAGACTGTTGAGAGTCCCTTGGACAGTGAGGAGATCCAACCAGTCCATCCTAAAGGAAACCAACCCTGAATAGTCTTTGGAAGGACTGATGCTGAAACTGAAGCTCCAATACTTTGGCCACTGATATGAAGAGATGAGCCATTAGAAAAGACCCTGATGCTAGGAAAGATTGAGGGCAGGAGAAGGGGATGACAGAGGATGAGATGGTTGGATGGCATCACTGACTCGATGGACACTAGTCTGAGGGAACTCCAGGAGATTGTGAAGGACAGGGAAGCCTGGTGTGCTGCAGTCCAAGGGGCTGCAAAGAGTCAGACGCAACTTAGTGACTGAGCAACAACAAATCTCTAATAATAATTATCCAAAATCCTCACATGAGCAAATAGGAAATTTCTTTAATTTCAAAGGATTGTCCTTTTTGAACTTAATGCTGGGAGACAACACGCTGTAACAGTTGAGTGATTTGAAAATGTGGTTCATGGCCTTCCTGCATCAGAATGATCTGAAGTATTTGTTAGAAATGAAGATTTTTAAAATCAATTTCAGGTCCATTAAGTTTACTCAGGGATGGGAGTAAAGTAAAGAGGAAAGAATGGGAATCCGTGTCTTTAACAAGCTCCTCCAGCTTGATTCCAGTGTTCAGGAAAGCTCTAGAATCACTGAGGAAGGAAGAGTCATCTCATAACTCGAGGACCTGGGGTGCAGGTCTGACCTCTGACATTTACCAGCCACAGCGTGTTAACCTTTGCAGTGCCCCATTTCTTGTCTATGAAAAGGAAATGCTCATCTGCCTTCTCTGCCTTCTAGAGCAATTGTAAAGATTGGCTGAGATAATAAAAACATCAACTGACTTCTATCTAGTGTGTATACAGTTTACAAAGTGATTGTGTCCACCTTATCTCATTGAAACTCACGATGGTCCCATGAAGTTACTTTTCCTCCCTGTTGATGGAGATAGAAGCTAAGTTGACACTGCATGACTCATCTAGGTTCCAGAGTTACTGCACAAACCCAGGTATGGATCACAGATCCTGAAGTGAACTAAAATCAAGGCTCTAGGGCAATGTACCATTTTTCAAGCATCGCTTTAGCTTAGACTGTCACCTCGGTTATTTATGGTACCGAAACTAGAGAAGAGGAACTTAGTAAGAAAGCATCTACGTTCTAATTGTCCAGATTGTAATTATACATGCAAAGAGTAATAATTAGTTGAAAACAAAAACTGTGAGGTCATTGAGATACACTTCCTTAGCCACAACATGAGAGGCTGTCAGTCTTGGTGTGTCAAATACTTCTAAATCACACACTACTGAATTCACTCATCTTAAATTACAAACCCGATTAACTTCATTCATTTGCTTTTTCTGAGTCATTATTTTGTTTCTTCTGTCTAGATCTAGGCAAGAGAAAAATATCTGGAAAATCACCTGTGTTCCTTTCAGGCTCTGTGAATAAAACAAAAGGATTCCATTGGATGATTTATGTAGTTCTCTTAATAAAATTAAGTGTCTGGTAAGTATACTCTGTGAAATGGCTGGATAGGTTTCACTGAGTTTGGAGGGTATGTCTGGGATGGTCCAACTCAGAATATAGGATGTGTTTTGTAAAGGATCTGCCTCCGCTGGAGGGAGACGTGGGTTCAATCCCTAGATCAGGAAGATCCCCTGGAAAAGGGCATGGCAACCCACTCCAGTATTCTTGTCTGAAGAATCCCATGGACAGAGGAGCCTGGTGGGCTACAGTCCATGGGGTCGCATAGAGTTAGTCATGACTGCAGTGACTTAGCATGCATGCACATGTATAAATAAATAAATATTTGGGTGTCAGAGATGGGTGCCCTTCCTAAAGACATCACACATCCTCCAGAGTAGTGGAACAAGAACCAGTCTCTGTGGACAGGAAAGGCAAGCCTTATGTATTAGATTTGTTGAGCAGGGGAAAATAAAGTGCTTTCAAATTGGGGCCAAAGTCTGAAGTCACATGGTTGGACACTGAACTGTCAACGTTGACTTGGGATGTGGTCACTTTACTGAAACCAAACCCTTAGACCTGTTCCCTCTCACCTCTAGACAAGGCTGGCATGTGTTGAAGAAAATGTGGATATCTTGTAGTCCTAGATAAATATAACGTACATTTTATGTGCATATAAAGCCTCAGAAAGTTCACACTGGACATGGGGGCAGGTCAAAGGGGCTCTGACATCCTATCTTTGACTCCTGGCAATGAGAATGGGTTTCCTTCTCTTCCTACCTCACTCCCTTCCTTCAAGTTAACAGGATGGGCTCAATGTAGCTTCACATGAAATATACTTATTTTCTGGGCTGGTTCACAACAAACACTATCAAAGTTTAAAAAAAAACTAGTGGGCTTCCAACCAAGTTTGAGCTGTGTAGATGTTGGTGGGATAGAAAGTATGAGATAAGCTGTTTCCTACCACAGGAAGCTTCTGCTACTCACTGTGGGCTCACGGTTGACAGAAGGAAAACTTTAAAAAAAATTAAATACATAGATAGATAGGGTTTGAAATGCTATGAAACTGTGTTCTCCTAATGCAATCACACTGGAACTCACAGGTAACCTGGTCAGAGGGGAGAAGGATGCTCCAGAGGGATTCAGTTTTTAATCTCGATAAGAGTTTCAGCCACCAGCATGCAGGCTTCATCTACTTGAAAACATGAAAGATTAGGATTTGGGAAGTTAAGATTTGCCATGCAGCAAACTATAGAACAACTTCTTGGTTTATCTCCTCCTCTACTCCTACCCCCACACAAGCTCCAAGGGGGCAACCAAAGCCATTTTTTCAAATGGATCAATGTCTGGAATATTGGCTCCTCTTTCTGAAGAACTCACTTTTGAGCTTGTTTGTCCAACACTGTGGTTCAAATTCATTTCACCCTTCAGGGATTTGTGGGCATGTTGACAGATTCAATGACAGAAATGGAGTTCTATCGGAAAGGGTGTTAGTTGGGAAGCAAAGGCCCTGAGGGGTAGTTTGGTAATGGGCTATGGAGACTTCTTTCCTAGGTCACTGGCTCAAGCCCAGAACCTGCTTGGCAGTGATTGAAAATCGTTACTGCTTGACAGCTGCCTGACAGGCGGCTGGTAACTTGCTGGTACCCTAATCCTGCAACCTGTTCTAGGCAGAACAGTCACATGACGCGAGGGGAACCAGGATTACTTGAAAACCCAGGAGCTCAAGTACCAGTTTTCTTCCTCATCATCTTGTCACTTACTGGGTTAAATATTTTTATCAGTTTAACAGATTATGGCCAACCAAAAGATCCCCATGCTTACACCTTAACGTGATGAAACGATTAAAACTGGGGGCAGGGGGAAATGGAACACAAGGAGCAATGATTGGTGAGAAAGTTTTTGCATCAGACATGTATATGTACGGCTGAGTCTCTTTGCTGTTCATCTGAAACTATCACAACATTGTTAATCGGCTATACTCCAATACAAAATAAAAACTTTAAAATATGGGGGGAAAACAAAAATTATTGCAGCCATTGATCAGCTGCTAAAGGCTGAGCTAGACCATGTAAACACGTTTACTTAAAAAAGACCAAAACATCATAAAAGGCCAGAACTAGCATCAGGAAAACAGGCAGGGACGAACCCCAAATAGAGGTTGATTGCAGGAAGAAATCTGGCAGATTTCCATCCGAAGGGCCCTTAAGAGACACGCAAGGCAGAGAGCCATGTAAGAACCACGATGGGCAGGTTGGCGCCATATTAATTTCAGCATGGCCGTTCTCAGCTGGAGCCCAGTCACCAGATCTCATCTCGGCAGGAGTCCATCCTTAATGCAGGCTGAGCCCAAGTAATGAGAACTTGATTCTTAGTCAGGGGATTTCTTTCTTCCAGTGGGCTTAAGCCAAAACCTTTAAAATTATTTTAATGTCATTTTTCTTTTTAATGGGTCATGTAAGTACTAGGAAAATTATAGCATTAAAAGGGTGGCTTCAGACTTTCTTTTTCTCTTTGTATAATTGCCTTTTAGAGGGTAGAACTTTTAACTCATCCTGAACATTTCCCTTTGATACCCTAGAGGCAAGCCTTATATTTGGAGGCAAGTTCCTCATATTTTCCTCTAGAAAGACCCTCAAGACACTCACTAGTTTGAGCTCAACACGTATTCATCCCCCATAGGCGATAAGCCACGGGATTTCCAGAGAGGTGGCAAGATTTATCCACCGCTGTTGACCAAAGGAAAGAGCGTGGTACAGCCACATACGAGATTAACGACTAAACCCCATGGCTGATTGTTTACCAGCACCACTGTGGGCTGCTCGTCTAAGGGAGCATCATGCCCATCAAAGCACACCTGTACTAGATGGACAATGTGAAGTGTGGGTCACTGCCTGCTGTTTGGCTGCAACAGTATCACACACAGCTCCCCAAATACGAGTGGTTACAACCACGAGCTTCTTGTTTCTCTTGTTGCAGGTCTGCGTGTTGGCTGTGGCTCAACTGGCCTTGACCAATTAGGACCCAGGCTGCAGAGGCAACACCTGGAGAATGTTCTTCCCATCGTGGGGCAGCAGCTCAAGAAAGGTAAGTGGAAACACCCAGAACCTCTTTTAGCCTCAGTGTGAGCTGGAACATGATCATATCTGATCTCGTTCTATTATTGGGTAACAAGTGATCAGGGGATGATGGATGGGGGAGAGGGGACATCTGTTGATCATGAATACAATCAACTATAGTCACATAACTTAAAATTATGAAATTTAAAACAGTACAGGTGATACTGTTGCTTTTTTATTTTACTTAGTGCATGTTTATGGATCATCTACTCATTTCAGGAACATGTTACTGTATTGAGATGAACACGATACATTCATTAAATCATGTCATCCTCATAACAAAACTCTGAGGCAGGTACTTATTCCTGTTTTACAGGTGAGTCGATGGTAGTCTGATGCAGCAAAGTATCGTGCCTTGGTCCTAGTACTAGAAAGTCATAGAACTAGCCCTGGAGCTCAAGTGCTTCAGCCCTGAGCCTGTGCTCTTCGGCAGTCCCTGGCTCTGTTCCCAAGACTGGGGCCAAGAGAGGCAGGCAGCGGTCCCTACGTGCAGATCGGCAGTTGTCTGGGATTGTCACATGGAAAGACAGGGTTCTCTTTCAGAAACGAGTTGAGGATATTTGGCGGATTCGGGTGGTTGATCACATTTGATAATCCCAGTTGAGGTCTGAAGTGAACTGGGACTTTAAGCTAGGAAGGCTGACTGTACGTGCCTTATAGGCTGGTTTAGGAGGAGATACTGAAGTGTACTTCTACTTCATCGTCTGCCTCCAGTGAGGCTGGGAAGACCTCTACAACAGTGGCTCAGGCATTATTAGGTCTAGAGAGAAACACAGTATACTATACCAGCATGACGAGTATACATAATATAGTAGACTATACCAACATAATGAGTACAAAGGGGCGTTTGTTAATATTCAATATTTCTGATAACTTTCAAGCACCTAGTAGATACTGTACTGGGCTTCCCTGATGGCTCACTCAGTAAAGAATCCTCCTGCAACACTGGAGACCTGGCTTGGGAAGGTCCCCTGGAGGAGGAAATGACAACCCACTCCAGTATTCTTGCCTGGAGAATCCCCATGGACAGAGGAGCCTGGCGGGCTACAGTCCATGGGGCCGCAAAGAGATGGGAATGACTGAGCGACTGAGCACAAGCATAAGATACTGTACTATGTACAGGAAATTAAAAACAAAACCAGAGATGGTCCCTGCCCTCATGGGGTTTATGGTCTAGAGGACAGGACAGACTTTCGTTAGTCACATTCATGGATGTATAATTACAAAACACGACACTTTTATTTTTTATTTTGAAAGAAAGGGGCGAAGTTTCATGAGAGGGTAGGACAAAGATGAGGAAGACTTCCACAAGAAGTGATTGGAACTTAAAGGAGAGAGTCTAGAGGCTAAAAATGTGTGTTAGTGGAGTGTGAGTGGGAAGCAGTCTAGACAGAAGAAGCAGTGTGTGTCCAGACCTTGGATGGGGTGAAAGAAGGGCAATGTCACAGTCCAGTGGGGCTTCTGTAAAGGGCTGGCACCTTGAGCTTCCTGTTGGCTGGCATGCAGCTCCCTCTGAAAGGGTCATTGGTGTGTTAGTCCCCCTCATCTACAGCCAAGTTCAAAGAGAATAGATATCACCTCTAGTGGGATCTTCCTCGGAGCCTGGGCAATCTCTATCTTGCAAAGGGGAGAATTGTTCAGCTATGAAAATTCAACTTCCCACTGGTCCAGAGAGCCCTGAGGTGTAGCTGAGGATCAGAGCCTGCACAGGTTAGAAGCTGCAATACTACAACCTGAGTTTGCCATCAACTAGGGCATCAATACATGCTTACCGAGTAGTCATGATGTCTCAGAAGCGCAGAAGAGAGAGAAGACAGACACAGCCCTTCTATTAAAGAGCCATGGTCTGCAAGAGAACATACCCATGAGCATGGAAGTGTGAGTGATAGAGTGGGATAATGGTCCAGAGTGGTGGCCAGCATAGCGGGGAGGCCCCTCAGATTCTGGATGTCAGGGAGAGCTTCTTGCAGTTGAGGGTTGAGAACACTCTGGACAGTAAATAGGGGTCCACCACCCAAAGAAGGGCCACTGGTAGCTCCCTAAGAGGGAACAGTAAGTGCCAAGTCATGGGCAGGTGCAAAATACAACAATCAAACACACTGTTTTTTAGGGTACAGGGATTCTCTGATAGTTCAAACGGTAAAGACTCTGCCTGCAATTCGGGAGACCTGGGTTTGACCCCTGGGTTGGGAAGATCCCCTGGAGGAGGGCATGGCAACCCACTTCAGAATGGCTTCCCTTGTGGCTCAGCTGGTAAAGAATCCACCTGCAATGCCGGAGACCTGGGTTTGATCCCTGGATTGGGAAGATCCCCTGGAGAAGGGAAAGGCTACCCACTCTAGTACTCTGGAGAACTCCATGGACCGGATAGTCCATGGGGTCACAAAGAGTCAGACACAACTGAGTAACTTTTACTTTAGGGTACAAGGAGCATTTAGCCTTCAGAGTCAACATCCCTGGAAGAAGGTCTTTGATTCAGTCTCCTCCCTGCTCCATCACAGCATGTTTGCTTCATGGGTTTTTCCCTGCATTACTGAGATAAAATTGACGTGTAAGATTGCATAGATATACTGTGTACAAGGTGGTGATTTGACACATGTATATATTTCAAAATGTTTACCTCAATCAGGTTAGTTCACATCTCCTCTCCTCACATAATTACCATTTTTGTTGTCGTTTCTGTTATGGTTAGACTGTATAGTTAACTTTGGTCACCTTGCTGTAATTAGATCCCCAGAACTTATTCGCCTTATCGCTGAAAGTTTGTGGCCTTTGACCAACATATTCCCATTTCCCTCTACTCCCAGCCCCTGCCAGGCAGCCACATTTCTCCTCTATTTCTATGAGTTTGATATTTTTTGGATTTCACCTATAAGTGAGATCATACAGTATTTGTCCTCTGTCTGATTGGCTTCACTTAGCCTGATGCACCTGTGCTTTCTGCTTCCAAACTTCTCTTGCATGGCCTCCCTAGAGTGCCATGAGAATCCCTGCCAAAACTCCCATTTGGATATTGGGTGTCTCTGGGTTTGGGGCTGCAGGCCTGGTAGGAGTTGGTGTTTATAGTGGATGGTTTGGGGGCTGCAATGCTCCTGAGCTCTGGAGCACATTTGCACAGCACACGGCCCCAAGAGATGTGATGGGATAGGTGCTCAGATTCCTTTTCCCAACTCTCAGCTCAAAGCTGCCGACTTCAGGAAGACTTCAGTCACCTGGGAGTCACCTCTTCCCCCTTTGATGTTCACGACAGGGCTTTCATCATTTTGTTTCTGTTTTATATACGTACTCTCCTGCCAGACTGGGAAATTGTGCAGGGCTCTGTCTAGCAGATCTGGGGACCAGGATAAGGTAGTGTTCACGGGCAGAGCTTTGACACCGTCACACTTCTGCCACCTCTCCACAGATAGGTCGTTATACACACTGAACCCCGAGTTCCTCCTCTCAAAACATCGTTTAGTCTCTTTCTGTAGGAAATGCCCTTGGAATTTTGATAGGGCTTGAATTAACTCTGTAGATCACTTTGGGTGGTAAGGGCATTGTAACAATATTGTCTTTCAGTCCATAAACAAGGAGCGTCTTTCCATTTATGTCTGTCTTAATTTCCTTCCTCAATACTTTGTCGTTTTCAGTATACGTCTTCACTTCCTTAGCTAAGTTTATTCCTAAGTATTTTATTCTTTCTGATGCTCTGGAAATTGAGCTTATTTTCATCATTTCCTTATCAGGTAGTAATCAGCGTATAGAATCACAACTGATTTTTCAGTGGTGACTTTGTATTTAGCTTTACTGAATTGATTAGGTCTAGTAGTTTTTCTGTGGAGGCTTTAGAGTTTTGAAAAGGAGGTCTAAAATTCACACAGGTATAAAATTCAACCCTAGTAATTCCTCCAAATTATTCTATACATTTAATAAAGTGTGAATTTAAAAATCTCAAGAGGGGATCACCAAAGTTGAGAAAATTATTCTAAAATTTATTGGGAAAACTAAAATACTGAGGAAGCATTTTAAATCAAGTGGAAAGGATGGATGACTCAGTAAAAGGCACTGGAACACTGATATCCAAATGGGGAGGGAGACTAACTCCGATCTCCGCTTCACGTACCATTCAATAATGAATTTCAGTTGGATTAAATATCTTAATTTGAAATGCAAACTTTAACATGCCCTATACAAAATAGGAGACTAACTTTATGACCTCAGAGTGGGAAAATAATTTCTTTTTTAAAAAAATGCTAAAAGTTTATCTCCACAATTTTTTACCAAAAATTTTGGAAAAGACTGAAAGGATTCCTAGTCCTAAAAGCAAAGTTCTCTCAAATCTGAGGATAGCATTTTCCTAGTTATTTGTTTTTGAGAAGTCAAAGTTGGACTATGAATTACTCAGAGTCCTCTTTTTTTTTCTCCCATAATGAAACGTAGCAGCAGCATCTACTGTTAGAAACATCTTACTGGAACCAGGGATCAGTAGTCAGTGTAAGTTAACTAGGAGACAGTGGTTCGGAAGGTTTTTTTGTGACTCTCCGTTTTCACACGTTCGGTTGTTTTTCAGAGATGCTTCAGTGAGCTGGCTATGGAGAGACGCTGTCTTGGCGGGGGAGGCTTGAGTTGGTCTGTCTTACTCTAATGTTTCAAGGCTTCTGTGCCTTGCACATAAAAGCAGGAATAGAGCGATAAGTAAACAACCAGTAAGAACCATGACAGAACAATGTTTTAAAATAAAATGCACAGTTAAAACTATTTACCCACAGAAGGTTGCAACTGCATACAGAAAATTCATATACATAAGGAAAAGTGTTTTTTTTTTTATTTTAAAAAATTGAAGTATAGTTAATTTACAATATCCTGTTAGCTTACTGTGTACAGCACAGTGGTTCAGTTATATATATACACACACACCTGAATATTCTTTGGAAGGACTGATGCTGAAGCTGAAACTCCAATACTTTGGCCACCTGATGCAAAGAACTGACTCATTGGAAAAGACCCTGATGCTGGGCAAGATTGAAGGCAGGAGGACAAGGGGGCGTGACAGACAATGAGATGGTTGGATGGCATCACTGACTCAATGGACATGAGTTTGAGTAAACTCCAGGAGTTAGTGGCGGACAGGAAGGCCTGGCATGCTGCAGTCCATGGGGTAACAAAGAGTCAGACATGACTGAGCAACTGAACTGAACTGATACACATTCATACATATATATATATATTTTTTTTTTCTCTTTCAGATCTAGGAAGAGATTTCTTAAACAAGATGTACAAAGCAACATCCTTAAATGAAATTCTTAAAATCTAAGATATTTCAACAAACTGATAATTTATATAATCTACAATACTAAGAGAAATATTATTTTATATTATATATAAATATACAATTAATTCTGGCATATTAATAAATAAAAGCTGTACAATCCATTGCAGGGTTGAGGGAATGGCCAAATGATAAATAAAATCAAAGAAGAGGAAATCCAAACATTTGACAAAACATGCCCATCATTTCCCTCATTAACTTACAATACCTTCTCAGTCACTTACCAAACAGTGGTGTCTGTCTCTAGATTCTCTTCTGTTTCTTAGGTCCACTAGCCCACCAAACAGAGTGGTTTCTGCCACTTCATCTCTATGGCTTGGTCCAAATCTGTGCTGTTCAATAGAGTAGTCATTATCACCCACCACTATTTAAATTTAAGTAAAATTCAATTCCTTGGTCACATTAGCCACATTACCAGTGTTCAGTAGCCATATGTGGCCAATGGCCGCCATATTGAATAGAGTAGGTATAGAGTATTTCCATGATTATGAAAGCTCTGCTAGACATTGTTGCTTAAACTTATGTAAGGTTCAGTCTTCCTTATCTTTAAAATTGCTTTGGCTCTTAATTTTCCAAATAAATTTGAAGTCAAGTAATCAAGGAAATGTAAATTAAAACAACAATGATACACCATTCCATGGCAACTTCAGTCAAAGCATTACGTCTATGAAAATGGAAACTCTGAACACGGTGGAAGTACATGAGATGGGCAAGTTGAAAAAGGAGTGTGTGTGTATGTTTGTGTGTGTATAGGTATAATGCAATGACACAATTTAGGTATTAATGCAAGGACGAATTTTACAAGAACACCCTTTGAATAAACTATTCTATTTATTGTTTATGGATCATAATTATAGCTAATCTTGATTAAGCATTTATCTTTTTCCAGGCTCTGTTCCAGGCACTTTAAATCTATTAACATTTGACGATTGCACCCAAGATTAATTTACGATCATCTCCCTTATTTGACTGAAGCACAGAAAAGTTAAGCAATTTGCCCCAGGTTACCCAGCTAGTTGGTGCAGAGTTGGAGCTCATAGCCAGGGTGTCTGGCTTCCAAGTCTGCATTCAAAACCACGGTGCTATTCTGGACTCAGACCAAATGACACTGAGCAGACGTGTGCGGAAATGCTTCCAGAGAGGGAGAGAATGGAAACGGGAGGTAGGGCTTCGCCTCCTGTATAATGTGTTAGGGAGAGAGAGGGTGGTGGAGAGAGAGGAGCAGGGCAGATCTGAAGAAAGAGCAAAGTGTTAACATCAGTCAAATTAGGTTAATGGGTACTCGGGTGTCATCATTTGCTTTTTGGGTGTATGTTTTTTCATTAATAAAGTAAAAAAAAGGGGGGGGTATATTGTGAGATGAAGTAAGTCTCCGAGGACTTGCATATGATCTGAAGTCTGCTAACTAGACTTCTCTGTTAAGAGTCATCCCGTGCTGGTTTGTAGAGGGAAACGTGAGAGATGAAGGGCTCTTGAGGGGCCCCTGAGAAGGACGCAGACCCAGGTGACAGGAGTGTCAGCTGGGGTAGATTCTTGTGGCAGACGGAGGAGGGGGAGGGGAGCTGGACCAACACGGACTGACCGCGGTGAAAGAGAATTTCCCAGAATCCTCTGGTGCGTGATGGAATCCCCGCTGCCATTTCCCCAGTAAAGCCTCAGAAAAAGAAAAAACACCACATGTTCCATGTCGTTGGCTGTCACATTATTATTTTCTTTTGGAACGTGGTGGTGGTGGGGAAACGCAAGACTGGCCTCAGAGAGACCACGGTATGAAGCGATGATGGGCTGCCCAGGCAGGTAAAGTGATACCCGGGTTACAGACACAAAGCATCTCTTCCTGGCACGCGGCAGGCCCTGACCACGGCAGTCAGCGCCCTCAGCTGGCTTCCCTTCCCGTGGAGGCCTCGCCTCACACGGCGCTTTCCGCCGCCCGCAAGTCCAGGGCCCCAGCTCCAGGCCCGCGTCACCTGACATCAGAGCTCCCGGCCCCAGCGTCCCAGGCCCAGAGCCTCTTGGCCGTCTCGCCGATGCCAGCTCACGCGTGGGGCGTTTTGCACAACTGCTGTCCTGGGAGCACACGGGGAGGCCTGGCAAGATGGGGCCGGGGCAGCTGCCCCGTGTGCCAGGCAGAAGAGCGCGGGCCAAGGGGGAAGGCGGTGCTGGTGGGGCGGCCTCCCCTCCACCCTGCCCCGCGCGGTCTGCCGCCGCCGCCGCCCGCCTCCACCCCCGCTCCACCCGTCCCGCGAGCACATCAGCCCTGACGGGCCAGCAGGTTCTTGGGCGGCAAGCGCCGGCGAGGCGCAGGCTGGCGCTGACTCCGCTGCGGCCCCTCCTCGGGCACCGAAGGAGCGTCCCAGATCCTGGGACCGCGGCGGCCCGCCAGCCCCCAGGCCAGCAGCAGCCCGCGGGCCGCCCCGCACCGTCCAGCCTGGGGCGGCGGGCGGCTCCCACACGGGCCGGCACGCTGCTTCCCAAGCCAAAAGGCTCCAGAGGAGAACGGGAAAATGCTTCCTGCAACTCGAGGAAGCCCCGTGAGCCCGCCGATGAACGCGCACGGGTGAACTGGCAGGGCTCCCGGCCTGCTGCCCCGGCTCCTCCCCACGCCTCCGCGCCCGCGTCCGCACCCGCAAGCCTGCCTGGAGCTGCGGCCGCGCGGAAGGGCCTACCGGGCCTGTCAGCCGCCATCTTGGCTGCAGGTCCTGGGGTGGGTATCTGAGCTCCCTTGTTTTTATCAGAGTGCAGACCTCTGAGGACTTCTAAAATTAGAACTAAAAACATACTTACATTATCAATTCAGTCATGGATTGTTGACATAGGTTTGTTTTAAATATATTTACTATTAATGAAGTTGTCATGAAATGTACATGTGTGTTTTTAAAACTTTCTCCTTCTCAAAGCCAAATGCATAAACAAATAAATGATATACAGCTCATTTGTTCTGTACTAGTGCTATAGAATATATATGTGTATTTATACACATATAGAGCGACATTTCGGAGAAGGCAATGGCAAGCCACTCCAGTACTCTTGCCTAGAAAATCCCATGGACGGAGGAGCCTGGTAGACTGCAGTCCGTGGGGTCGCTAAGGGTCAGACACGACTGAGCGACTTTACTTTCACTTTTCACTTTCACACATTGGAGAAGGAAATGGCAACCCACTCCAGTGTTCTTGCCTGGAGAATCCCAGGGAAGGGGGAGCCTGGTGGGCTTCCGTCTATGGGGTCACACAGAGTCGGACACGACTGAAGTGACAGCAGCAGCAGCAGCAGAGCGACATTTAAGGCACTGGCGACCCACTCTAGAACTCTTGACTGGAAAATCCCCATGGATGGAAGAGCCTGGTAGGCTGCAGTCCATGGGGTCGCTAAGAGTTGGACAGGGCTGAGCAACTTCACTTTCACTTTTACTTTTCACTTTAATGCATTGGAGAAGGAAATGGCAACCCACTCCAGTGTTCTTGCCTGGAGAATCCCAGGGATGGGGGAGCCTGGTGGGCTGCCGTCTATGGGGTCGCACAGAGTCAGACACGACTGAAGTGACTTAGCAGCAGCAGCAGCAGAGCTACATTTGTGTGTGTGTATGTATGTATATATGTATGCTGGTGGTGGTTTAGTTGCCCAGTTGTGTCCAACTCTAACCTAGACAGCATATTAAAAAGCAGAGACATTACTTTGCCAACAAAGGTCCGTCTAGCCAAGGCTATGGTTTTTCCAGTGGTCATGTATGGATGTGAGAGTTGGACTACAAAGAAAGCTGAGGGCCGAAGAATTGATGCTTTTGAACTGTGCTGTTGGAGAAGACTCTTGAGAGTCCCTTGGGCAACAAGGAGATCCAACCAGTCCATCCTAAAGGACATTAGTCCTGAATATTCATTGAAAGGACTGATGTTGAAGCTGAAACTCCAATCCTTTGGTCACCTGATATGAAGAACTGACTCATTAGAAAATACCCTGATGCTGGGAAAGACTGAAGGCATGAGGAGAAGGGGACAGCAGAGGATGAGATGGTTGGATGGCATCACCGACTTGATGGACATGAGTTTGAGCAAGTTCCAGGAGTTGGTAATGGACAGGGAAGCCTGGCTTGCTGTGGCTTGCCATGGGGTTGCAAAGAGTCAGACACAACTGAGCAACTGAACTTGCGACCCCATGAACTGTGGCTCTGAATAGATGGACCTGAGTCTCACAGTTTGCTCTAACACGTCTTAGCTCTGCGACCTTAGGCAAGTCAATAACCTTTCTGAACTCACTTTGGCTTAATGGTGGGGGGTGGGGAACCTTATGTAGAATGGTTCTAAGGGCTTCATCTCTTGAACCAGATTATCTAGGTCTGAATCCCAGGCCCACGAGTGACTCATCTCTTTGTGCCTCAGTTTTCCCAGCTGCCAAATAGGAATCAGTCCCTACCTCATATTGATGCTGTGAGGATGAAACGAGCTCTAACAAGAAGTTAGGGAATATCAAGAGCTTAAAGAGCTGTGTGAAACAGAGTTATTAAAATGACTTTAAAACAGGAATCATAGTAGGATCCACCATAGAGGGCTGTGTGAGGAAGAGATGGGGTACTGCGTGTGAAGCATGGAGATCCCACCCTGACACCCAAGTGCTGTGTTGACATGGCAGCCGTGGGAGCTTGCATTTTGCCTCCAGCCTCCTACCCACTCCCAGGGCCCAAGCTCCCCTCCCCAAAGCTCCTCAGCACAGGTACCTGGGGGTATGATCCCGGGCAGCTGAAGAGTGGAGGCTATGCCACAGCCTGAAGTCACCAGGACCACATGCCCCACGCCCCCGGGAGGCCCGGCTCTGGCTCCACCCGGGCCAGGACCGTTTTGCTGCGCCACCTCCAGCTGCCAGATGTTGTTCTAACCAGAGCTCTCTGATCTGCTGCCAGGCCTTGGGCAACGGAGGCGAGGTGTGCTGGGATCCAGGCGAGGCCCTCCCCCCCGGGGTGAGGGCCTGCTGTCCCTGCAGTGGTGCCAGCCCAGAGCCGGGGGGCATGTCCCAGAGGATGGGGCCGCCTGAGCCTCACAGCCAGGAAGGCAGAAGACACTTCACAGCCATAGGGGGGCTCCCTGCCCGGGGGAGACTCACCCCCAACCGTGGGCCCACAGCCCATTCGGCCCACTGAGAACACTCACGGCCTCACGGTACAGAGAAGGAAGAAGGGAAAGGAGAAGAAAGGAGAGAAGCCAAGAGACGTGGGAAAGAGGCAGGGACACGCGCTGGGCAAGCATGGACTCGGGAGCCGGTGTCATGGCCTTTTCAAACCGGGACCTCCCTCCGACTGGCCTGCAGGGCAGACTGTGGGAAAAGACCCACTTAGGAGCGGCTCCTTCCAGAAAATCCAGGGTGGCAGCACTTTCCATCACATTAAGTCTTTCTCCAGGAAATACTGGGTTTTCATCATCTCTGCCAACCCTTGCAGCCTCCAATTCCCCAGTCTGTCCCTATGAAGGGAGGGGGGCCAAGACTGTTCACCACCCCCCTTCCTGGGCCACTTGTGTCTCCTTGGCCTGGTCCAAGGATCCAAGGGGATGTTGCCAGATACATCCAGGGCCCAGGCCTCTTGGGGACGTCCCCTCTGCCGAGAACAGCTAACCACGGGGATGCGTGCCCAGAACACAGGGGAGGAAAGTCGTTGGGACACACTTAAGTCAAAAGAGTACATGTTGTTTATCTGAAATTCAAATTTAACTGGGATTTTTGTATTTTTATTGGCTAAATCTGGCCACCTCAGACAGGCAGCTCCAACCTGTGTTCAGTGGCTGAAATGGGGAGTATATGTGTTAAATCACCTCAGTCACGTGACTCTTTGCAACCCCACGGACTGTAGCCCGCCAGGCTCCTCCATCCATGAGACTTTCCAAGCAAGAATACTGGAGTGGGTTGCCATTTCCTACTCCCAGGGATCTTCCTGACCCAGGGAACATGAGTCTCTTGCGTCTCCTGCATTAGCAGGTGGGTTCTTTACCAGGAGAGAACTATTTCAGACTCCCACCCCATCACACATAACGTAGGAAGGTCGCCAGCTTGGGAGAGCTGGAGTTGGACCAACCAGCCAAACAGTTGGGTGATTTTTATTCTTTGGTGAGAAAGGGACAAAGAGGGGAAATCGAGCTCTTGGTTAAGCTGATGCTAGGTCAGGCATTAACTGAAGGCCAAGTGTATCCATCCCAGGGTCTGTGCTGGCCATTTGCCAGCGTCGTTTCACTGAAGGTTGATGACCATCTAAGGAGCAGTACCTGTATTTCTGTCTCTACATGGCAGACTCCCTCCGTATCAGCACAGAAGCTGAGCCTGCCAGAGCCACGGCCGCAGGGCTGAGCTTGATGCTGGCTGACTCTGCTGGGGGATGTAAGTCCTGCCCTTCTCTCTCTGTACCTTCACAAGGTCCCTGTTTCCAAAATGAGCACCTAGTGTGCCGGCCTCCCCAGATGAGTCTGAATCCGAAGGCAAACATGGGAGGTGATAAGGGAGAAAACCTTAGTCCGAGAGGCTCAGATGGGAAAGTGTGGGTTGGTGACACCCAGCCCTGAGTCAGAATCCCAGCTCTATCATTGCCTATGTGACGCAGCGTAAGCGACATGCGATTGTTTGTGCTTCAGTTTCATTTGCTAAATAATTGGGATAATAATACACACAGCATCGGGTAGTTAGGATTTAATGAGAGCAGGCAGGAGAAGCAGGTACCCATCAATTGAGCTATTATCTCCCTCAAAGGATGGTTGGAGAGGAATAAAAGGGATGCAAAGTGAAGAGTTGTAGTAGATGCTTCATAAATGATAATTATGACCATTGTTACCAACCCCCTTTGGGAATGGGTTGTGCGTTTCCCAAAAGCCACTCAAAACTCATTTCTTATCGCAGAGCATTGAATAAATGACTCCTATGATAAACTAGCTTTTCACCTGGGGAAACTGGTTTGCTGATCCTACCCAGGTTCAGATGACTGAAAATCAATGTGATTTGACAGCTGTGGAAAAAAGCAAACTTCACATACAGACCGATGAGCCACAGAGTGCGTCGGTGCTGATACAGAGCAAGACCGCCAAAGCGGGTGCTGTCTGTGACCCCACCACCCGCCCCGTTCGGCCACTGGCCTAGCTCTCCATCGGCTGATGGTAGGAGCAGAGGTCTTGCTGCCTCCCTGATGCCGCCACCTCCTCTGTGGCCTGCAGGAGCACCCGGGAGTCCAGGTGCTGGGGCCCTGGCCTTGCAAACTTGCGCCCCACACCTGCAAGGTCAGGAGCGTTCTCTGCTGCCTCACAGCATGGTTAGCGGCTACTGGCAAGGCAGGGCCGCTGGGATCTGAGAGCTGCTTCTGTTCCTGAGATCAGGGAAGGCAAAAGGTCATTTCGTCCCCTACCTCTTTCCAGAGAGCTGAGGGCTTCATTTTTAGCCCCTCCTGCCTCACTCACCACCCCAAGCCCCTACTTCCAGGTTCCCATACTATTCCTGCATTTCCGTCAGTCCGTCTGTGCAACCCTTGAAATGACACACCCTCGGAGGCCACGAGGCCCAGGACAGTCACCTAGTATGACTCAGGAGGCCCTCAGCCTCCTGGAGCCTCAGCTGGAGTCATAGTCAAGTGGGGAGAATAAACCAGCATTAGCGCTTCCTGTGGAGAACCAAGGGGCACGTGAAAGTGAACGGGCTTCCTTTGGGGGCTGGGTGTGCCTTCAGAGGAGAGTTCTGGGGAATCCGCCGTGCTCTGGGACTCTGGGAATGCGCTCCGTGTACGAATGGGGACATTACTCACTGGGCTTCTCCTTCTGGCTGTTTTTCTGTGCGTCCTGCCTTTCTTCCACTTGCTACAGGGAAGGGTAGGATTGTCACTGGGTCAGCGCCACTGGAGACCATTCTCTTTGAGTTCTTACCATAAGTAACCCAGGAACCAAACTGAGGAATCTGGCTATTTAGTGTCCTCCGTATGATCTTGTTTTAAATTAGCTGCTGGGTCATTGCTAATTATTACGAAATAAATAAATCGTATGGCTGCATTCCCCACCACACCAAGTTGCCCCAGAAAGAAAGAGCACCTTCTTTAGACCACACCTGCCCCTGAAGACATCCATCTTTACTTGTATAGTGTCTGTCCCACTACCGCTGCCTCCCTGGTCTTCATATGTCTTGAACTACTTTCCTGATCAGCGAGTCACATGGACTGTAGGTTATTATCTGTTTCAGCAGCTCTGCAAGACTCTTGCCTGTTTCTCTAGCTACAGCCCACGTGGAATCCTATCTACCACTTAGCCTTTATTTTAAGCCAGATCTAAAGACACCTTTCAAGTCTGGTGAACATCCATCTACCCAGTTTCATCTGCACAAAAAAAAGAGGCTTGTTTTATGTCAGAGATAAATGTGACCGTCTCCAGCCTGGAGGAAAGGCTGCATCAGACAACCATGACAAGTTCCTTAACTGTGTTCCAGGAAGGTGCCAGTTACTTGCAATATATTGACAATAGGTTTCAAGCCGTGAAAACGGACCACATGTTAAATGTCTTACATGTTCAATCCCCACATACCTCCAACAGAGGTTAGGTGCGATTATCATCTCACTTTATAGATGGGGCGAGTGAGGCTAGAAGAGACAGTCATTTGCTTAGAACCAAGGGCTAATGAGAGCCAGGATTCAAAGCAAGTCCTTTAAAACACTTTCTGCCAGCCCTGCAAATTAACTCACAGTGCGTATGTGAGGACTAAAGGCCCGTGGGCTGTGTGCTGGTGCTGCCCTCATTTCACAAGGCAGGGGCGAGCTCGGGGAGCCTCAGGTGTGATGAGTTGACTGAGGAGTGATGAAAGGTGTTCTTGAGCCTCATCATCCAGGAGCGGCTGGGAGCTGCCCCGCCCCAGCCTCGTGGCGACTGCAGAGCGCTCTGCCTGTGATTGTGCGCAAGATTGTTTAATTAATTGCAAGGCTCACCTGTCACCGTATCTGCCTTCGTGAAGTGTGTCTTTCATCTTGGATCTCCAAAGCGGGTGTAAAAGCTGTAATTAGTCATAATGATGGTTGTTGTTGTTTTTTAATAGTTACTTGCTCTAATGTCCCTTTGACAGGTGAAGGTGCTGGGGCTTTGGGTCAGAGGGAGATGCTAAACGCGGAGACCCAAGACACAAACAAGCCAAGGTCCTCCGTTCCTGGGAAGTCTTTTGGAAGCTTAGCTGCCTTGAAGCAAAGAACTGCCCTAGGCATATGAGCCCTTCTCTTCTTGCCTTGGGGGCAGTTCACAGTTCTTTCTGGATGGAGGAGAATGGTCACTTTCCCTGGCATTTTAAAACAGGTGTAAACAGCCCATTCCATTATGAAGGCAAAGAGGGGTTAAGGTCCAGGATGCTCTGCAGCATACCCCAACCCCCATTTGCTCGCTGGAGACACGAAGATAGGAGTCATGATAATTCTAAGTCACAGCCGTCTTGTATCCTTGTCTGAGGTGGTTAGTCAGGTGTGAGCACTTGAGGAGACAGAAGCTCAGGAAAACAACAGTCATTAGACCCATCAGCATTGGAGACAGGAGGCATGGCACACAGGGCCACGTGGGAAAGACACCAGGGTGGTCAGGAGGCAGAAGACAGGAGCCGGGTGAACTCTGAGGACCTGGCCTTTTTTGGGGTGTCGAGGGCAGGGCAGGAAAGGGCAGAGGGAACAGGCTGGGACTGGCTAGTGCAACAATTCAGTGAGCTTGGGGCTGGTCACTAGTTGCCTGCTACCTGGCTCTGGGCTGATAAAGGCAGAGGAACGTTGTCCCCAGGGGTGTATGGACCAGATGGAGGAGGGAGCTCTGGAGTTTTTAGTTTGCATGTCAAAGGTGAACTGCATCCTTTGCTACCTCTAAGAGTTGGCAGGTCCAGGGAGGGATGGACTCTTCCCAGCCAGAAGGGTTTTCATTGAGATTTCAAAGCATCATAATATAGAAAATTATATAATAGAGCAGTTTGTGAGTGTGTGTGCATGCATGCTGGGAGAGGCAGATTGAGATTTGGGACAAGAGTGGAGGGAAACTTTCTCCCATCTCTAAAAAAAAAAAAAAGCAAAAATCAAGAGAAGATGAACTTATTCACCTCCTCTTGGAGGAGTTCATAAGATCCCCTCAGTGAGAGTTTCTTCTCTCTCCCCCTATCCATGGCCTCCCCTGACTATGTGTGAGAGTCCAGGACAATCTGAGATGGCCGTTATAGGATGCAGAGGGGATGCTTTGTTCAGGCATAGAGATTCCTTGCTGTTCACCTATGTTCCTGCCCTTTCATCTCATACTGATGAGTCCGGAATGTGCTTCTAGTTCTATTTCTTTGAAGGCCCTAATCCTGAAAATCTCTCTTATAATGACGCTTTTTGGATTTTCAAGCCTAAAGTCGTCATTAGTAAATGGACAGGCCAGGTTTCAAAGCAAGGGCTTTCTTCTTAAACTACCCCACTATGTCAGAATGAGAGAAAGAGGATCTTTGGCTGAACAGCTGTTTTTCAGGAACTTGTGAAGTGCAAACTCACCTTTGGAAAATAAATTCTGCCTCGGAAACAAGGGGGCCTCTTTGGAGCAGAATAATGAGAATCATTTAATAATTACAAGGTTCATCATGGGATCAAATCTACAGACTCTCAGCCCCTCTCCAGTTCAAAAACTCTCATTTATATGCATCAGGAAACATATATGAGAATGTTGTTTAGTCATATTTCTAAAAGCAAAACACCTACACCAAAACCAGGTAACTGAAAATTACCCCCTTGACCTTCAACAGGAGAGTAAATAAAGGGAGCAGAATACTAGACAATAGGGAAAATAAATGAACTATGTACAGGTACAGGCAACAACCTGGATGAATCACAGAGATGAAAGTTGAGAGGAAAGCCAAGCAAGATAATCCAGAACAGACTGGCATTTCTCACAAAGCTCGCAAGCACCGCACTGCCCCACGGCCAACCACACACACAGCTGAGGAATATCTACAGAAGTATAACTTTAAAGAAAAGTCAGAGAATGATAAAATTTAGGATAGGATACTTGATAAGAGAGAAGGGCCTTGGGAAGGAAGATTCATCAATATTGTTTTACGGTTCTTAAGACATTGCTTCACTGGCATTTTACACTCAACATCATGACTGACATATAGATGACATAAATAGATAATTCTGTGTGTCCCCAAAATGCGTATTTCAGGAGACAGCTTCCTGATGCAAACATCTCAGAGGCAAACCATTTCATTCAGGGACAGTAGATAAACATGAACTTCAAGAAAAATACAAGAAATGTGGTGTGTGGGTTGGGGGAAGGGGGCCCCAGAAGGAACTCTGGAAAAGAGGAAGGTAGAGGAAAAGGCTGGAAGCAAAAGCTGGGAGAATAAAAGTCTGTGGTTCCTGGTTTTATTTCTCCGTTTTCCGTAAGATCCTCTCGGTTTCTGATTATGCCCTGGTTCTCATACCTTCTAAGATATTTTTTAAGGCCCCATAGACAAGACATGCCCTCCCCAGAACGTAAGGCTCTCCCACTTTCACTCTGGCAAATACACATGCTGGAGAGGGAAGAGAACTGAGATTCAAACTTCACCCCCCTCAGGGCTCATGTTCACTCTAAAAGTGTGGCCCAATGAAGGTCTCCAGGCCTCCCAGTGACAGGGGAGATGTGAATAAAATATAGATGAGATCACATTGTAAGCTGCAAGACACTGCTTTTATCAAGGTCTCTGAGACAGGCCGCACCCAGGGTGGGGAACTGCTTGCTCTGCCTATCAGACTCCTGGCCTCTGTTTCCTACCCTACTCCCTGTTTCATACAGATGGCCCTTGCCTATTTAGGAATGCCTTCTCAGCGTGGGCTTCCCTGGTGGCTCAGAGGTTAAAGTGTCTGCCTGCAATGTGGGAGAACTGGGTTCGATCCCTGGGTTGGGAAGATCCCCTGGAAAAGGAAATGGCAACCCACTGGAGGATGTCATGGATGGAGGAGCCTGGTGGGCTACAGTCCATGAGGTCACAAAGAGTCGGACACGACTGAGTGACTTCACTTTCACTTTCTCAGCTTGGGAAGTTAACCTCTGAAAGAGTTGAAAAGAAGGAGGAGTTTTATTTCCATCCACCCCCCAAACACTACAACTGAGACTATAACACAAAATATCCTAATGAAAACTGAGAATTAAATGATCTGGGTATCACAAAGACTGTCATTATCTCCAAACACTTGTGTTTGGATTACAGACTTAACCTACTATAGTTAATTCATAATATTGTGTTAGTCTCAGGTAAACAGCAATGTGATTCAGTTAAATGTGTGTGTGCTCAGTTGCTCAGTAGTGTCTGACTCTTCGTGACCCCATAGACTATAGCCCAACAGGCTCTTCTGTCCATGGGATTTTCCAGTCAAGAATACTGAAGTGACTTGCCATTTCCTTCTCCAGGGGATCTTCCCAACTCAGGGATCGAACCTTGGTCTGCTGCGTCTCCTGCATTGGCAGGCGGATACTTGACCACTGCGCCACCTCTTCATTCTTTTTTAGATTATTTTCTTATATAGGTTATCACAGAATATTGAGTAGAGTTCCCTGCATTATACAGTGTATTGTTGTTGGTTATCTATCTTATAACCAAGCTCCTAATTGTGTGTGTTCAACCGAAGCTCCTAATTTATCCCTCCTCTCCAGGGACTTAATGTTATTTTGAATATGTATAAGAATTAGACACCCAGAGAAGAACCTTAATAATAGTAAGCCATTCCCTTCTCCAGGGGATCTTCCCAACCCAGGGATCGAACTTGTGTCTCCTGCTTTGCAGGCAGATTCTTTACCATCTGAGCCACAAAGGAAGCCCCAGTGATAATAATACTAAGACAGTATTAGTAATACTAGCAGCCATTTCTTGGTTACCTCGAGGATATACTGCACACATACCGGTAGCTTCCTGTCCAGCACCCTGTTTATTTCGGAGTGCGAATTTGAGGTCAGCACCATCATCCACTGACAGGCACTGAGAAGGAAAGCAATTGTGCCCAAGAATATGGGACAATTAGAAAGAGTCTGTGTTGGAATTTGAACTTCAGTCAGCCTGGCTACGAAACCAGTCATGTTATATCCAGATTCTGATACATTATTTTCCAAAGATTTAACAGCCAGGAGACTGTAACAGCCAAACTGGGAATAACTCTATTTTGTGAAGGGTTTCAATTTATTTAACACACTCACCTACTCAGAGCGATTCATTACCAAGTGCTTGAGAGCCGCCTGCCTCCGACTCCAGCCTTGAAAAGGGAGGCCAATGTCTGCATCTCGGTTGGCGGTGGGGGGAGGGGGTGGAAGGAAAAAGCCAGTCCACTCTGGTCCTGTTTGCCAAGTTGCAAGCTCCCTCCAAAACTCAGAAGTTGTCATTCTTGGCGAAGAGCATCCAAAACCCAGCAGTGCTTGATTGGAGTGGATTTCTCATCTGCTGCCTGGGCCCCCAGTTTCTCTGGGCAGTCTGTTGGGCAAGCAGGCATCACACAGCCCTCCATCCAGGCGTGGGGTGACCACCGCACACAGCACCAGCTCCAAAGCACAGCTCTGAAACTCAGGGCCTTTCATGGGGACCTCGCTAATGAGAAAACCAGGACCAGAGAGCAAGAACATAGTTGATTAAAAAAAAAAAAAAGAGTTTGACAGCCACCGCCTGGTCCAGAGTCCCTGCCACTGACCACCTAGCACGGGGCATGTCAAGGCAGGGCTTCCCCACCAGGGGAGATGGCCTCTGCCCCAGGACACCCTGGACCACCTGGGGACCTTTTCGCTCGTCACTGCTGGGGAAGGAGGCTGCTCCTGGCATCCGGGGTGGGGAGAGCCCCAGGGTGCTGCTAAACCGCCCACCATGCACACGACGGCCCCTCCCCCAGCAAAGAATCTTCCCATCCCAATGTCTACAGTGCCAAGGTTAAGAAAACTCACGCTAAATTTGGCATTAAGGAAGCAGAGGTGGGAGAGAGCCAAGCCCACTGTAGGACAAGGACCCTCTCCATAACCCCCTGCCAGTGTTCTACCAGCCCAGGCTCCACCACTCTGCGCTGAGTAGCTCGTGTGTCCCCTCCTCCAGGCCCAACAGTCCCAAACACCTGAAGCCAGCAGAGAACGCCATGTTCCTGCTCGAGTCTCTCTCAGAGGAACTGGTAAGGGTTTGAGGAGCTAGCAAGGGTTGGGGAGCCGAGGGCAGGGAGTCTTTCCCTGCAGACTCCTCAGTGATCACAGATGGGCTGGCATCCCTAGGGGAAAACCTCGCTTGCAAAGAATCACTTCTCCGTGTGGAAAGGGAGCAGGGACTTGTCTGGGAAGGGTTAAGCGCGTATCTTCTCTTGCTGGCCTGTCTCCCAGGCGAAGCAAAGGCCGCCCCATCTCACATGGATATGAAAGACAAACTGTGCAGATTGAAACCAGCTGTATGCCGAGTGAATGGGCCACATGGCCGCGGTGCCACGCCGAGGTTTAGCTCCATCGGTGCCCTTTTGTTTGACTTTGGAGGAGCAGCACAAATAAATACAGTAGGTTCTGTTTAAACAAAGGACTCTGATCAATAGAGGTTTGTATAGCTTACGACCTTCCACCATAAACAGAAATTTGAGGTAAAAAATCCACAAATCCCAGATCAATTACCAGATTATTTACCCTTTTGCACTGCTAATGTTCCAATCTGCCTTGCATACTAAATAGCCAGGAAAGAAAGGATTTTTGTTGCTGGGGAGGAGGGTGGACCCTGTGGATTTATTCGTTGTGGCAATCAAAGTGTATGCCATACGTTTTCTATATAAACCCGGCTGCGGCGATTGTGCAAATTGGCTAAGACAAATTTTAAATTCCAGGACTTTTCAGTCAATGTTACCAGTAGCTTTTTCTTTTCCTTTTCTTTCTTTTCCTTTTTTTTTCTGAAGGGGCTTTAACCATCTGCCACAAAAACTGTTACTGCACTGTGGTTTGCTGTAAATGAAAGTACATATGTTAGGGGCTTCAGTCCTTATGCTCGTTCTTGGCAGCTCTGAAGCCTTGAGGAAAGTCCCTGCCCTGGGTTTCCTGCACTCAGTTTCCCCAGGTGTAAATGTGGGCTTGTCTGGAAGAATCACTCACCAGCTCTGTGCTGTGGGCAGTTTAATCTCTTGAGCCTCTGTTTTCTCATCTGTAAAATGGGGGGAAAATTACTGTTTCCCTCCTGGAGTTATGACAAGAATGAAATAACATGCAGCACATTAAAGCACAGCCTGGCTCACAGGAAGTGGCATTCGATGGGCGGGAGCCATTGTAACTGTCATCATCATGATTATTCTGTGTTCCTTTTCTGACATCCCAAATTTCAACAGAGATGCAATATTTTGGCATGAATTCTCTGAGTCAAGGGCTCAGGGAAAGGCTGGAAATTAAGAACTAGGGACTCAGGGAGAGGAGTGCGTGGTACCCCTAGGAAGAGAGGAGAAACATCTTCCTAACAAGTCACGCTGGCCACCTAGCACCCAAAGGTGTTGGATGCCCAACCCTCCACCCATAGAACCCTTCTGGCTTCGATGTTTGCTCATCAGAACCTATAGAAGTGTTCCCTGCAAAGAAATGGCCAGAGTGTCCCGCCCCCGCCCCCGCCCCCACCATGGTAATCCTCTAGGAGATGCTAGCTTCGGCAAACAGGATTCCCACCCCATCTGCTAAAGTAGAAGTCCCTCCCAGGAGAGCTGGGGACCTGGGTCCGCCATGCTCACCTCATCACCCGCCAACCCTGGGAGGGACCCAGCCTTAGCTCAGTACACGCTGGCTGGGTCCTCAGAACTGCCCGGGAACCTCTCCCTTTCCCCCCTCCCCTGATCATGGGTCCTCACATTTCCCTGTTGAGCCCAGCCCCTCTTTTTACTCCTTGACTCTGGCCTCCCGAGCCACCAGTCACAAGGAAGATGTTAGGACTTACCCTATTCTCCATGTTTTTCTTTTTTCCACCCATAATGTAGGAATGACAGAGAAAGCAATCTGTACCCAGAGCTGTGTCGAGAGCTTGACGTACAGACTCACGGACTCACACGGCAACACCAGCGGGTCCGCTTTTTACAAACAGAGCGAGCGGGGAGGTTGTTCACAGGCTGCCGCTCGGCCTGTGAGACTCCAAACAAGGTCTGCCTGTCTCCTCTCTACCAGACCCGTGGTTCTCAAATCTAAGCAGCATCAGAATTACTACATCATGGCTCCCTTTTCTAAATTTCTGCATAGTCATGGTAGACCTAAGTTCTAGGATCATTTTTGTTCTTGCATTTTGCTGAGAGAACCAACTTGATTTGGAATCATCTGTGTCCTACCCTTCATCCTTAAGCATTCTACAGAAGCTGAACCGAAAAGGAAATTCTCATTCACCAAGTTTTGTGAAATTTAGTTCGGATTAAGGAATGAGAGTGAAGAAAATTCTTCCAAATTAACCAAGAGGTCTAATTAGAGCAGAGGTTGGCTGTCTTTTTTAAAAGGAAAAGCAGTTTCTCGAGTTGTAATTATTCTACGTATTATAAAATGCGGAAAGTAACAGGGTGGGGAAGGAGGTCTAGAAACTTGCATTCCTTAGTAATGAACTACATAAGCAGTAAAAGCCTGAGTTAGAGTATTTTTTCCAAACTTTTACTCAATAAATATTCTGTCTCCAAAGTATCACAAATTCCAAATTAGCAGCATGTGGATTCATGAAATCCATTCATTTCTCCATTCATGCATCCCACAAACATTTATTGAAGCCTCTGCTCTGCGCCAGGCGTCTGCTGGGTGCCAGAGGGACACGGCGGGCGTGTGCAGTTCTGAGATGTTGATTTGAGAGAAATAAGATACAGGCTATTTCCTTGAGGGACAGGACGAGATATAGAGTCGTAGAGGAGACATGTTTGCCTTTGTGGGTGGGTGCAAAAGTTGGGGGAAAGGCCATCCAGACCAAGAGCCTAGCCTATACAGATAAAAGCCATTAGTAGATTTTTTTTAATTTATTTTTTTATTGAAGTATTGTTGATCAAAATGTTGTGTCAGTTACTGCTATACAGCAAAGTGACTTGATTATACATATAAACACATTTTGCTTCATATTCTTGTCCCCACGGTTTATCACAGGGCATTGACTCTGGGCCCCTGTGGGTCTGGATGGTGAGCCCTCTAGATGCTCTCACAGGCTGTGGCATCTGTCCCTCACTTGCTGTGCTGACATCTAAGGGCTGAAAAGTTGTCCCCATTCTTGGCCAACTGGAGGCCCTCTTGCCAAGGTTACACCATCCCCCCTGCACCCAACCCCCAGGAACTGCCCACTGACCTACTGATTGACACAGGGCTACTGTGGGGTAAGGGTCCGCCGCCAGCTGAATCAAGTCTCTGCTGAAATTCTGATTCCAGAACTTCTGCTGGGGTTGAGCTAGAACCACAGTCCTGCTGCCTCCTTGCTGAGCTCTTTCCCTTGCCCTATCTTGTTCCCTCGTACCCTCCCTCCTTCAACAAGTCATGTGCCTCAACCCTGTCTCAGGCTGTGCTTCTGGGGAGCCTGATCTCAGAAGAAATTATAGTGACTAATTGGGATCTTGAAGGATACATACCTGCCTGTGTAAATGGCTCTGACATCTCCTACTTGTAGGATTCTGGATAAGTGACTCAGCCTTCACTCGAACTGCTAATAGAAGCCCAATGAATCCAAAAGGGAAATTCCCCAACTCCCATCTTTGCCCCCTTGCCTTTTAAGGAGTATGATCAGATGTATGCACATGTGCATATCTAAACATGCACACACACACACACACACACATCCGTGCATAGATGCATGCAAGTCTAAGCAAAAGGAGCAACCCTGGGCTTGAGACCTGCCACATAGAAAATTTCTCCCTAAAGACCTAAGAGTTAGTCTCTGATAGGGCATCCTCAACCTAATCTGGTATTCTGTAACTCCCAAAGGTTTTCCTCCTGGCCTTCAGTCAAGGCCCACTCTCACAGATTTCTAAAACTCATCTATATAAGTTTGAATGCTTTTAGGATTAAGCAACAGGAAAATGCATTGTTTTACATATCACATATTGTCCAGAAGTAGGGCAGATTCCAGGACCATTTGATTCAGTGGTCAGTGATGTCAACAAGGACTTGGATAATTTTTCCTTTCTTCTGCTCTGCTATCACCAGCGTGGGCAACAGGTAGCACCATACTTCCTTGTTCCCAGTTGCAGGCTTCAGGAAGGAACAGTCCTTTCTTCCATCTGATTAGTCTGTCTGAGGTCATATGTTTGCCCTGACCAACAGCAACAACATTAAAATGCTGTGCTCTGATTGGTTTGAGCTAATCAAGACCCACCCCTAGAGCTGGGAATGGGATGAAAGTTGTATAGCATGCTTGGACTCCAGAGCTAGGATGTTAATTCCAATTGTGCCCATGCCACTTAGTAGATGTGTGACTTTGGGCATGTTATTGATTTCTCTGTCCCTCAGTTCCTGATCTGTCTGACAGATAATAATATGCCCACTCCATTGGGTGGTTATGAAGGTTGAATAAATCAATAAATGCCAGGCTCTTTGGCAGTCTGGTGCATGATAAGTGCAAGTTTTTATCCTATTGTGTTGTATCTGAGCAAATTCAGGGTACAGTTAGGAAAGACAAACGGGGGTGGCAGACATTAGGTGGGTAACCGTCCATGTCCATGATACTATCTCTCACCCAAATCCATGTTCTGACTCCTTGACTGTGTTCAGCTCAGCATTCTGAGTTGAAACATCCTAGTTAGGTGGGTAAAGTCTAAAAACCACTGTGTTTCTGAAATAGTTCTTGGCTTTCAAAGTACCACCCAAGCATTTGGAAATTGTAGCTCCGAGCGCTCCTCTTAGTAATACCATCTCTTACCTAAGCCCCACCCGAAGCCCATCATTAAACAACTTCTGAGCTTGGGCAGAGTTGTCAGCTCCAGGAGACGCTACCTCACAAGGGAAGGCAGGACCCACCTGTCTGCCCGTCTCATGGCCGCACCATCACGGAGAGGCTGCCGTCGGTAGGCCTGGTTTGCTTCCAGAAGCAGTGAGAAAGCAGACTGAGCTAATCACATCATGCCCTTTCCAGGCCTGCAAGACCGAGGCCCTCATACCGTGAAGCCACAGGGACAGGAATGAGAGTCAGGCCAGAGGAGGTGAGATGGGGAAAAAGTCTAGGGGTGAATATAGAGATAAAAGCATCAGGAGAAAGTAGAAATACCTCCCATCAGGGCTGTTTATCAGTGTTCACTTTAGTTAACAGTCTACACTAACCCTAAAGTTGGAGTTTGTACATAGGGACAACTGGATGGGTTTTAGAAGTTCACTGAATCCCTTTATCTATACACAGGTGTGTGTGTGGGCCTGAGTGGCTGGACTTTTCCAGTGGGAAAGGCTCCAGCTTCTAATGAAGTCTCAGAATGGTTGCAATCCACTGAACTGGAACAAACTCCCCAAATCATGAAATTAACCACTTGTTCATTTCCCAATGGCTTCTGACCTCTAAAGGGATTTGTTAGCAAGTTATCTCTCCCAGTTCCAGTAATTGATGAAACGGAGGCTGGTATCCTGGGGGTGCTTAGAACCCTAGTGTATCCTGCCAGGGGCCTGGGCCCAATCCCGCCCTGCCTGAGCCAACAACAAGGAGTCAGAGAAGCTCATTGCCAGGCTTTAACATGATTCAGTGGGCTTCCCTGGTGGCTCAGACAGTAAAGAATCTGCCTGAAATGCAGAAGACCCGAGTTTGATCCCTGGGTTGGAAGATCCCCTGGAGATGTACCCACTCCAGAATTCTTGCCTGGAGAATCCCATGGACAGAGGAGCCTAGAGATCTACAGTCCATGGGGTCACAAAGAGTTGGACACGACTGAGCAAGTAACACACAAAAATAGCACACAACATGATTCAATACTTTGCACAAGAATGAAATTAATTAGCAGAATGTTGAACTCCATGGCCATACAGAGCTCCACTGCTTACTCAGCAAGGCTCAAAATCCTACCCTTGAGTCTCTTGGGGCAGCTGTTCAAGTATGACCTGGGCTTCAAATAGTTCCTTACCAGTTCACAACTAGATACATGTAGAGTTGGAAGGTCTGTATTTAGGAAAAACAATTTGACAGTAATTTTATCTGCTTGACTTCCTAATTTAAAAAATGGGGCTTGCACTTTGTATGTCTTGTTCCTTCATTTCTTTTTTTGATAATTCATTCTTGTGTTAGTTTATATAACTATAATTCTGAAATAAATATTAAAACTTTTGAAAAATTGCTCTTCACGTAGAGTTTGAGAAGCACTGATCCAGACAGTCTTTGCAGGTTCCTCTCCTTGCATCTCAGGTCCCCACTCCCAAGACATCTGTTGGGCTGAGGTGTGGGGTCCATGGATGGATGGAGGCGAAGCAGAAATCCAAATGTGACATTTCTTCAAGGGCTCCTGTGACCTGAAAATTCATGGCGTTTTTCACTTCATTCCACATTAGTGGATCTATTTTATATTAAATTATTTTATATTAATGTACAAAAGTTGGTTGCTGTCTGTCATTCATTTTCCTGTTGTCAAGGAAAATTTTAGCTGCAAGACGCACAGTAAGATTTTGTTCGTGCCTTGGAAGAAAGACTCATGTTTTACACGTGGCTTTGTGTGTCCTGTGAAACACTCTCATGCTCCCCTGGGAAGTAGCAGCTTTTGTCATTTTGAGAAGCAGCTTTGCAGCAGATATTCAACAGCATTAAGGTCTCAATTTCAGATTTAAGAGCAATTGAGTTGCTCCCAATTGAGTGGGAGAGGGTTTTGGGGTTTGTTTTCAAAAAGCAAATTTACGTTCAATAGTTTTATACAAATGTGGTTTTCAGTGTAGTCTGAGTTTAAGCGCAAACTCTTACATAGTGTTTACTCTGTGTTAGGAAATGTTCTCGGAGAAGGCAATGGCAAGCCACTCCAGTTCTCTTGCCTAGAAAATCCCATGGATGGAGGAACCTGGTAGGCTGCAGTCCGTGGGGTCGCTAAAGGTCAGACACGACTGAGTGACTTAACTTTCACTTTTCACTTTCACACATTGGAGAAGGAAATGGCAACCCACTCCAGTGTTCTTGCCTGGAGAATCCCAGGGACGGGGAAGCCTGGTGGGCTTCCGTCTATGGGGTCGCACAGAGCTGGACACGACTGAAGTGACTTAGCAGCAGCAGTAGCAGGAAATGTTCTATGTACTTCTTCCACATCAGCTCATATAATGCTTTGAGATAGGTGCTTTTAATAATATCGTCTCCATCTCAAGATGCAATACTGATGCACAGGAGGCTAAGGCACATGCCTGGGTCACAGGCCCAAGGTCACATCCCTGAGACATAACAGAGTCAGATTCCTACCCAGGCAGCCTGGGGCCAGAGACTTGCTCTCAATGTATGCTCTGGACTGTACCTCCCAAAGCCCTCCAAATGGGACTACTTAGGGGCTGTCTTGAGGCAATAAAGCTACAACCACGTGGAGAATATTACTCCTGCATTTGACTCAGGACCAAAGAATTACAGGGCAGCAACAGCAGCAAAGTCCGACACAGATCTACGTGAGACTGCCATGAGAGGCAATTGAAGGGCTGTGAAACTGGTGCAGAGACTAACTAAACAGACTAATGTGCTGTGCATTCTGCCACCTGCGTGATAGTCTGAAGTTGGGCCAGTGTGGAGAAGAATTGTGTTTGGGGCTGTCCAGTTCAATGCACCCTGGCTAGAGCAATTTGCTGGAAAACCAGGGACAGTTTTAGAGCCCCGAGGACACCCCATCAATTCCACTAACTCTTTGGCCACGCCTGACTGTGTCATGGCTCTGAAGATGCAGCCTTTGTGAATTATCCACACGCCAGCCCGCATCAGCATTCGATTTGGTGTTTCAAGCATCCCATTTGGTTTTGAAATTAGTTGAAGAGGGTGCTATTTAGGGGCCATGTGAAAAAAAAAGAAACACTATATAATCCATCTTATGCTTACGGAAAAAAAAATCGCTGTGTTCTGATTAACTGCACGTGACGCTGAAATATATCCCTGTGAAAATGACCTCCATTTGCAGTCTGATTTTGATTTGCAGGCTGTGGAATTAAATTCCACCTCATTGGTTTTATGTTTTTCCCATCGTTTGTCCATTCACTCACCAAACATTTATTGAGCACCAACTGTAGCCAGGCCCGGTGCTAGGGTCTCAGGGAGAGCCACAGAAGGAGACTGTTACAGGATGGGTAAGCCCTGGTCTCTGTGTTTGAGGAGTTCAGTTTTTTCGGGAAGATAGACATGTGGATGATAGCAGTGCAGGAAACAGGCATGCCCAAGCCTATTACAAATTCCAAATTAATTCATTTTCTAATTGCTTGGTTACTTCGGTTATTATAAATACCAAGTTGTATATAGAGTTCATAATTGAGTTATTGTGTGTACGTGTGTGTGTTAATCATTCAGTCATGTCTGACTCTTGGCGACCCCATGGTCTGTAGCTCTCCAGGCTCCTCTGTCCATGGGATTCTCCGGGCAAGAATACTGGAGAGGGTTGCCATTCCCTTCTCCAGAGGATCTTTCCAACCTAAGGATTGAACCCAGGTTTTCCTCTTTGACAGGGAGATTCTGGACTGTTAGAGACCCCAAGGAAACCCCAACTGAGTTTTTATTTACTATTTATTTACAACTAAGTTCGAAACAATCAACTGGATGCCTATAAGGCTAAATTCAGGATGAATAGATGTGGGAGCATTTGTCTACTTGACTCATTCATGTCCAAATAAACCCAACAGATGACAAAAAATGTTTCCCTAACACACCTGCATCTATTCTAGCAAAAGGTATGCCTCCATCTTCCCCAGGCTTCACAAAACACCTCCACATCCATCCCTGAACTACTTCATGGTCACAAAGTCTGAAAATAGGTGTTATCATCTAGAGAGAGGTAGGTGACTCCCCAGGGCCACCCAGCTAGCTGATGGTAGAACAGGGTCTCTAACCCAGGTCTCCTCATTCCAAACACTGTCCTGCTGCTCTGTTTATTTATTGAGAATCCATTTTACATTTGGCTTTGGATTCACTGTGTGATTGGCCAGCATAATTTCAATATCCAGATGCTGAGTTATCTGGGTCAGCTCGCCTGTCATTTTATGGCTGCAGGTAGGTGGCCATTCTGTATCCAAGAAGGGCACCTCCTACCACAGTAGCATTCACGATGAACCCAGGTAGGACAGCAGAGGATGAGGTGGTTAGATAACATCACCGACCCAGAAGACATGAATCTGAACAAATTTCAGGAGATTGTGAAGGACAGAGAAGCCAGGCATGCTGCAGTCCATGGGGTCACAGAGTCAGACACGATTTAGTGACTGAACAGCAAGCAGGTGGAACACACAGAATCTTTCAGAGACAGCTCTTGACAGCTCACTCCATTCACCTTCCTGGCCTCTAAACCCTCATATTTTCCTTCACTGTTTGAAGGGATTGCTCCTGTAAAAATCTTCAGAATGGTCATTAAAAAACACAGACTTTTTTTGGCGGGGGGAGTTGACTCAAATGGGAAACACAACTCAGCTTTTTGAAAGTCAAAGTGGCCTTTGTGTTTAGAAATTAACTTTTTACAGCACCCCGGGGGGTAGTTATTACTCATTGGCTACTTTTAGGAATTTAAATGCGATCGATTAATTGATGGTAAAAAATTATATTATGTAAATGCAAATTCACAATTGAGTTTGGTGTTCGCAGTGGCCTGAAAACATTTTAAAAGGCCAGGTGAGGCCTGAGGAAATTGGAAATTTTAGTCCTTGCTATTAAAAAAGAAAAAAATAAAAGAATGAAAGAAAGAAAAAGTAAGTTTGCAACAAACTTGGTAATGAAGGCCAGAATGTTGTTTCTTTCTTTTTTGATAATGTTATCACAATCTAACTGTACCATGGAAAATCTAAAGTAAGGATTCAGATGAGCTTTTGTTCTACCCTTTTTGTTAGAAATTCTGCCCTACATGTCTTATCAAGCTTATAAAGCTCATAAACACTGGTGCCCCAAACAATTTAGGAAGACAGAAAGGCAAAAACTGAAAGAGAGGAAGAAAAAAAAAAAGAATGGTGATAAAATGAAACTGAAGAGAGTAGCACAATAGAAACTGGAGCCGTTAATTTTTATAGCTGATTCAGCTACTAATATTTTATGAGGTTTAGAAATATGAGTATAAAAAAAGCTTCCTCATATCTCCCTCGTTCTCTTTCTGTTGTTTTAATTCAAAGACAAGCCCATCGTATTTGTACCTCGAATATGGCCTTATTGCAGTTAAACACCCGTATGGCAGAAAACACTCTGTTCATTGGAACTTTTCCAAATCATCGTCCTTCTGTCTTTGTTTAGCCTGGTTTTCCACTTTTCCTGACAGAAATTCAAGGATCACTTCACATGCCATTTCTTTTCCTTGCCCCTTTCTTTCTGGCCTTCTTTCTTTTTTCCTTTTAACTTATCAGAGCTCATTTCCAGTTAAATCGCAGCAGGGTTTGTGTTTACTAGCTTTCCTGGACTGCACTGCCTGAAATGTCTCCATTTAAATGTAGATTTTGACTTTACACTGGGGAGGAGGTGCAAGCCTTTCTGCAGTAGAATTAACATCAAGGTGAAAATATGAGCTTGAAAAAGGCGCCTCATTTCCTTAAATAGGGCTGTGTGGGACCAGTTCGGATATTCTGAGCCATTTATTTACAAGTTGCCTTGTACTCCACAGGGGAAAACATTGCCCAAGTCAGATCAATATATTTATTGAGGCCACAACACCAAAGTTTAGGTCAAGAAAATCAAATGTTGGGGTAGCACACGGCCTAGTATAGATACCGACGTGATAGGTGGGGAAGGGCTGCTCTACCCATGACCTTTCGGAATTAATGATAAATATGATTGGAAGGGCGTGTTTAAGAACCGGTCACATCTCTTTCCAGAGTTCAGAGCCCGTGCGCACGATGAAGACATGGAACAATGTGCGTGCTGTAAATAAACCTTTCTCACGTGTAGAGCGTGGCGCAGTTTTGGATCCTACTCCTACCCTACATATCCCACACACACTTTTTACATGTTAGCTGAACTACAATGATATCTAAGAAGTTCATTGGAAAGTTTTTTTAAAAATCATGATTTTGCCCTCTCCTGCCCCATTTTAATGATAGGCCATTAAAGAAGATGCAAAATTAAATACCCATGCTCACATCTAGATAACTTATACAGGGTTGTTTTGTTTGTTTGTTTTTCTTAGCTGTTTACGAGACAATCTTGCTTACAACCAACACTGACCTGAGAGCCTTCTGTATCATCCAAATGATCCCACGGGAAAAGTAAGCAACTTCGTCAAGAGCTCTTCAAATATCTTGTCCCAGTGAGCCCGTAAGGGTACCTGTACTTGTAAAACTACATATCTTGATTTAGCTTACCAAAAACATGGTACCCTACCTCTCCTAATGCCTTAAACGGAACCCTGATCACACCGCAGGGAAATAGTTCCTAGTTTAATTACATATGATACTTAACCTACTGCCATGCACGAGCTGTGTGGTTCTGATTGAGTTACCCAGCCTCTCTGTGCCCCGTTTGCCCATCTATAAACTGAGAGTAGCAGGAATATTTGTACCATGAGTTGTTTGGGGGATTTATACACTTAACGCTTACAAAGGTCTTAGAACAGCATGAATACAGCTCTATAAACGTTGGGAAGTCTCACACACACACACACACACACACACACACACACACACACACGTGCGTGCCTGTGTGTGTATGTAGATATACAGTTCTTTCTTGAAGACTTCTGGAGCCAGAGAGAAGAGGGACAAGAGTAGCTGTAGACTAAAGTCAAGTATCGTTTATTTTCTGGAGACCTTAATATAAGAAAAAGCAGGGGTGGGGGGAAAGGCCTTCCATGAGCTATAGGCCAGAGATAAGCAAACGGTTAGGGAGTAATGTGAAAACCAGCAGACTCCAGCAGAAATGAGAGACACAAGTAGGTTTTTTAGTGAAGATCCCTGGATGCCTGGCTTGGCTCAGAGGACCAGGATCTCCAGAGAAACTCAGGGCTGAAAAGTTCAGCTTCCCTTCCCACTTTGACCGTCAGACCAAGGCAACCATTGTTTGCACCTCATCTGGTCTAAATAGTCAGTTTACAAATGGGTGTTGTTTGGCATCATGTGTTATAGATGCTTTATATTTATTTAAGAACTCAGTTTCAAGGAATGTTTTCCAGACGTGCGGTTCACCGCAGCGGACAGCTGTTGATATTCTGATCCCATGAGCATTATAATATGTTTAAAAATTGCGACACTTTTAAAACCAGATGTTCTACATAAGCTGCGCACGGGGGAGGGGGAGGGAAGAAAGAAAGAAAGAGGAAGAAGCAGGGCGGCGGACCTGTCACTTGGCGTGACACTGGGTCCCTCTCCCTCACCGAAAATTCACATCACACTGAAGCAAACCCCAAAAGTTTCTTCTGAGTTTTCTTCTGCAGAAAAGCTTAAAGGCAAATTGTTTTAACAGGAAGGGAAGTTCTTTCCCCAGTGAAGACAAGCAAGAAAGTTGCAGCGGAAGCCTGAAGGTCAAGTCCTGGCACGGCTGTGGTTCGAGATTCTTTGTCACGGCTGTTTTCTGGGACACACAGAGCATGCGTGCACGCCACTGGTTCCCGGCCCTTCTGAAGTTCCACGTGGACTGATCGACTTTAAAGCAGCCTCCACCTTCCTTCAGAGCATTCCTTTGGGCAGAAACAGGCCTCATATGACGTGTAGGTGGGGCTATGTGTAAGCGTGGTGCTGTCTGATGATTAAAAGTGGAGCCTCTGGGGTCACTTCACTGGGGTTCACCTCCCAGCCCATCACTTACTGAGCACAGGGGTCGAGATCCTTTATCTAAGGCTCTGTCTATCCCTCCATAAGACAGAGACCACAGTGGAACCTGCCTAACAGGAAGTCTAACGAGGAAGACATTTAGCACACTGCTTGGTCTGTAATAAACACTCAATACATGTTAGATACTTTATGAGGAAGCCTTTTTTTTTTTAACACGAAGTATTTAAGATTAACTTGCTCTGAGAGAAAATTTGGCCACTCTCCAACCTCCCCTGAGATAATTAGATAATTTAGGGTGTCTTAAGTCAGTCTTGGAAATGACAAGTCCACACAGTTGGAAATGATCCGTTTGGGGAGAAGTGGAGGGGCAGTGTCCGTAATGGAAAGACAGCACAGCCAGACGGCCCAGGTCTCGGGAGGCCCTATACCTCCCAAACTGTGTGGCCTAATTTAGAACCTCTGAGTCCTGGGCCCCAGTTTTCCAGTTGGATCCTCGACAACACCTTCTCTCTTTGGAGGGGGGGATTGGCGTGAAGCTAAAAGGAGCCAATTTAGGGTAAGTGCCTTGCACACAGGAGGCATTCAATCCGTGTTTCTTTTATTCCATCATCCATATGGATGCTAGACATGTTTTTATGTATTTATCAAATTGCCTCCATCCAAGTGCAGAATTTATCTGTATCCCTCACACAGGCTTCCCTGATGGCTCTTCAAGAATCTGCTTGCCAATGCAGGAGACGCAGGTTCGATCCCTAGGTCTGGAAGATCCCCTGGAGAATGAAATGGCAACCCACTCCAGTATTCTTGCTGGGATAATCCCATGGACAGGGGAGCCTGGTGGGCTACAGCCCATGGTGTCACAAAGAGTCAGACACAACAGCAACTAAACAACAACAGTTCCTCAGACGTCCTCTCTGATAAAACCCAACCCATCAACTAACCATTCATCCATCCAACCAACAACACAAATACAAGCAAAAGTAATGAACAAAAAATGTCAGAGCAAATGAAAGCAAAATCTTTAATGCTACCCACTGACCTTTGTAGACAGCCCATGGTCTGACCCCTCCTTACCTCTCTGATCCGACTCTTGTCATTTCACCCCATCCCCTCCTTTCACCAGCCACCCTGGAATGAATCACTTCTTCTCAAGCATCTCCATCTCCGTCACCTCCTGACCTTTGCCTTACCTGTCACATTTTTGTCCCACAGCCTCTTTAGCCACCCTGCGTCAGCCTGGACCATTTCCAGAAAGCCTTCTCCACAGTGTGCCCCACTCCTTGTGCCCTTTTAACATGGAACACTTCCATCGCAGCCTGGAGTGCCTCGAGTTATCCTTTCCTATGCAGGTGTCTTTCCTGTTTGACTGTAAGCTTTTTGCAGGACAGGGGTGGGTCCTATCCACCGTGTTGTCTCAGCCCAGCGCTGTTCCTGGAGAACTGAATACGTACTTGGTGGATGGACGGATGAGTGAATGCATGGACGGATGCTGCGATGGATGGGTGAGTGGATGTGATGGGTACGTGGGTGAATCATCTGGGACTGGAATGGTAGGTCTCCGACCTCAGCTCCTAGCACACCTTTGGTAGGGTGGTTCAGCGATTCAGTGGCTGAATGTGGCCCATAATATCAACAGTGACAAAGAGTTGATTGTGAGCTCAGACCTTCCCTGGGCGCTAGCTGGACTTTAACTCCAGTGAGTTCTACGCGCCCCTCAGTGTAGCCTGCGCGGCTTTGGCAGATCAGCTCAACCGACTTCCCCAGATCATCTCTCACCCTCACCGTCTCTTTCTCTGGGCTGCACACCCGCCAGCATCGTCTTAGCCTCTCTGCATCCTCGAGGCCCCTTTGCCTGCAGTCGCTTGGAGACAGTTTGCTCCCACATTTGCCTGCCTGACTGCCCCTCATCCTCTTAGGATGGGCATCAGTGTATCTCCTTTAAGTGAATTTTCATAACGTGCCCCCCCGCCCCCGCTCCAGTCTCTAAACTGGGTAAGACCCCTCTGTGATTTGTGCTCCACATGGCACTTACCACAAGGCTAATTATGCAGGAACTGATGTGATTATTGGTTTAACGTCTGTCTGCCTAACCACAGTGTAAGCTTGTGGAGCGCATTCACTGGTGTAACCTCAGGGCATCGCTGGGGCCTGACGGAGTGACTGTTCTTTAGAAGTAACCACGTCCTTGACATCAACACTGAGGGAGCAGAGGGCCGTGAATCCCATAAAATTGTTTGCAAAGTGCAGGGCTGGTTTTCGGTTGGCACCAACTAGGATCTTCATGCCAGTTGTTGACGGCATGTGTCCATTCTGATTGGTTAGATCCGGTCGGCTAGTTATGAAGATGGTCGGTATTTCAGGTGCTGTATCAGGCTTCCACAAAGGTTCATAGCAGACCCCTGTCCTCCCAAAGGGAGTTAGGAGCTACTGCTCTGGACTCTGGAAAGTTCTCGAAACCCTCAGGATCTCTGCCTCGACCCCAGGCAACGCCTCGGTCTGTGTCTCCCGTCTGTGCCTGCCTTGTGTGTTTTCCCTGTGACACAAGGTCCCTCACAGCTGTGTGTCACACGTGAGGGATATTCCGGGTTTCCTGAAGTCATGGGTGACTCATCCGTGTGGAATGAGTGGCTCACCAAGAAAGACACACACGGAACAGAACAACATGCATAACAGTTTCTCTCCTCTGAGGAAGACAGGCTCCAAAAACGTCTGTGGAGAAACAGACTTCAGCGGCCTACAAGGTGGATGGGCGAGCACCTCCTCCAGGCACACCCAGGGCATCAGGAGGAGGAGAAAGAGCACAGGCTGGATGCCCGTCCCTTCCTAAAGTGAGGATGTGCCGCCCCAGCCCTGACTGGATGCCCTCTCACACACGCCAGAGAAAAGGGATAATGGTTACAAGACGCCGTGTGCCATTAGCCGTGAGACAGCTAGCAGGCCAAGTGCTGGTGGGGCACTCTAGACTTATAATTTATTTAAATTCTCACAGTCACCCCATGAGCCCAGGACGGTTGTCATCCCCATGAGTGTATGATCAGAGACTTGCAGAAGTTAAGTAGCTTTCCCAAGGTTATTTATGTCATGAGTGGCTAAAGCGGGATTCACTCTGGAGTCTCTGTCGAGGTTGATCCCTAAACTACCGGACACTGTGTCAAGGGTGCCAGGGCTCTCCTCTTGGACAAAGAGGTCATCTATGCTGGCAGAGTAACGCAATCACTGGACAATTATGTACTGTGTATCTACTGTATGTTTGGTGCTGATCAAGATGGTGGGCATAGAGTTGTGAGCAAGTCCCACTCTTCCCCTGACCTCTGGAATGTGGTCTGGAGGAAATGAACTTGAAGTACTTACTTACACTGGAAGAGTTCTAGGATGGGAGAGTGAGTACAAACGGTGGGAACCCAAAGGCCAGCCCAGGATACCAGACGCTCAGTCAGTAAGAAGACACACCCGGAGGGCCCTATGTACTGATCTTTTCAACAGAAGCAAAGGAAGCCCCTGAAATCAGTGAAGGTTCTGGAAGGGTCTTCCACTACACTATAAGCTCCATAAGGGCAAAGCTGGGTTTGGATTCCTTTATTTCAGCAATAACTTTGGTGAGAAGCACAGGACCTGGCATGTATTTTAAAAACTCATTCAACACTTGTGAATGAATGGACGGAGGTATGAACGGAGGTCATAGATGTTCAATGGACATGCAGTATGAGCCTGGAAAGTTCTTATCTTGATGAACAATGAATAAGTTGTGAAAAGAGAGAGGAAAAAAAGAGTTTCCCACGGCACTGGACAATATGACACTGAATCGAAGGTCTTCTGAGATGTTGGTGCCAGCAGTTATCCAACCAAGGACCCAAGTGAGAGGGAGAAGGTGAGTGAGAGGCCATCAGTTACTACACAGATGCAAGAGCACAATCTGTAGACCCACCATGGTTTAGCAACTTCCTCAAAATCGAGACACACATAGGAGATTAGGTGGGAAGGTCTGGCTTGAAATGCTTGCCTTACTAATAATTAAGGAAAAAGCTTCCAGGGTCCACTGAGTGGTTGAACCTACCTACCATTTGGTGTTTAACTTCAGCTTGTAGGTTAGAATGTTGTTATAACACTCACAACACCCAGCTAAAAACAAGAGTTGCTGACATTCTTATACAGGAAATGAAACTAGCAACATATGATAATATGTAACAATATACGACAGTATGCAATAAATGAATAGTTTAAACAATAACACCTTTAGATGGAGGGGATTTCTTGTGAAACAATGACCCCAGAAGATTTAATAGGGACAGCAAGACTTAAGAAATACCAGGAGTAGCAGCTGTAGTAAGTAAATGAAGTAGTAACAGCTGCAACACCCCCAGCAGTAATAGTGAAATGAGGAGCAAATACTACTATTTAAAACTCCTGTAAGTAGCAGACCTGAGATATTCCATATGTGTGTGTGTGTGTGTGTGTGTGTGTGTGTGTGTGTCTAGAGAAACAGAAAGGGAAAGACAGAGATCTTACTTAATTCTCATAAAATCTATCATATAGAAGCAACCTAAATGTTCATTGACAGAGGAATGGATATAGATGTGGTACATATACATTGATACAATGGAATGTTCAGTTCAGTTCAGTCGCTCATTCGTGTCTGACTCTTTGCGACCTCAGGACTGCAGCACGCCAGGCCTCCCCATCCATCACCACCTCCCAGAGTTTACTCAAACTCATGTCCACTGAGTCAGCGATGCCATCCATCTCATTCTCTGTCGTCCCCTTCTCCTCCTGCCTTCAATCCCTCCCAGCATCAGGGTCTTTTCCAGTGACTCAGTTCTTCACATCAGGTGGTCAAAGTATTGGAGTTTCAGCTTCAGTATCAGTCCTTCTAATGAATATTCAGGACTGATCTTCTTTAGGATGGACTGGTTGGATCTCCTTGCACTCCAAGGGACTTTCAAGAGTCTTCTCCAGCACCATAGTTCAAAAGCATCAATTCTATGGTGCTCAACTTTCTTTATAGTCCAACTCTCACATCCATACATGACTACTGGAAAAACCATAGCTTTGACTAGATGGACCTTTGATGGCAAAGTAACATCTCTGTTTTTTAATATACTGTCTAGGTTTGTCATAGCCTTTCTTCCAAGGAGTAAGCATCTTTTAATTTCATGGCCTCAGTCACCATCTGCAGTGATTTTGGAGCCCCCCAAAATAAAATCTGTCACTGTTTCCCCATCTATTTGTCATGAAATGATGGGACCAGATGCCATGATCTTAGTTTTCTGAATGTTGGGTTTGAAGCCAACTTTTTCATTCTCCTCTCTCACTTTCATCAAGAGGCCCTTTAGTTCTTCTTTGCTTTCTGCCAATGTACTCTGCTGCTGCTGCTGCTAAGTCACTTCAGTCGTGTCCGACTCTGTGTGACCCCATAGACGGAAGCCCACCAGGCTCCCCCGTCCCTGGGATTCTCCAGGCAAGAACACTGGGGTGGGTTGCCATTTCCTTCTCCAATGTGTGAAAGTGAAAAGTGGAAGTGAAGTCGCTTAGTCGTGTCCGACCCTTAGCGACCCCACGGACTGCAGCCTACCAGGCTCCTCCATCCATGGGATTTTCTAGGGAATAGTACTGGAGTGGCTTGCCATTGTACTCTGCATATAAGTTAAATAAGCGGGTGACAATATACAGCCTTGACATACTCCTTTCCCGATTTGAAACCAGTCTGTTGTTCCATGTCCAGTTCTAATTGTTGCTTCCTGACCTGCATACAGATTTCTCAAGAGGCAGGTCAGGTGGTCTGGTATTCCCATCTCTTTCAGAATTTTCCAGTTTGTGGTGATCCACACAAAGTCTTTGGCATAGTCAATAAAGCAGTTGATGTTTTTCTGGAACTCTCTCACTTTTTTGATGATCCAATGGATGTTGGCAATTTGATCTCTGGTTCCTCTGCCTTTTCTAAATCCAGCTGGAACATCTGGAAGTTCACAGTTCATGTACTGTTGAAGCCTGAATTGGAGGATTTTGAGCATTAGTTTATTAGCATGTGAGATGAGTGCAATTGTACGGTAGTTTGAAAAATATTACTTAGCCATTAAAAAAGAATGAAATAATGTCATTTTAAGCCACATGGATGGACCTAGATATTATCATACTAGGTGAAGTAAGTCAGACAGAGAAAGACAAATGTCATATGATGTACTTATATGTGGAATCTGAAAACAATGAACTTATTTACAGAAATAGACTCACAGATATAGAAAGCAAATTACAGTTACCAAAGGGGAAAGAGGTGCAGGGACACGTTGGGAATTATCTGTAACAGAGTAGGATATTGGTACAGACTGCTTCCAAATTGGGAAAGGAGTGTATTAAGGCTGTATGTTGTCACCCTGCTTGTTTAACTTTTATGCAGAGTACATACATCATGTGAAATGCCGGGCTGGATGAAGCACAAACTCAAATCAAGATTGCCAGGAGAAATATCAACAACCTCAGATATGCAGATGACATCACCCTTATGGCAGAGAGAGAAGAACTAAAGAGCCTCTTGATGAAAGTGAAAGAGGAGTATGAAAAAGCTGACTTGAAACTCAGCTTTCAAAAAACTAAGATCATGGCATCTGGTCCCATCACTTCATGGCAAATAGAAGAGGAAACAATGGAATCAGTGAAAGATTTTATTTTGGGGGGCTCCAAAATCACTGTAGATGTTGACTGCAGCCATGAAATTAAAAGACACTTGCTCTTTGGAAGAAAAGTTATGACCACCCTAGACAGCATATTAAAAGGCAGAGACGTTACTTTGCCAACAAAAGTCTGTATAGTCAAGTCTATGGTTTTTCCAGTAGTCATGTATGGATGTGAGAGTTGGACTACAAAGAAAGCTGAGCACTGAAGAATTGATGCCTTTGAACTATGGTGTTGGAGAAGACTCTTGAGAGTCCCTTGGACTGCAAGGAGATCCAACCAGTCCATCCTAAAGGAGATCAGTCCTGAATATTCATTAGAAGGACTGATGCTGAAGCTGAAACTCCAATACTTTGGCCACCTGATGTGAAGAACTGACTCATTGGAAAAGACCCTGATGCTGGGAAAGATTGAGACAGGAGGAGAAGGGGACGACAGAGGATGAGATGGTTGGATGGCATTGCAGACTTGATGGACATGAGTCTGAGCAAGCTCGGGGAGTTGGTGATGGACAGGGAGGCCTGGCTTGCTTTGAGACCATGGGGTCTCAAAGAGTCAGACATGACTGAATGACTGAACTGAATATAGTTATCTGTATAACAAAGACCTACTTAGTAGCACCGGGAACTATGTTCAATATCTTACAATATTGGATATAATATTATTCCATTGTTATAGTTATTCCATTATTATATTCAATTATTTCATGAATACAATGGAAAATAATCTGAAATATATCTCACTCCACTCAAACCTTGTAAATCAACTATACTTCAATATATACAAGTAGACCTATTATATACAGTTACAACTATTACTATTATTTTCCCACTTTTACTAATGGGGAAATGGAAGCATGATGAGACTAAGGATCTTGCCAAAGGTTACCCAGCTACTAAGCTGTGAGACATAGCTTGAATCCCTTTGTGGGCAATACCAAGGCCCATGATCTTTCTACTGAATGCTATTGCTTTGACACACGCCAGTGTTTTTGAAACTCAGAGGAAAAGGAAAGCTTCTGGCAGCTCAGCAAAGGCAGTTATGAACGAACCAAAACCATGCTTGCTAATCACATCTATCAGCTGGAGTGGACTGTGGAGTATTGGAGAGAGAAGTAAATGGGGCCTGGAAAGGTTGATGGGGTCACGGATATCTCAGCTCCAAAAGATGGGGTCTAGGCTCTATCCTCTTGGCGACATGGAGCCCCTGACCCCTTCAGAGCAGCAGCATAATTTGTGAATTATTTCTTGGACTGAAATATTGGGAGAGGATGGAACAGGCAGGCCAGCCAGATGGCTGTTGCAATAACTTTCCCGAGGAGTCCCAGACTTGGCTTGCTATCCTGAAGTGAAGAAATGCGTATATTTGCCCAAGTCATTGGTGCCGGCTCCCCATCAAGACATCAAAGGTCAGCATCTGCTCAAGCCTGCGGCCCACCCTTGCTCACGACACTTTAGACCACTGATCTTTCAGTCATTCATGTGGGCTCCACTCTTGCCCAACTCAAGAGCGTCACACATGTTACCTTTGCTCCTGGAAAATAATCTCTGTGTTCTTCAGAGGACTGACTCCAATCCATCTTACTCAACCTTCCAGCCTCCGCATCACTCCCGCTTCCTACTGGGAAATCTCCCTGGCCCTTCAGAGAGCCCAGTTGGCACCCCGCTATGTGTCCCCAGAACACCATGACTTTCCCGTTCACCTCACCTATCATGATTTTATTAATTAATTCAGTAAGGGTGCAGTGACTTGATTCACCTCTCTCACTCCTCCCTGAGCTGAAGCTTTATGATGTCAGGGGCAGCTCCTTCTCCGTGCTGAGGGCAGTACCTGGCCCACAATCAGCACAAATAAATACTTTCTGAAGGACTGTGGGGGAGGATTCAGGATGTTCAGCCTGAAAGTGCTGGGTAGGATGAAGTGGGTTTTGATGAAGTGAAATAAAAAGGAGGAGGAGGTCAAGGGCTGGAGCCTGGCCTTGTACTCCACAGCTGACTATGGCCAGAGGCCATTCTCAACAGCAGGAAGCAGAGATTAGCAATTAATTGACCCACTAAATTAAACCAGCTCCAAGAAAGGGAGGCAGCAACACCCACGGCATGTGGCCCTCATAGGACACCTCTGACCGTGGCTGTTCTGTTCATGTGCTTGGGTCCCTTGCCCATCGTGACTAAGGTGGCCATTCCTGTCAGAAGTTGCATCATTGTGGGGTAGGAAGAGTCCTCATGTATAGGTTAAAGATCATGTGGAACAATCAAATTCTCTCTCCCTCAATGTCCAAATGAAAAAAACACTCGAATCCAATGGAAAAGAGCTTTATTTCTCAAATTCTTGCGTGATAGGAATTATCTGTCCATTGCCTTTGTATCTGAATGATAGTTTGACTGGATATAAATTTAGGGTAGCATTTTCTTTCCCTGAGGGCATCTTATACATTGCCCCACTGTCTTCTGGTATGGAATTATCACAAATAAGTTCTGAAATCAGTCTAATTGTTTCCCCTTGATGCATAATTTAACTGGATTGTCATACAATTTCCACTTTCTTTTTGCAGCTTGAGAATTATGCAAGAATATATCTCAGTATAAATTAATTTCTATCAGTTTTTCTTAGGGAGCTTTATGTTCTCTTAAATTATATTCTCAAATTTTTTTTTCTGTTTTGTTTACATTATTGCATCTTTGTTTGAAGCATAACAGTTGGGTTATGTTTAATCTCTTTTGTTTTCCAGTGCTACTTGTTTTTTATCCTTAACGCCTTCTAACTCTTTAAACCTGTAAAATCACATACTGTTTTATTTCAGGGAAACATTCTTGAGTTATATCATTGAATATGTCTTCTCACTGTCTAGTGTAGGCATATCATTTACACCTAACACACACCACTTATGTCAAATCTCTATATCTGTACCCCATTGCTATTATTTTCTGTCGAATCCCTTTTAACTCTTGCCCTTGGTTAAATTTAATCTTAATCACGGTCTCAAGTCTGCCTTGCTGTCCCTAATGATTTGTCAGCAGTTCTGCTTCGAGTGACTTTCAAAGGTCTTGATTTCTGTGATGGTTTTGTGTTCCTGGTTCACAGCTTTCCTGTGTTTGGCCATATCATTTCTCCTCTGCTTCTGTTGTCTTATCATTTATTCCTGGAGCCCGCTGTGGTCTCACTTCATAGAGGTCATGGTGTGGATAATCTCTTGGAACAGTCAACCGTGTATGCAATTGTCACTGCCAGGTTAACCTGAGATAACCTTCTCCCTGGACCACACTACTTGAGGACAGTCTAGCACAGGGTGCAGGTGTCCTGATCTGCCACTTAGGGAAAGGAGAGTTTGCAGGATTTAGGAGGAAGAAAGTGAAAGAGGAGAGTGAAAAAGTTGGCTTAAAACTCAACACTCAGAAAACTAAGATCATCGCATCCGGTCCCATCACTTCATGGCAAATAGATGGGGAAACATTGGAAACAGTGGCTGACTTTATATTTCTGGGCTCCAAAATCACTGCAGATGGTGATTGCAGCCATGAAATTAAAAGATGCTTACTCCTTGGAAGGAAAGTTATGACCAACCTAGAGAGCATATTAAAAAGCAGAGACGTTACTTTGCCAACAAAGGTCCATCTAGTCAAGGCTATGGTTTTTCCAGTAGTCATGTATGGATGTAAGAGTTGGACTATGAAGAAAGCTGATTGCCGAAGAATCTATGCTTTTGAACTGTGGTGTTGGAGAAGACTCTTGAGAGTCCCTTGGACTGCAAGGAGATCCAGCCAGTCCATCCTAAAGGAGATCAGTCCTGGGTGTTCATTGGAAGGACTGATGCTAAAGATGAAACTCCAATACTTTGGCCACCTCATGCGACGAGTTGACTCATTGGAAAAGACCCTAATGCTGGGAAAGATTGAGGGCAGGAGGAGAAGGGGACGACAGAGAATGAGATGGTTGGATGGCATCACCGACTCAATGGACATGGGTTTGGGTGGACTCAGGGAAGCCTGGCGTGCTGCGGTTCATGGGGTTGCAAAGAGTCGGACACGACTGAATGACTGAACTGAACTGAACTGAATAAGCACACTGGCAGAGTCAGGTCTGTATTATGTCTATTTACAACCTAATACATTCTAGAATCTTCCTCAAAAGATTCACCATGGCCCAGCAGCATCAGCATCTGCAGAGAGTTGCTAGAGATGCAGAGTCTCAGGCCCCACCCCGGACCGGCCGAGTCCCCGGCTGTACTTCAGCAGTGTCCCCAGGTGACCTATGTGCGCATTACATTCATGCTCTGAAGACCACACAGGAAAGGCCTGCTTCCTGGGACACCATCCACTCCTGTGCTGGCTCTTAAAATGTCGGACTTCACCTACACTCCATGAAGAATGCCTTAAGAAGACAGCTCACAGCTTGAGAAAAAAATCCCATGACTGTCTTAGAAACTCCAGAGTTGGTTAATATTTTTTTAAAATGTGAGTCTTTGTCAGTTAAGATGTACTGCTCATTGGAGGGGGAGAATGGCTGTCTGAGCGAACATACTGATCAATAATTCAAATTTAGAAGTCCCATTTTTAACGCTCACACCATAACAAAATCACAGCAGGACCCAAGTTGTAATTATTACAGACTTCACCTATCAGAGATTCCACTCTGATTCCTGTGTAGCCAGTAAAAGAGAAAGATGAGGAAAACCGCTCTGCTTTTCTTAAGAGACAGCACTTCTTCGAGACATGACCAATGGTTTGTAATTATTCCCGCGGGCATCTTTCACTGTGGGCCACATCATAGTTTGAAAGAGGATGTACCAGGTCTCCGTTAATGAAGATGGAGACACTGGGTGGAGAGGAGGAGAATATAACCTCCACAAACACAACAAATTGCTTCCTGAAGACCCAAATCTATCTAACGCTGTGGATGTGGTTTTGAGGCACTCGACTCTCTTGGGCTGTGATTTGTTTTCAGAGAGGACAGTTGATGAGAACGTCGTCTTCCCGAGCACCGTGAGAAATGTGAGCTACATGGAAGGGAGCGCTTGCTCCCAGCACAGGGCAGAAATCAATGAGGGGATTGTTGACAAGCGTCTCTGAGCATCCCTGCTTCAGAAACATCTTCATCACATAATGGATGGCCGCGTGCTACCCAAGGATATTCTCTCTGGAGGCTGAAGAATGCAGCTGATGACCTTCAGAGGCAGTTACCAGTTTTTCTGGGCTGAAGCTGTGTGACAGAGCCCAGATATTTTGGAAATAGAATAAGAAGTGTAACCTGTGGTTTGATGTTAGCGGCACAATATTAAGGGTATCGATTCCACTGACTTCACTATTCCTTTCACCGGCAATAGAGAAAACTTCTGTGAAGGTAGAGTGCCCAGAGACAGCTTGCAGTTCACCGCTTTCAAATCTTCAATCCGGCTTTTCTTTCTTCGTTTATGCCTTGTGAGGAATCCAGCTATTCTGTGTCCCCATCTTTGTATTGTCTCACTTCTGAAAATGGCTGTACTGCTCAGATCAGCATAATTAATTCTTTTAACAGACTTGAAGGTGGATACCATAATTATCTCTATTTTACAGAAAAGATAAAAGCGGATCAGAGAACCTAAGATACTCTCCTTGCTTCTAAGAGCCAGAATTTGAACCCAAGCCATCTAACTTCAAGTTCAGTACTCTTAACCACTAACTCTCTGAAGCCTCTGAGCTAACAGTGTTAAGAATCAGGCACTCTCCTAAGTTTTTATGTAGATAATAATAGAATACGCATACTACAAGAGTTCTAAGGAGGTGTCGAGTGGAGCTGGGGTCCACCTTGAGGTAGACCAGATATGCAGTGAGGGGAGTCTGCCGTTATTCAATAAGTTTTCTTGTTGCCAGTGAAATATTATATATATATACCAGCCATATGTATATGTCATAAATATATATATATATGTATGAGATGATTGTATATATATATGAGATGGTTATACAATATAAATGAAATGGTTAGATAGCATCACTGACTCAATAAACATGAGTTTGAGCAAGCTCCAGGAGATAGTGAAGGTCAGGGGAGCCTGGTATGCTACAGCCCATGGGGTTGCAAAGTATTGGCCATGACTTAGCAACTGAACAGCAACAAATATATAGTGAGGAAGGCTTTTGTCTGCAAGTAACAGAACACCTGACTCCAGAAACTTAAATAAGCATTTACTTTTAGTTGTCTCCTCTTGCATGAAATCTAGTGGTAGCAAGTTCCTGGCATTAGTTCTCAACCAGGGATGATTCTGCAACCCTCCCCTCCACCTCCAGGGGGCATTTGCAATGTCTAGATACATTTTGGGTTGTGATCATTGGGAGACACTAATTTTTTTTTTTTTTGAAGTATAATTGATTTCTAATATTGTGTTAATTTCAGGTGTACAGCAAAGTGATTCTATTATACATATATAAATGTATGTATGTTCTTTTTCAGATGCTTTTCCCTTATAGGTTATTACAAAATACTGAGTACAGTTCCCTGTGCTGTACAGTAGGTCTCTGAGAGACATATTTTTTATTGTCACCTGGCATCCAGTGGGAAAAAAGTCGGGTATGCTTCTCAGCATTTCACAATGAACTGTACAGCCCCCTGCAACAGAGTTATCTGGCCCCAAATATCTAGACTGCTGAGGATGTAAAAGCTGGATCTAGTACTAAATGATATCAAGGCCCATCGCTGCATTTCACTTGGCCTTTGCCTCATGGCCTCAAAGTGGCTGCTGAATCACATCCCTCATTTGAGACAGGAAGATGGGGGATAGGGGGAAAGGTGGCTGCCGTAGTTGTGTCTTTTCCATTTATCATAAAAAGAAATACCTTTTCAGAACCCTGAGAAGACTGCCATTTCCATGTGACCAGCCAGAACTGTGACCGTATAAAGGCTCTGAGATAGACAGTGTCTTATATTGGACCGGGTCCATTGTTGCCATTATTATGCACATTGGCCCATTGTTATCTTAGGGTCTGATAACAAAGAAGGAGAATACCAGGCAAACCTCAATTAATATGTGCTATATGAGAGCGATATTTTGAGCTGATACTCTCTACATAAATGCAGATAGTTCTATTCAATCAGTCCTGTAGAGGCCATAAAAGTGCAGTGACTGCACCTTCTTTATTGGTGTTAAACTAAGCAGCCTCCTTAGTCTGCCAGTGCCTCTATTTAAAGGGCTAGCCCCATCTCCCCAAAGCAAATGTTTTTAAAGCTGCTTTTCCCATTGATAAATCGTCTGAGCAGAGACAGATTGAATTATTTATCTGGACGCTGAAAATCAGTATGGGCTATTCTCAATGCAGCTATGGTCCAACTTTAGAAAATGTATTTGAGGAGCCATAAATAACAATATTAGTCCCAGACTCCTTCTCTTGCTGTGTGATTCATTCATTCAACAGATATGCAGGGGGCTCTGATTATGAGTGTTTGGCTAAGTATAACACTAAGGACATGGTAAAATTTCCAGAGTGTAAGCTCCCCAAGGGAAAGCATCATGTCATCCTGGGCTAGCACGATGTCCATAGAGCCTCGCTCACTGAATGGCTTGTGAACTTCAGTATATTTATTAAATGAATGAAAGCACGCAGTGTTATCTTCACGGGGATTATATTCCAGTTGGTAGTGGGAGGGGGTGTGGAAACTAAGCAGGCAATTATGATATATAGCACAGCAGTATCAGATCTTCAGGATGGTCCTTGTTCCAGCTTTGGGAGAATCAGGGAAGATTTCCAGAAGGAATAGCTAACTAAGCTGAAACCTGAAAGATGAAGAGGGGTGAACGTCAGTGGATCTGTGTTGCATCTGCTACGTACCCACTCACCCCAGAGCACCTCCTTCCTTGTCTATAAGGCATTAGGGGGGCATACCTATAATTCTTCTGTTAAGATAAACGACTTAATATGTTTAAACTTCCTCTCAGTTCAGTTCAGTCGCTTAGTCGTGTCCGACTCTTTGCAACCCCACGAACCACAGCACGCCAGGCTTAAGTTCTAACAATTTGAGTTTCTCACCTTAAGTTCAGTATTTGTGGCTTGAGCCAACGAGATGTCTTTTCTTCTTGCGGGCTCACCACGTACCAGAGACAGAGGGGAAGAGAAAAGAAATGCCGGACACTCGCGGTGCCCTTGGATGCTCTGCAGAGGCTGCCTCCGGGCCGGTCACAGGGTCTCTGGCTGCCAGCGAATGTGTTTCTGTTTCCTGGGCCTCCTCCTCTCCCGCCTCAGCCTTCCCAGCCTTCGCATCTGTCCAGGAAGCGGCGCCTTCTCCCGGCCCCACCGCTCACGGTGGGAGGCAGCGAGACGCCTTACACACCCCCCTGGAAGGCTCCTCCGGCGACCTGGGCCGGGGCGGCCGCTCTCGTGCTCCCGGGTGGGGAGGCGGCCTAGTCCTCTGCAGATGGAGGAGGCGCGTGCCCGGGGTGAGGAGGACTGCGTCGCCGGGGTTGGAGTCCCCACGGGAATGACTCCCGACTCAGCTGCAGCTCTGTGCAACTCACAACGGCGTTGGCGACCGTCCTCAGCGCGCTGACTTTGAGCCTGTCGGTTCAGTTCGGTTCAGTTCAGTTCCGGGTGCCCTGCTGTTCACGCATCCCTTCGGCCGACGTCCAACCCAGCGCTGAAACGATGCCGCTGGTGGACACGGAGTCCCACAAGACAAACGCAGCGGTCCGTGCGTGCCGATGAGTGTTAGGCGCGGGAGGGGAAGACCATCCACCTAACAGCCCGGTTGCGGCCCAGAGCGGGAGAGATGGGGCAGGTGCTTGGGTGACAATGTGTGATAGACACCTAGGGAGGCTCCAGCACAGTGAGCCAATCGGGGCGGGCCCCGAGACGCAAGCGGCGAGCTGCGGACAGAAAGATAGCCGCACAGACCATGGCTCAGCCTCCTGTGTCTCCAAACGCTGGGTGGGAGGCCTGGAGCAAAGAGATGCACGTTAACAGGGATGAACGAATGGGTCTCCTGCTGCGGGGCCTCCCTGGTCCTTCTGCCTCTCTCCACCGCGCCCCCCAGCTTGCTGCTTGCACCCTTTCCCCTTCTCCCCTCCCCTCCCACGGCAGCCTCCCCTGGCCCCTCGCCTCCGCAGCTCTAGTGCTGAACGCTCCTCACTCCATCACCATGATAGTCTTAAATCACACACAGGATCACATGGTTTTCCTGCACGAATCCTGCCCGGCTTCCCCGCGGCTCAGCAGACAGACCCCACCCTCCTTCCCTTTGAGTCCTCTGCTCGCACGCCATGGCTTTTCCTGCGGGTGGCTGGGCTTGCCACACACATTCTCTCCTGTGCGCCTTTGAACCTGCTGTTCTCTCTACCCCAGTAACCTTTCCGTATTTCCTCATCTGGTGGCCCCCAGCTTACTTGCAGAGCCCGTATGTAGAACTCCCATCTTGGTGTGCTTTTCCCAGCTCACCTGGGTGGGCTCCCTCACCATTGTACCATGATGGTTGATGAGCCTAGCTTCCCCGTAGCCCGTGGGAGTCTTCCTCAAGAATGGGGATGTTATTTTATGCATCTCTGTTTCCCCAGCACTGTGTCTGAAATACAGTAGGGACTCAATAAAATGTTTCTAACAGGATAGGGCATTTTCACAACCTCCTAGAAATAGTCACTGTCAGACACAAAATTAATAGGTTTTTGTTTTCTAAAAATGATAGCTACCACCACCAGCAAATCTTGCAGTTGTTTATTGAATAGTTTTTGTTTGTTTTTAATGAGCAGAATCAGAAGGACGGCCTTTGGCTTTTGTTTATACTGTACATACTTTACTTCAAAATGAATCAGCAGCTTAGCAACGTTGGGGCCAGGGGGTGCCTTGCCCAGAGAAGATCTTCCAGGGGCCTTTGAGGAAACCAGGACACACGGACACATTTCAAGAGCTGCTTACAGACATTGTTTTTCCAGAAAGGCATCTGGAGCAGAAGGCGCTTGCCAAAGGCTTTCCTTTCCAGCTGTCCACTGGGTACCTGAGGTCACAGGCAACAAATTGAATTTTCTTTTTGAGAAGGTGACTGTGTGTCAATGGAGCCAAGTGAGCCCACTCCACCCTCACCGGATAAACTTGACTCCACAGCCCCAGAGCCAAGATCACCTGTAAGCCCTCCAGTGAATCAGGGTGTTTTCTTAACTGGTCTCCGAGAAATGAAACATACACATGGCACTGCGCTCAGTAGCTCTGTGATCACATTACAAGGTCGATTTATCACTGCCACTTGTACTTCCTGTGGCAGAGCGCTTACTGCTGAGCTGATTGCTCTAATGAACTTAAACTTTACAATAGCTACAGGACGTCAGGCGGTGTCATCTCACAAGACACCACCCCATTCATCAAGTTAATACTAGGGTTCTGTGAACACCGTATTCTGGGGTTAGTGGATCTTTTGAAGCCTGGGGTGGCTCAACAGAAATATCATTGATAATTTATGTAATTGACCAGGCCTGACACATCATTTGCCCAAAGCTCCCAGGAAGGCAGTGAAGAAGCTGTTGCTTTGTTTCTGATTTCAAACCCATGCTGGCTTCATCGAAGAATTATTTGTAAACAGGATTGCTGCCCATTTCAAATGGCAGCTCGAAGGTTTTTCAAACACATTTTAGTGGAATTGGAAAGAAAGAAATGAGGCTTACTTGATGTTAAGAAGCAAATTTTCCTTATTGTTTTGCCTCCCCTCCCAGAGACCGAAACACTTAAACACTTAAAGAGAATCTTGAACACTGGAGTGATGGTTTCCATCCACCTCCAAGAATTCAGCCAGTCCAATTCTGCCAGCAATAATGTTAATAATATATCTTTTAAAAGTTGCAAGCATGAATTATTTGCAGCACAAGTTTGATGGTGATAGCATGCATCATACATTAGTTCTCCAAGCTGAATTATGCAGGGCTTATGCAGCGTGGGTCGATGGAATTTGGATTTCTCTGAACCTTTTGCCCTTTACTCTCTCACCAAGAAGACAGTCCCTCTGAGAGGGGAGTTCCATGGTGACAGCAGGTGAGGTTGGTTACCTCGCCGGATGGACAAGAAACAGCGATGCCTCCGCATTTCAGGATCACACCCTCTGCATCCAGACAGCAGTTAGTAACTGATTGATGAGAATTTGTCTACCAGGTGCGTTTCTAGAATACTCGCTCCACTTTCTGCATGGGCAGGAAAAGTTCAAATGGAAAAGATAATATGAGACAGCACTCTTTTTGCCCAAACCAAAGCACATTGAAAGGGTACCAGATAGTGAAGTGGCGAGAGTTCACCTTGTAAGGTACCTCTGAAGTTGTCCCCGAAATAACAGGTCTTTCTGGCCCCTTGCCTTTCTCCTCTTTTCTCCCCTCTTTTTTTTTTTAATTTATTTTAATTGGAGGCTAATTACTTTACAATTTTGTAGTGGTTTTTGCCATACATTGACATGTATCAGCCTTGGGTATACATGTGTTCTCCATCCTGAACCTCCCTCCCCATCCCATCCCTCAGGGTCATCCCAGTGCACTGGCCCTGAGCATCCTGTCTCATGCATGGAACCTGGACTGGCGATCTGTTTCACATATGGTAATTTACATGATTCAATGCTACTCTCTCAGATTATCCCACCCTCGCCCTCTCCCACAGAGTCCAACAGTCTGTTCTTTACATCTGTGTCTCTTTTGCTGTCTCGCATACAGGGTCATCATTACCATCTTTCTAAATTCCATATATATGTGCTAGTACACCGTATTGGTGTTTCTGACTTACTTCTCTCTGTATAATAGGCTCCAGTTTCATCCACCTCATTAGAACTGACTCAGATGCATTCTTTTTAATGGCTGAGTGATACTCCATTGCGTGTATGTACCACAGCTTTATTACCCATTCGTCTTTTCTCCCCTCTTGATTCATCTCTGCATCACCTGACTCTTGATCTACATTAATAGACCGTTCTCCCAGGCTCATGTTAGATTTTCCACTGCTAAATGCTTAGAATAATGCCTACTACATAGCAAGCACTCAGACAAAACCTATCAAATGACCTGAATGTATGTGGGGGGTGGGGGGCATGATCCCATGTGTGTCCTCACTTCTGCATGTGCTGACTCTGTCCACCTTTCCCCAGAGAGGGATGAATTGGTTCAGCCAGGCACTGCTGTGTTATCTGGGCACAGCTCTCTGACCTGGCTATCCCACAGGCCACCTTTGGGTGTGGGACCCTTTCTTTGCTTGTCTGATTATCTGTGGCCTGATGGGTGAGGCTCATTCATGAGGTGACAACTTCTGGGTAAAGACTGGCCTTGGGTGATGGTGTGCAGGCATAGCAGTGTGCATGTGAACTTTCTGGACACCTCATTAGGACTCCAGTAAATGTGCCCTAATCATCCGTTTTGTGCTCAGCAGTGTGCCAGTTCTTACAGATACAGAGAGGTTAGAGTGAGTGCTTGAAAGATGCCTCCTAGGCAAGAAGGAAGGATTAGAAAGGAACTTAGGGAAACTTTTGGGGGTGATGGATAGTGTCTTGGTTCTGGTAGAGGCTTTGTAGGTGTGCACGAGTGTCAAGATATCAGATTGTGCACTATAAATGCATGCAGCTTGTTGCACACCAGTTGCATCTCCATAAAGCTGCTGGTTCTTCCGTGATCATGTATGGATGTGAGAGTTGGACTGTGAAGAAAGCTGAGCGCCAAAGAATTGATGCTTTTGAACCGTGGTGTTGGAGAAGACTCTTGAGAGTCCCTTGGACTGCAAGGAGATCCAACCAGTCCATCTTAAAGGAGATCAGTCCTGGGTGTTCATTGGAAGGACTAAAGCTGAAGCTCCAATACTTTGGACACCTCATGCGATGAGTTGACTCACTGGAAAAGACTCTGATGCTGGGAGGGATTAGGGGCAGGAGGAGAAGGGGACGACAGAGAATGAGATGACTGGATGGCATCACCTACTCGATGGACAGGAGTTTGAGTGAACTCCGGGAGTTGGTGATGGACAGGGAGGCCTGGCGTGCTGTGATTCATGAGGTCACAAAGAGTTGGACACGACTGAGCGACTGAACTGAACTGAACTGAAAGCTGCTAAAAAAATGAGTAAAAAGATGTCCTGCAAAATGATGAGGCCATTGTTTCCAAGACTTGGCCATTCATTGGAATCTCTAGTTGGGACAGGTGCCTTTATACCTCTCTTGTTCCATAGCATCTGAACATGAGACGAGAAAGATCTTGATCTGAAGTAATTACAAGTGCATTGGCAGGATGGGCCAGATCCAACAGATGCTGTTTGATTTAATGGGGAACGATGTGAAACTCCTCTGTGACTCAAAAGTTAATGACACAGGGATGGGTTTAGGGAAAAAGAGCTTCCCAGGAAAGTACACGAGGGTGTTCATCTGACAGCAGATTTAACAGTGCGCCGTGATTGCCAAAAAGTGAACAAAAGTAAAATTTTAGGATGCATTATCCAGAAGAAGGAAGAGACTGTTTTCCTTTGGAGTTCTTAGCTAGAATATTGTGTTTGTGTCCAGCAGAGCTCACTGTCACGGGGACATTTGGATAGGATTTTTAGGGGATACAAATCTGGATGGTAAAAAGATTTAAGGTAATGGAGCATGAGGAACAGCAGAAGGAGCTGAGATTGTCTAACCCAAAGAGTACCTTCAATGATTTGCCAACTACAGGGGAGTGAAACTCGGCAGGTTCCAGGCATTCTGCAAAACATACATCACATGCTAAGCTTAAATCTGTAAGTCTGCAGGAAGGGGATGGGGGCTCGCCAGGTTCACCAAATTTGTCAACTCTCCACCTTCTAGGGACATGTTAGAACTGAATTTTAAAGTTGGGCATAGCCATGTCACATTCCTTGGCCAGTGAAGTGCATGCAAATGATACATAAAAGTTCTGGGTGGAAGCACATGTCAGTAGAGCCCCATCAGCTGGATCACTGACTGAAGACAGGATAAGTGAGACCCTGGTCCTACCCGCAGCAAGCGTGAGCAAAACTGGAAACTGTGTTATTTAAAGCTCCTGAGACTTTTGGAGCTGTTTGTTACTGCAGCAAGCAAAACATGCCCTGATCAATACAGATTGTCATTAATTAGTATGTTCATATTTCAAATGAGGAAATAATTTGCCTAATACCCTACATCCAGGATGGAGCTAGGATGTGAATTCTGATGAGGCTGCCCCCAAATCAAACGCACTTCATCATCCTGATACCCAGAGGGGTTAAATCTCGTGAGTAATATTTGAGCAGAAGAAAGACCAAACTGAAAGTTAAAAGAGACCTCATTTTCGGCTCAGTGTAAGAGATCTCAACCACAGTTATCTGACAATAGAAGGGGCTGCTGGGGAGGATTTTATCTCCCCATCTTGCAAAGTGTTGAAGCAGAAGTTTATCAGTTGCCTTTCTAGGATGTGGTGGTAAAAATCCAAGCACCGAGAAGAGAAGACGCTTGAGCCGAAAGACTTGTTAGTTTCCTTCCCGCCCGGAGATCCTAGGAGACAGTACCTTTTAAGTGGTAGATATGCCCAGAGGGCAGTTGATAAACACAAGCTGAGTGCAATAAAACATTCTCAACCAGAGAGGGGAAAGGAAGGCTCCCTCCTCAGCATCTAGGTAACTGGTAATTTAAATCAATGATGCCAGCCTGTGCACCCTGTAGAAGTTCAGAGGACCCAGCTGAGTCCTCAAATATTAATTACAGGAAATTATTTGTCTGCTTTAAGTGGTAATGCAGACCATACCCTGGGGTCAGTCTTTACTCTCTAAGATCCCCCTCAAAGCAAAATACATTTTTATCTTTATATTTTGTCCACGACCCACCCCTCCGTCCATCCCCACCCAAACCCAGGTTAATAAATGCTGGCATTTTATTGTGACCAAGGATTCTCTCTGCATTTTAAATCTCGCCTTCCTCCGGTAAGACACTAAGGCCCCAGCTCCCCCAGCCTGAACGCCTCAGCCACATAAATCATAGAGCAAGGAGATTTTTATGCAAAATAAAGCTCTTTCCATGCTTTTCCCCTTGCAATGATTACATGATTTTCCCCTGAAACTGAGCAATATATGTTTCATAAATAGATCCCTCTCTCTGTAAGCAAACCTTGGAAATGGATTATTTGTTTGGTTTGCATTTTGTTTTTCATTGTCGAAGCTACCAGAAGCCACTTCTCACAGGCCAGGGCAAAGCGGGGTTGGGGAGGGAGGGAGGAAATGGAAGGGCTGAGAGGCACAGAGGCCGTCCTTTTCACTGGGACCCCTCTCTCTCCCAGTGGCACATTGCCTCTTAGAACTTGGAGCACAAGGTGCCCAGAAAGCCTTGAAAAGGGTCCATCCCTAATCCCAGAGTGGGTGGTTCTCAAATTATCAGTGAGGGGGGAAAAAAAGAACAGTAGAAAGAAATAAAATGATGTGTTTTAACATCTCAAATTCATAGCTCTTCTAAGCATATATTTATTCTTAGTAACCTCATGTCCCTTCTGATGAAACCAGAGAAAGTTCAATATTTGAAAGAAGTGGCCATTCTCTGCTGCAGGTACAGAACTGTGGGAAGTCAGCGGCACTCTGCGGGTTGATGCCACGTTGAACACAATCAGCTGAAAGGAAAAGGGCACCAGTGATCCCTTTGAAAGAAAGGGCACGTTTAATGCCAGGGTTGTGCGTGCTGGAATGAAATAACTTCTGAAAGGTATTTATTTATTTATTCCCCGCTTCACAGAGAACCCCTGCCGTTCAGAAGGCCTCCCCCACCCCGCCCCCACCATGGGGCTGGGGCTGGACCCGGGGTCTCCCAGCTCTGATATGTCATGTCCACTGGCCACGTGAGAGCCAGGGCTCCCAGCCCAGTGTGTCTAAAGAGACCAAATCATTTGATTTCCCAGGACAAAGGGGCCTCATCGGAGTGGACACAGCCCAGCAGGGAAGTCCTGACATCACACAAAAGAGAGACAACCTCATTATTCTGGAATGTGGGGGACGTGGGGACGAAAGGGAGAGCAGGGCTGAAACGTGGCTTTGTACTATCCCTGACTCTGAACGAGGCCCGGGAGTTTTCAAGTCTCACCGGGAACGCGGTAAATTCAGCCCTCTGTGGCATGCGGACATGGCGTGAGCGTGCACCAACATGTGTCCACTTCACGGGAGCCTTCAGTCTCTTAGGGCGGTCACACAGCCTAGTGGCCTCGGAGTGGGGGCCTGGCGTCAGCCTCTTTAAGCTTGACTCTTCCTTCTCCCGCTTGTTACCTGTAAGACACTCTACGTGAGTACTCCTCTGAACTTCCAGTAACTCATCTGCAAAATGGGATCCGAACTCATTGTCATCAGGCTTTGAACAGTTCCTGGCTCCGAGTAGGTGATGTTCGGCTCATTGTGATCACACTACCATTGTCATTATGAGGGAAGGTTTCCTGAGTATTTCAGCCGGGCACCCTCCTGCCTCTGTAGGGACCTTACCGTGAAAATCTACACACATTCAAAAGTGCAAAGATCCCGGACATCGTAATCAAGTGTCCGGAGTTGAAAGCTTAAGTTCTCTCCATTCAAATGTGTGTGTGTGTGTGTGTGTATGTGGTGAAACTGACTTGAGTCTTAGTTTTTCCATTAACAAAATATTAATGACAGTGTCTAGGATCAGGTAGGGTATAAGTAAACAGGGCCACCTGTGTAAAGGTGAGTCCCATCCCTGACACACGGCATGGTCTGCACATTAGCGCAATCAAGCCTTTCCATGAACTCAGATTTGCATCCTGTGGCTTGACAAGCCTTCAAGAGTATGGGGAGCGATTCCAGGAGCAGCATGAGCTCCCCTGCTGTTCCTGTTGAGGGGTCTCTTGGAACAGGGACCGAACCGCCATGTCTGAAATCTCCACCCTCTAACTCTTCATCCTTCATTGCAGCCACCTCTGACTGTAGGCCTCTGTCCCCTCAACTCCTGGACCACAAGCTCACAGGAGCAGCTAAATGGTCTTTGCCACTTTCTCACACTCAGCCTACAGAAAACAAGCCATGTGAATGTCCAGGAATCATTCATCAGGTGCTTACTGAATGAATGAATAATGCAATGCCGCCATCCCCCACCATTTAACACAGTGAGAGGTATTCCGTTTGCTAATTTAATATCATGTCTTTCTGGACAGCACCTATGTGCTGGGTTTACTTTGTGCCGTGTCTCCAGGTTGAACACAGTTCCTGGCATACCCTGGATACTCAATAAATGTTAGTTTGGTGAATGAGTGAAAGAAGGAAAATATGAGTAAGCCATGGAGAAATTCAGTGAATATTTGATGTGTCAAGCTAAATAAAACATTTGCCATCTGATGACTTGGGCAAATTAGGGTATCGGCATCAGTTCATTAAGTCTGTGGCAAAGAACCAGTCACTGAACTTGTCTCTTTACAAAATATGATTTGGGGACTGTAATAAACCCAGAATGATGCATGCATGAAATAAAACTTAGTTGTAGGCTTTCCAAAAATGATTCCATTCATCTACGTTCCATCCTGATTTGAAGGGCCTTTTCTTTCTAGTCTGTTTTCTTCACTCCTCATCTCTATGCCTCACCCCTGCTCAGGGACAGGCCTGCCAATGCCAGCATCCTTTCATTGTAACTTTTTTCCAAAGGAAAAAAAAGCATTAAATGGCACGTGATTCACTTCAGAGACACAAGACTTTATCTTATAATGTGGAGAAAGGACAAGGGACTCACAGAATAAATGTTGGGACATGACCACATATTGGCAAGGGCTGGAAAGGAACCCTCATGTAATGATGGCTAGAATATAAATCGGTAAAATTATTTTGGAAATCTGTTTGCAGTTTCTACTAAAAATTAATCACATTCTGACCCTGTCACTCAGGAATTCTATCCCTGGGAATATTATCCACTAAAACCGGGGGCGTATATCCAAAGAAGACATACGCACAAATGTTTCTAGATGACTTACTCATCTTAGTCAACAGATAAATAGATGCAGTTTCTCCATCCAGTGGAATACGATAGAGCAGTTTACTACTGCTCCAAGAATACTGCCCATTTCAATGTAGTCCGGAAGAATCTCTGATATTCTGTTGAGGAAACCAGGCAAAAAGAGTACCTACTGTATAAATCTATCTGTAGAAAGTTAAAAATAAAAAGCAAAACCAATCAACGATGATGGAAGTATGAATAGTAGGTGGGGAGGAAGGAGGCTAAACCAGGAAGGGAGCCTTCTGGAGGGAGGGCTGGAAACACTTTACATCTTGATCCCACTTGAGGACACCTGGGTTATCTTTATCATCAAATCAGATACTTAGGTTCTTGCTCTGCTGTAGGTATGTTGTTCCTCATTTAAAATATTTACTTGCCACAAATATCAGGATTCTCTCACAGTAACAAGATCGCTAGACTTCTTTATTCATTGGTACGTTCATCTTCTTATTTCTTTTGAAATATCAATATGTGGCTTCAAATAGATTTCCCAGGTATTACTTTAATTATTCACTTGCCCTAATGGTTGTAACATGGACCGCTCAGGTCAGAGCACAGGTGCTCTAGAGCTTGAACTCAGGAACCATGTGACCCAGATTCTCATTCTGGCTTTGCTGTGGATTGATTAGCCATGTGACCTTGGGCACATTATCCTAAACTTCTTCGTCTTGGTCTCTTTATCTAGGAACTGGAAACAAATATCTATATTCTTAAGGATTAGAGAACGTATGGGGAAGTGGCTAGCTTGGCACAGAGTAAAGTGTGTCTAGTCTTTGTATTAGAAGCAGTGGATGGGTCATTGTAAATGTTGTTGTCACCGACGTTGTTCAGTTGCTAAGCCATGTATGACTCTTTGCAACCCCACGGACTGTAGCACACCAGGCTCCTCTGAGTCACGCTGTGCAGGGCCACCCAAGATGGGTCACAGTGAAGAGTTCCGACAAAATGCAGTCCACTGGAGGAAGTGGCGCTAGTGGTAAAAGAGCCCGCCTGTCACTGCGGGAGACCTAAGAGACATGGGCTCAATCCCTGGGCTGGGAAGATCCCCTGGAGGAGGGCACAGCAACCCACTTCAGTATTCTTGCCTGAAGAATCCTATGGACAGAGGAGCCTGGTGGGCTACAGTCCACGGTATCACAAAGACTCAGACACCACTGAAGCAACTTAGCCCAGAGAAGGAAATGGCAACCCACTCCAGTGTTCCCGCCTGGAGAACCCCATGGACAGTATTGCAAAAGAGCTAGAAGGATAACTGGAGTCCCGTTGGCCGGGGCACATATAACTTCTCATGCTGGGTGTTGAGTGGAAGGCATCACAGGGAGGGGTGTGAGTGCCCCGAATGGTAATGACACTGCCATCGTGTCCCATCAGAACTGAAACCTCCGAGCTTGACTTGGAAGAAAGGAGGACCACGGCCTGCAAGACACGTGCTCCTGGATCTGGAACACCGCCCGCTTAGGCCCTGACATTTATCCACGTTCCTGGTGTCACCAGAGCCCAAAGTAAAGCCAGATGTGCCGTGCCCCAGTCTGAACCCCAGGCTGTGGTTCCACGGGCAGATGGCTCCAGAGTTCCCCACAAGGCTCCCTTCCATGGGCAGTGTGTGATGACTGTGTAAAAAAGGAAACCAGAGTTTCAACCTGGGTGGAATCCATGGCTGGTTAGTTCATTTACGTTCATAATTACTTTCCGTCACCACACTGGAGCGTGTCTGGTTGTTCACAATGGGAAAAGTGATTTGCTGCGGTGTCAACCCGGAGGGAGTGTGACTCACGGGTTCAGGCCCAGCTTCGGGAACGTGGTGTGGCCGAGTCCCTGCCTGGGCTGATTCAGTTGGTGGCTGCCAGGCCTTCCTGGCAAGGCCTCCAACACTCAGAGACAAGAAAGACTGTGCACTCAATTGGGACACGAAAGATAGGCCAGTATTTTTCCCAGCAGGTCTTACCATTGTCCACAGTAATGGAAGCTGTCACTGGAGAAGCACCCACTGTGTGCCACACACTTTATGTGTCGTGTGCCATTATGACCTCCTACTCTGTCTGTCTGGATGCAGTCATCTCTGTTATAAAGATGATGACATGAAGGGCTATAGGGATGAAGTCAAGCTCGTAAGTGACAGCCAGAAATCAAATTCTTTCATGCCTATCTGGACTTTCCTAATGGAACCTGCTTTCTGTTGGCCATGACCAAGCTGTATACTCAGGACTCCCTCAAGAATGACCACAGCACTCTCCTCAAAGGACTAGTATCTGAATCAGGCCAGTTATCCCAGTTCTACTTGCCAACTCTCAGTCCCTAACCCAGGCTGCCCTGGTGGCTCAGAGATGAAGAAACTACCTGCCAAGCAGGAGACGCGGGTTCAGTCCCTGGGTTGGGAAGATACCCTGGAGAAGGAAATGGCAACCTACGCTAGTATTCTTGCCTGGGAAATCCCATGGACAGAGAAGCCTGGTGGGCTACAGTCCATAGGGTTGCAAAAGATTCGGATACAACTTAGCAATAAACAACAACGATCCCCTGTCCAAATTTCACATCCATTTGGGAAGGACTGAAAGTTCAAGGTAGCCCCTTGGTTTTTTCAAGGAAGTTGACCACAAGAAGAGCAATGCTCAGGGAATCTTGGAGTCAGAATAACTCAGCCTTTTCAGGTTAAATCTCACACATACTTTTATTCCTAGACGATTCCAAGAAGGAAACAAGAGATGGGAAACCACATTGGCTCCACCGAAACACATGTACACATCCCGAGTGCACACTGTTGGAGACTGATGATAGAAGCAAATCAAAGAAGCTGCTCTTGGCTCCCATGCTTCACGTGTGAGATGCATTCCATGTACTACAGTCATTGGTTGTATTGTCGTTCCATAAAAGAAAGGTATTAGTTTTCATCTCCCGTGGATGCTCTGAGAGACTTCTTTACAAGGATCCAGCTTCTAAACAAGACTTGAACCCCCCAAGAGAGTCCTGCAGAGGGGAGATCCCACCTTTGCCCATGAGCTGCTAGCTCTCTTGGACCAAGTGGATGCTCACTTCACCCTTGGAATCTTAGGAACAGGGTGTCTTCCAATCACAGGACAGAATCAAGCTCTTGATCATAGTTCAGGACACTAGACAAAAGAGACCAACTCACAGGCATTTGCAGGAGAGGAACTCACTCCTCCCTTGCAATGGACTTGATTTCTGCCTGCCCGTCTGGGGCTACCAGGAGCCATTGTGCCTGGCAGATGCAGGGGTGTTTACCACCAGGCCGTCTCCAGGTGAGTGGACATACTGTGGTTGCCGGCAGTTCCGGCAACTGTGCATCGGGAGACACTTGGAGTGGAACAAATGGCAAGCTTGGGTGTGTTGCCATCACATCGCCCAGATTTACATCTGCTTAGAGTAATTTTAGCTCAACACATTTCTCGTCACTGAAACCGAGCAGGAGCTGTCACATACAATTCGAGCTAAGGCCAGGCTGGACTCTGTTTCCTATTTTCCAGCAGTCAAAGGCCCGCACTTCAGGACTCATCTGGGTGATTCTGGAAAAGATGAAGTCGTTGCAGATTTCATCACGGGGCAGGCCTGTCATGTCTTGTAAGTCGTTTGATATTTACATAGATCAGGCTTCAAAAACAATGAACTCCCAGGAAATACGTAGTGGACACTAAATATGTAGTCCCAGAGAAGAAAATGTTTCATGTTAGGGAAGGAACAGAGGTCGTGTTTGTCAAAGTGTGCTCCATAGGGGCTGAGATCTGCATTCCTTCCATGAAAAGAGGGGTCTGTCATCAAACAATGGATGTATATTAGAGCCCCATCTCAGAGACTCCCAAAATGTATCAGCAAACAGTTCTAAAGTCTAGCAGTCATGAAACCTCTGTCTTAGGGTTTTTCTGGAAGTTTTGCCCGTGGAAACTTTTTTCTCAGGGAATACCTATTACCTGGAATGACTTCTAGGAAATAGTCGGCCAACTCAAGAGCTTCCATTGTCATAGAGACCCAGGAAAAACATTCCCTCTCAGATTGCAAGTGCTCAGAGATAGCTCCCAAGCAAGTGTCCTGCTGAAAAGATTCTAGCTGGCAAGAATTATTTCACACTGGTCAGATTTACAGGGGAGAGGAGAAGAGGCTTGGGAAATCACCCTCAAAAATACAAGAAGTTTTTGACATTTTGTCATAGCCATTTGCCTTAGTCCACTTAGAAAGCCAAAGCGAAAATACCACCACCTGGGTGGCTTAACCAGCAACATTTACTTCTCACAATTTCGGAGGCTTAGGAAGCCCAAGATTATGGCACCAGCGTATTTACTGGCCAGTGCGGAACCCACGTGCTAGTTGGTCAACGGCCCTCTTTTTGCTGTGTCCTCGTGTGGTAGAAGGGGCGAGGGAGCTCTTGGAGTCTGCCTGGCCTTCCCTCCCTCCCTCCCTTGCTTTTATCTCTCTCTCTTCCCACCACGTGTAGTTGATTAACAGCGTCGTGTTACTGTCAGGTGTACAGCAGAGCGACTCAGTTGTATATATTTTATGCATACGTATATCATTTTTCATATTTTTTCACACTGTAAGTTGCTATAAGACATTGACTCTATTTCCCTGTGCTATGCAGCAGGTGCTTGTTATCTCTTTTATATATAGTAGCTTGTATCTGTTGACCCCAAGCTCTTTAATTTACCCCCTACCCCCTGCTATCCCCTTTGGTAACCGTAAATTTGTTTTCTATGTCTGTAAGTCTGTTTTGTAAATAAGTTCATCTGTATCATTTTTTTAGATTCCACATATAAGTGATATCATACGATATTCTGATATTTCTCTTTCTGACTTATTTTACTTAGAATGATAATCTCTATGTCCATCCATATTGCTGCAAATGGCATTATTTCATTCTTTTTTATGGCTGAATTATATACAAATAGTGCTGCTATCAACATTGGGGTGCGTATATCTTTTTGAATTAGATTTTTCATCTTTTCTGGATATCTGACCAGGAGTTGGATTGCTGGATCACAGGGTAGTTCTATTTTCAGTTTCTTAGGGAAACTCCAGCCTGCTTTTCATAGTGGCTGCACCAATTTACATTCCCACCTGCAGTGTAGGACGGTTCTCTCGGGTTTCTAAGGGCAATAATCCTATTCGTGAAGTCTCCACCCAGCTGGCCAAGTCTCTCCCCAAAGGCTCCACCTCCTAACGCTATCACCATGGGGACCAGGTTTCACTTATGAGTTTTAGAAGGACACACACAGTCAATCTATATACCATTCAAGTTAATATCTTAGAAACAAAGTCAAAACTCTAGGTAGGAGGCCATGACCCTAATAACGTCCTAAACGGGACCTGGCTTACTGACCTGGGCTCTGGAGTCATTAGAATAAAGTCTAAATCCTTTATAACAGTGGTGTGGCCTCAGGAAACTTTCTTAACTTCCTCCAGCCTCACGATCTTAATCTTTAAAAAGAGGACAATATGATAATAACAGTAGCATCTGCTTGTGTGAGTCTTGTGAGGTTAAAAGGAGGCTATAGCTGCAAACCCTGGGCCTGTTAGAAGCTTTCGATAACTGTTAGCTATTAGAATTAGTTGCTATTTTTCTTTTTTATTCTCCAGTCTTCCCATAGTGATGAGCTCTGAAACCATGACACAGTGATTTTATTCCAAGGCAAGGAGGGAGGAGGCAGACAGATGGAGGGGAGGGGGTACCCCAGGACAGAAAGTTGGTGGGGGCAGCCCCAGCAAAGAAAAGAAAGTGGGCCCAGGGGTGGGCCTGGTGCCGAATTGAGAGAGGAAAGCCAGAAGCAGCCTCCTCGGCGCCTCACAGCTACGTTAGAAAGGAAGGAGACGACTGCCGCCAAAACAAACTTGTCAGACATGGCCACAGTGTAGATGAGTGGCTGCGGAGTGCTGCACGTACCTTCAGGGATAGGTAGACCCAGCTCTGCACTTCCGTCACTTTTCCTCTTGCGACTCTGGTTTAGAGTTTTTTTCTTTCAATAAAACTTTGCTGCCATCTGGGCCTACGGGTTTCTCAGGTATAGGCGGGTCTCTCCTTCCCGTGTTCACATGTTACACGGAGCTTGTCCTGCGAGCCTGGAAAAGCGGGTGCTTACCACCTGCTCACAATCCACGCTGGCGAGCATGGATGCGGTGCTGGATGACAGAGTCAGAGCTTGACTCATTTGTTAGTTTCTTTGGGATGCCTTGACAAATGACCCCAAACGTGGTGCCTTAAAACAAGAGCTGAAATCAGTGTTGGCAGGCCATGCTCTCTCTGAAGGCTCTAGCGGCAAATCCTTCTTACCTATTCCAGCTTCTAAGGCTAGTGGACTTCTTGGGCTTGTGGCAGCATAAGCCCCAATCTCTGCCTCCCCTGTGTGTGTGTGTGTCTATGTTTTCCACTGTGTTCAGACCGTGGATGTAGGCCCATCTTCATCAAGTGTGAGCTTGTCTTGAGACTCTAAATGAATGTTGTTGCTGTTGTTGTTTAGTCATGAGACCCCACGGACTGTCGCCCACCAGGCTCCACCATCCGTGGGATTTTCCAGGCAAGAATACTGGAGTGGGTTGCCATTCCCTTCTCCAGGGGATCTTCCCAACCCAAGGCTCCAACCCACAGCTCCTGCTTGGCAGGTGGATTCTTTACCACTGTGCCACCTGTTCAGTTCAGTCGCTCAGTCGTGTCTGACTCTTTGTGACCCCATGGACTGCAGCACACCAGGCTTCCCGTCCATCATCAACTCCTGGAGCCACCTGGGAAGCCCCTACATGAATTACATCTGCAAATACCCTATTTCCAAATAAGATTTCATTCTAAGATTCCAAGTAGACAGGAATTGGCTGTGGTGGGACCCGGGGATGAGGGGGCAGGCAGCTAGTGTCCAACCCACTGCAGTGGGGGGCGGCCTGAGGTCAGAGTTGTGGGGGGAAGGGGGTGATGGGCCAAAAGACAGGGTTAAATCAGATCTGGTCACTCAGCTGGGAAGAGATTTGTTGATAATAATAAATGGAGGCAATGAGGTGGTCCTTGTGCTGAGTATCTCCACATACTATCTCAGGGGATCCTCATGAGGGTGAGCAGGGTGGCGTGAGGGTTGTTGTCTGCCCTGCTTAGCAGGTGAGGAAGCCAAGGTTCAATGATGCCATGGAATTTGGCCATGTCCACAGAACTAATTAGCGGTGGAGTCAGCTCTTGAGTGCAGGCTTCCCAGGTGGCACAGTGTTTTAGGCTTTATGGGCCATGAGGTCTCTGTTACAAGTACTCAGCTCCACCACTCTCCTTTGAAAACAGCCAGAGATGATACGTGAACTAGTTGGAGAGACTGTTCTCCAATGAAGCTTTACCTATAAATACTCATCATGAGCTGGATTTGGCTCAATTTTGATCACGATAATTTAACTCTATTCCAGGTCTTTAAGACAATCCATTTAAAAAATTGAATCCATTCAATAACACTATGAAGATAGTATTGTCAGGCCCATTTTACAAATAAGGAAACTAAAACCACACCAATTACGTCATTTGTGGAAATTCCCATATGTCTTCAGTAGCAGAAGTGGGATTTGAATCCAGGTCTGAGTGACTTCCAAGTTCCTGCCCTTAAGCAGGAACTCTTAAGCTTAAGGCCTCAGCTCTTCTCAAACTTAAATCTGCCGGGGCTTTTGCATTTTAGCAAACATACCCAGGTGACCTTGATGTAGGTGGATCTTGGGAAAGACACTCTGGACAGCAAGTTACACTTCATTCTGCGGTCACCTCCAAAGTAGGGTGAGCAGCTGTCTCCATCTACACCCAGCAAGTCCTGCACCTTGGGGAACCTGGGACAGCTGGTCACTCAGATCCATACCTTCCCAACGGTGCCCGGCAGGTGGTAGACACTTGAAAAATCCTCATGGAAAGAATGAATGAATGAACCCAGCTCTCAGTGGAAGCCCCAGTTGATTGGCAGGGCTGCCCCGCAGCAAAAGATCAGAGGGACTCTTCAAGGCCTAACTCAGAGGGACAGCTCCTTCCGCTCCCCCGTGGAGCTAGTCACAGCCCTGGAAAAAGTGATGCCTCATCGTGTTCCCGTTTGTGCTGACGTGTTCAGACGCCGCTCGTCCTTAATGCAAGAAGAAAGGAGAAGGAGACGGGAGTAAATCTCTGCTGTCATGATTACTCTTCCTGCCTTTCCACTGCCCTTTCCCCAAACTCTCAACCCTCCCCTACCCTCCTGCAGAGACCTGGCCCCAAGTGGTGGGGGTGGCAGGAAGGTCCCTGATGTTGGGAGGCTCTGCCTGTCCAGGCTCGGCCTGGGATCCATTGGTGACCCTCTTTGGCAAGTCAGTGACCCTCTTAGGACCTGCGAAACGGCCTTGTAAAGCTGGGGGTGGGGCCGAGGTCAAACCCTTTTCCTGTGTATCTCGTAAGTCCAGCCTGCGGCGCTCACACGTGGACAGGACTATGCCAGACCAGCACAGCTCAGACAATCAAACACAGAGTTGCCACCAACACCACCCATTTGTCATCCACCTTCTCAGGGGGTGTCTTAAAGTCCTGTGCAGAGCCAAGGAGGACCCCAGGCTTTTGGAATCTCACGAGTTCAGAACTTTTGGTCTGTAGGGGAGACGGGCATGTAACAAATAATCACATACAGGGGGATGTAATTACAGTCATAAGCACTGTTGACGTAGCCTCCGAAAGAGAAGAGGACTTTGTCAGTCCATGTCATAGGGAAACTGGCCTAGTCTTGGGGTGGCTGGACGATTTCCCAGAGGCCCAGAGGTAGTGTTGGAGTTAGGCAGATGAGGAAAGGGAGGAACAGCATGCTAAGACAGGGGAACGGCATAGGGGTGCAAACGTATAAAGGGCGGCCCAAGTCTCTAACCGCTCTATCTTCCCTCTCTTCGCACTTGCTTCTTTTCCTCTGGTGTCTTTTCCTCTTTCATTTCCTTCTACTATTTTTCTTGTTTTTCTTCTCATGCGGTGAATATACAGTGAACTCTTTGCTGCTGCTGTTGCATAGATACCACCCCCAGACTAGAGAACCGGCTCCCAGTCCACAGAAGCACCGTGTGCTTTCCTTCCATTGACCCCCCAAGATGTGCCCCAACAGTGGTCAGCATTGAGTGGCCCATAACAAAACACAAGACCCCAAGGGACACCTCATCCTATTGCAAAGCACTCCAGGCCACGAGTCCAGGTCCTGACCTTTCACCAGCTCCCAAGCCCTCGGTGGGCTCCTGGGGGCCTTGAGGTCTTCAGATGGGCATTGAGGCCACAGTGGAATCCATTCACCTTGCAGATTTCGTAGAGTTTGGAAGTCTTTCCCCTCGAGGTAGAAGCAAGTCTTCTAGGAGAAACGGACCTCTTTTCACGTCGTTCACCCTGATTTGTGCTCCATTAAAACAAACCTTCGGAGTCAGCTTCTGGTCTGAGCCTCAGGACTCGTCTAAATGTATCCTTTCCATGAAGACGCTGCCCTTGTTAATCACCGGGCACCATGGATTTGATGCCCTGTATTGGAGTATGGGTTTTGCAGCTATTTATTTACCAACAGGGAAACAGAACAGTGGTTCCATTTGCTACTCTTAAATTTATTGTCAGTCCTTCAGTGTGGTGTAAAATTTTTAGTCATCTTCAACAGCTCTCAGAAATAAGCATTCCAAATATATTCGCCTACTGTACAAGGATGTGCTGATACCACTCCTCGCAATTTTCGCAAGAGATGGTGGGAAATAGTAGATCTAACTGGTGGGAAATGAATCTTGGGAAGAAAACAAAAATCCAGGACCTTTGTAAAGCTTAGAAAAATCTCAAGAATTGCAAAGGTGCCCCCAGCATGGCCCGCAGAAAAGAGCCTAGGTTAATCACTGCAGATGGCAAGGGAAGGGAAAGGAGTGTTTCCCAGGACTGTGAGGACAGTCAGGGGTCAAAGGACATTGTCTCTGCATGGTGGTCACACCAGTGGTCGGCCAGTGGGCCCACCAAGCCTCCCATCCACATTAACTCCCTGCAGCTTACACTCTTCTGGCTCTTCCACCAAAATAAAGGGAAATGGCCTGACACTGGCTGCAGAATTAGAGTCATGAAAACCCAAGCAATCTGGAAGTTCCCAAACCTTTCTGCCCAGCGGGAGACGCTTCCTGAAAACAAACAGGAAATGGAGCACAGTTTCCCAAGCATTTCACCACCACCCCAGGCCAAAGGAATGGGCCCCAGCTTATGGGAGCTGACCTAGTTCATCTCTTCCCAGCTCAGCATGCTAAAACCCCTTATTGGCAGCGTGAAATTGGCCACGGTGGGTGTATATCCACCAGGAAAGCTGGCAACGGATGCAAATCAGACTTCAGTTTTTCTCAGGGCATCAATTTGCCAACACATGGGATGCCTAATATCCATTCCGTTATTCATTCTTTATTCTCAGGTTGCATGTCTATCTGCTCATTCACACAACCTGTGTTTATCAAGCATCAGCATTCTGGAGTGGGAAATCCAGCCCCCATTTCATCTGTGTGAACACCGCTCAGAGAAATGAGCTGACCTGCCCAAAAGCACGGAGTGCCGTTCCTGCCAGGCACTGAGGGTTCAGAGTGAAAAAGACAGACAAGGTCTCTGCCCTCAGGGAGTTTACATGCCTTCCATTTAAAAATCTGCACGTATGATAAAATTCTTCATTCATTTTCCATTTTTGGAAATGACTTAAAAGCATATAAAACTGCCCATCAGAGCTTTAATCAGTTGAAAGAAGAAATGTGGTCCAACAAACTAATGTCCTCTCCCCCAAAGCAAAGATATTTTATATGACTTTGTGGGGAAGAGATGTTTCTTATTGCAAGTTTGATTTCCATTGGCATGATGAACTATCAAAAGGTATCCTAGATAAATCCCTGGATTGGGAATTCCAGTTCCCATTTTATATATATATATACGTATATATATATATACGTATATATATATGTATATATATGTGTGTGTGTATATATATATATGAGAAATCTAAAGAGGTGAGCTGGCAGAGGGAAGGTTTCTCCTTCAGGAATTGGGATCAGGACAGAGCTTGATGCCAGAGACCCCGCCCCAATGGTACGTGGGTGCTGTATAAGAAGGCGCTTTGCAAATGCCAGCACTGACTGCCATGAGCATCAGATGTTAGTGTTACATTGCCACGACACGTCAGTGCACAAGCCTGGGACCCCAAATGCAACTGTAGACTTTCCTTCCCCGGAGAAGGAACCTATGTTACCTTTCTAGGGGTTGTGCCTGTCTCAGGCCTCCGTGTGTAGATTCCTGGGGCAATGGGATGAGCAGAAGGGAGAAGGGGGTTGGAGAGCTGGCATTTTTGTGTGTGAGTGCCACACTCTGCAGAGCCTGGGATGATAAGCAGAAGATTTCATTGGCTCCTCCATTCCAGCCATCAGGCAGGAGTCAAATCAGGGCCATCACGAGACCCTGAACCAGAGATGAGCAACAGCTGCTGGAAACCCAGGCTTCTCGCCCCATCCACACAGTAAGCCGCTCTTCCCAGCAAAACAAAATGTTCCCGTTCATTATTATTTATTTATTTTTTTTAAAGAAAGTCATGCAAGGCGTTAGAGTGGTGCTGAAGCTGGTTGTGTTCAGAAACTCCAAAAATGATGATAAATGTTTTTTATTTTATTTCATTTTCTTTTCCAAACCATATGGACTTGCCAGCTCCATGCATCACCGCTTGTTTATTCTAAACCAGCTGTCGGCACCCTGATAATGCTATAGGATCGTTCAAGTGCAGACTGCCAAACCACAGGATATGGAAATCATCTCCCAGATTGAAAGGAAAAAAAAAAGAGAGAGAGAAAACCCCACTTCACGGTAGATTCCAGCCATGAACTTCTGCAAGGAAGGGGGTCGGAAAAATGGGTGCGGGATCCTATAAATAGGCTTAAAACTCAGGATTGTTTTACCCAGGAGAACGTGGGACTCGTCTGGTTAATCACAACTAGTATTTGACCTTTCCAAAGGTACAATTTGTGTTTCATTGCCAAGTGCAACTTGCTGTTTTCTTCTCATAATTACTAAACTCTGATTCAAAAGTCAGCCGCAAGAACACAGCTTGGAAACTCGATTCCCTATAGGCTTTAGGCGTTTTAGTGAATGTATTTATTTGTTTGGACCATGAAAAGATAAACCACTCATGACAGCGCTAACCAGCCAAAGACACATATCTCGGTCTGCTGTCCTAGAATCACCCTAAGCTTGTATTAGAGTCATTTGACCAAGTCTGGCCCCTGCATTCTACGCAAAGAAGAATAAATTAAGCAGAGGACCTAACCACAGAGAAGAGCCCTCCAGTCTGGAGGATGCAGGCTCAGTGAGAACTAACTGTTGGGCTGGACTCGGCCTCCTGCTGGAACTTTCTTTGTTGTCCGTATATTCCGCCACAAACAGCTGGGAAGAGGGTTAAGGAGGAACAGGAAGACAAGTCATAGGTGAAGCCTTGCTCAGCATTGTCTCGGTGAATCCCCACCAGACCTCAGTGAGGTGGGCGAAATTGCTCTAATTTTACAAGACACGGGAACTGAGGCCCAGCGCGGGGAAGCAACTTGTACAGGGCTATTGTGGGTTGGCCGTATGCCCCAAAGAGATGCTGAAGCCTAAACCCCTGGTACCTGTAAACGTGACCTTGTTTGGAAAAGGGTCTTTGAAGGTGTAGTAAGATGCAAATTCAGATAAGGTCATACTGGAGTAGAGCAGGCCCTTCATCTACGGTGACTGGTGTCCTTACAAGAAAAGAAGAGACACGGAGACAGACACACACAGAGACTAATGCCACGTGGAAACGCAGCCGTGCCCAGAAAGGAGATGATGTAAAGAAGCCACGTGACAGGGGAGGCAGAGACTTTGAGGAGAGCCAAGGACTGCCCCGCTGGCAACAGTAGACGCTAAGAGAAAAGCATGGAACAGACTCTCTATAGAGTCCCTCGGAGAGAGCAGGGCCCAGCCAGCACCTTGGTTTCAGGCTTCTAGCCTCCAGAACTATGAGAGGAGACATCGCTGTTGTTTCGAGCCACTTAGCTTGCAGTAATTGGTTATGGCAGCCTCAGGGGGCTAATACAAGGGTTAAAACGGTTGGGACATACTTTACAATGGCTGGATATCCTTTACCTAAAGTGATAAAGAGAAACATGCTCCATGCACGAATTCCAACACATTTCAAAGAATTCCAGAGATAAATGGGAAACACATGACAGGAAATGAATTGGGGAACTCCCTCCATGGCCCACATTCTACCAGGTGCCGAGGCTTCAGGGATGGGTCAGCTGTGGTACCTGCCCTGGAGAGTAGGGATCCGGGGATGCCGGCATCATCATCCCAATGTGAGGATGAGGTCCTCAGTAGTGGAGACGGAATCATAAAGGAGATCTTGAGTGGCTGGATGCCAGACCCCAGCACAGGCAGGAGCTGGAGACATCTTCTTAGAATGCAGATGCTTAAAGCTGTGCTCGGTGGTTCTGTGGGATTAGATCTGGTGACAGGAAGGGGTAGCAATTGAGCCACTCCATGTAAGGACTTCTGGCAGTGATGGCCACACTAGGGAGGTCGGGGGCCCTAAGGAGAAAGGCTCACTGGTGCCGAAGCCATGTGTTGGCAAGAAGGGGAAGGCTTGAGACTTCCCCAGCAGCACTGGAATGGCAGGGTGTTCAATTTCTTGGGGCTCTGGCAGCTGTGGGTTTTTACAGACAGACAGGCACGATGCCCGTGCTGGTTCTGAGTGACTGATCGAGCAGGAGAGGAGCTTGAGAGCCGACGGCTGTGCCCAGACACATCCTTGGGCCCTGGTTCTCTCAGATGAGTTTATTTCTCTGAAACCAGTCAAGCCAGTTCAGGGGCTGTGGAGAACTACTGTCATTTAGCCAAACCCGTAGGCTTCTGAGCTGTGATATATTGCTTTGCCCTTCTCTCAAGGGACATGACATCATCCCAGCACAGACACTCAGGTAATGTTCCCCATCATCTCATTTGGCAAAAAAAATCCTACCAAGGAGAAACCCCCACCCCAGTCTTGGGGTCTCTGGGAAGTGGGGTTTAGGAGTGAAGAATTGTTTTGCCCACATGAAAAATGCTTGGGGTGAAGTCTTAACCTTCACTGGGCAAAAGTGGCAAATAGTTTATTCCTCACTGCATGTTACAATTCTGATTTCTTCCTGGGTTTAAAGCTTTACACCAGTTAGTGTGATTGCTTAAACCTCCATGTTTATTGTCTATTTTTTGTCATTTTATTGAGTGTCTATTTATGCCAGGCACTAGGTTCAACTTCTACAAAATTTTGAACATTTGTACCTTATCTCATTTAATCCCAATGGCACTGAGTCTTGTTATCCTTATTTTATAGATGAGAAGAACGAGGCTCAGGAACTTGTACCAGTGGACCAGAGTATAGGCCTGGTGGGTGACAGAGTATAGGCCTCTGGTGCCGGTGTCTTGATTCCAAGCCTGTATTTTGAACCACTATGCTACCTTTTCAAAATATTCAAAGATGAGTAATGTCCTTTATTTTCTGGACCATTAAAGAATAAGCTCACAGTCTGCCCATTTATTGGCTTAGAGAGGAAGCAAATCCTCTCAAAACAGCATACTCCTCTCAATCTTGTTAACTTAGATTCTTCTGGGAATTTTCCTGTTGCCAAATGCACAACCCACACACATACACACACACACACACACACAACTGAGCCCCTAGCAACATCCTCCCTCTTGGAAAGGGTCCCAGAAACAGCATGAAATCAAGGTTGTCAATCTTTTAACCCCTTGATCTAAGAAAAAAATCCTCATAATGTGTTTCAGGTGGTGATATTACAGATATCTCTTGCGCTATGTAGTAATAGCTTTGCTGAAAAGTTGTGTGTAATTAATTATTGGTGAATCTGATGTGATTTAAAATTCACTGGCAGAACTTCTCTTGAAAGTAGTTCCACTGCATCTTGGTTTATGAAATGAATAGTTTTCTTGTCCATTTACAAATTGTGATTTTTTTCTTGAAAACTTAATTATAGGAACACATGTACACCATGGTGGATTCATGTCAATGTATGATAAAACCAATACAATATTGTAATTAGCCTCCAATTAAAATAAATAAATTTCTATATAAAAAAGAAAAGTTGTGAGTCCCATCTGCTAAAGGGTTGATGACTTCCTTCACCTCCTCAGAAGCATCTCTGAGTTAAGGTTTATCAATCCCGAAACATTAGGAGACAGAAACCTAAATTTCTATTAAACGTTTAACATAAGCTCTTTAAAAGAAGTCATCTTCCATTAGGTATATGAGTCTCATGTAGTTCCTTCTAGAGCTAACATCAAAAAAAGATGTCCTTTTCACCGTAGGGGATTGAAATGCCAACCATAGGAAGTCAGGAGACACCTGGAGTAACAGGCAAGTTTGGCCTTGGAGTAGAAAAGAAAGCAGGGCAAATGCTAACAGAGTTTTATCAAGAGAACACACTGGTCATGTCAAACACCTTTTCCCAACAAAACAAGAGATGACTCTACACATGTATGTCATCAGATGGTCAATACTAAAATCAGATTGATTATATTCTTTGCAACTGAAAATGGAGAAGCTCTATACAGTCAGCGAAAACAAGACCTGGAGCTGACTGTAGCTCAGATCATGAGTTCGTTATTGCAAAATTCAGGCTTAAATTGAAGAAAGTAGGGAAAACCACTATGTTATTCAGGTATTACCTAATCAAATCCCTTATGATTATACAGTGGAGGTGATGAATAGATAAGGGATTAGATCTGGTGGACAGAGTGCCTGGAGAACTATGGACAGGGGTTCTTAATGTTGTTCAGGAGGCGGTGACCAAAACCATCCTAAAGAAAAAGAAATGTGAGAAGGCAAAATGGTTGTCTGAGAAGGCTTTATAAATAGCTGATGAAAGAAGAGAAGCAAAAGGCAAGGGAGAAAGGGAAAGATATACCCAACTGAATGCAGAGTTCCAGAGAACAGCAAGGAGAGATAAGAAACCTGTCTTAAATGAATAATGCAAAGAAATAGAGGAAAACATTAGAATGGGAAAGACTAAAGATCTCTGTAAGAAAATGGAAGATATCAAGGGACTATTTCATGCAAGGATGGGCACAATAAAGGACAGAAATGGTAAGGACTTAACAGAAGCAGAAGAGATTAAGAAGAGGTGGCAAGAGTACACAGAAGTATACAGAAAATGTCTTAGTGACCCAGATAACCAAGATAGTATGGTCACTCACCTAGAGCCAAATATCCTGTAGTGTGAAGTCAAGCAGGCCTTAGGAAGAATTGCTATGAACAAAGCTAGTGGAGGTGATGGAATTCAAGCTGAGCTATTTCAAATCCTCAAAGATGATGCTGTTGAAAAGACGCAGTCAGTACGTCAGCAAATTTGGAAAACTCAGCGGTGGCCACAGGACTGGGAAAGGTCAATTTTCATTCTCATCCCAAAGAAAGGCAATGCTAAAGAATGTTCAAACCACCATAAAATTGAGCTCATTTCACATGCTAGTAAGATAATGCTCAAAATCCTTCAAGCTAGGCTTCAGCAGTACATGAACTTAGAACTTCCAGATGTACAAGCTGAATTTAGAAAAAGCAGAGAAACTAGTGATCTAATTGCCGACATTCATTGGATTATAGATCATTGAACCATAGAGAATTCCAGAAAAGCATCTACTTCTTCAGTGACTACACTAAAAGCCTTTGACTGTGTGGGTCACAATAAACTGTGGAAAATTCTTTTTTTTTTTTAATTTATTTAATTGGAGGCTAATTACTTTACATTATTGTATTGGTTTTGCCATACATTGACATGAATCTGCCCTGGGTGCATATATGTTCCCCATCTAGAACCCCCCTCCCATCTCCCTTCCCATCCCATCCCTCTGGTTCATCCCAGTACACCAGCCCCGAGCATCCTGTATCATGCATCGAACATAGACTGGTGATTCGTTTCACATATGATAATATACATGTTTCAATGCCATTCTCCCAAATCATCCCACCCTCGCCCTCTCCCACAGAGTCCCAAAGACTGTTCTATACATCTGTGTCTCTTTTGCTGTCTCATATACAGTGTTATCATTATCATCTTTCTAAATTCCGTAACACTGATACAGTACACTAAACTGTGGAAAATTCTTAAAGAGATGGGAATACCAGAACACCTTAGCTGTCTCCTGAGAAAACTGTATGCAGCTCAGGGAGCAACAGTTAGAAATGGACATGGACCAACTGACTGGGTCAAAATTGGGAAAGGAGTACAAGGCTATATATTGTGACCCTGATTATTGAACTTCTATGCAGAGTTCATCATGCAAAATTCTGGGCTGGATGAATCACAAGCTGGAATCAAGATTGTAGGGAGAAATACCAGCAATCTCAGATATGCAGGTGATGCCACCCTTATGGCAGAAAGTGAAGAGAAAATAAAGAGCCTCTTGATAAGAATGAAAGAGGAGAGTGAAAAAGCTGGCTTAAAATGCAACATTCATAAAACAAAGATCATGGCATCCGTTCCCATTACTTCATGACAAATTGATGGGGAAAAAGTGAAAAGAGTGGCAGATTTTATTTTCTTGGGTTCCAAAATCATTGCAGACAATGACTGCAACCATGAAATTAAAAGATGTTTGCTCCTTGGAAGAAAAGTTATGGCAAACCTAGACAGTGTATTATAAAGCAGAAACATCACTTTGCTTCAAAACTTCATGTAGTCAAAGCTATGGGTTTTCCAAACAGATATGAGAGTAGGACCATAAAGAAGGCTGAGTGTCAAAGAATTAATGCTTTCAAATTGTGATGCTGGAGAAGACTCTTGAGAGTCCCTTGGAATGCAAGGAGATCAAACCAGTCAATCCTAAAAGAAATCAGTCCTGAATATTCATTGGAAGGACAGATGCTGAAGCTGAAGCGCCAATATTTTTGGCCACCTGATGCAAAAAGCCAACTCATTGGAAAAGACCCTGATGCTGGGAAAGACTGAGGGCTGGAGAAGAAGCGGGTGACAGAGGATGAGATGGTTCGATGGCATCACTGACTAAATTGACATGAATTTGAGAAAACTTCCTGAGATAGCGAAGGACAGGGAAGCCTGGTGCTGCAGTCCATGGGGTTACAAAGAGTCAGACATGATGGAGCAACTGAACAACAGGGTCTCCAGCCCAACTATCAATACAGTGGTGACAAACACTTCCCGCTGGTGCCATGTGGTGATATCTTCTTGGTTCCTATTCCATTGCTAACCTCCCCATTCACATGGAACCCCTGGCTGAGAACACTGCCTTTCATAGGCTGAGGGAGCAGCCAGTGGTACTTAGGATGACATGGTTATTTACAAGTGCAAGCCTTGAAGTCGGAGGGGCCAGGAATTACAACCTGAACCTGACCCCACTGGATTGACTTTGATAAGTCAATAAACTCTTAAGTATCAGCAGCCTCACCTAGGCAGTGGAGAAATGAGAACCTACCTCTCATGAGAAGTTGAAGTTTAAACGAAACAATATATTTAAAATACTGTGGTTGGCACCTAGCATATAACAAGTGTTCATTATTATTTCCCCTAGTTATTTCTTCTTGGCTTAAATTTATCTAGTTAAATCCAGCAAACCCTTGCTAAGGGTCATTCCTCTCATCCAGCTTCACAAAGATTCTGAAGAACAAGGTGACTTCAGATGACACTCCCAGTCGAAGAGGCCCCAAGTGAAGATGCTGAGACCTCTCGAATAAGCAGAGGGACAGGGAAAGTTACAGTACCTGGAGATGAGATCTAGAAAAATAAGAAAATTCGGCCCCGCTTAAATTACCTTTAGCCAGCATTAATCACCATGAATGCAGCAAGAGATCTATTTTTGTACCAACATTAGAGGTCAAAGTCAGTGGAGATTTGGAATTTTTTTTTTTCTCCTTCTCAAATTACTCAGGACTCAAAGTAAAGAAGATGACCTGTTGGTTTGCTGACTGGAGATTTTAGGCAAAGTCATGAAGCACTGACTTTTCTCTCCCCAGGAGAGTAAGGCAATGCTTTGTCAACCACCTGGCTGATGTCATTGCTGTTGACAGTTGATCCTAATAATATAGTCAGCAGCATAGGCCAAGGGCTCCTATACGATCTTCTCTGGCTCCTGAATTTCCCATACAGGCTGTCTCCATTGATCAGATATAATCGAATAATGGCTGAAATTCTGCTTCTCCATGGGCCCTATAGGCCATTTCTTTATGACATGACCAAATTGGCCATAGCGCATTCAATTTGTTTTAATGGCCAACACAGAGGCAATTAAGCGGATTGACTGTGCAGCGATCCAAATTGTCCATTAAGAAGGTGGCCAGAATAACTGGACCAAAGTCTTGTATCCCCCCACCATCCACTTATTTTGGGATGTCTAGACTTGGCTGAGCCTTTAATTTTTTCAATTCTTAAAACTCCTGTTAACTAGTTCTGTTTGATGTTGACGCTCCAGTTCTTTAGAAGGAAGCAAAGCAGGTTTGGAAAAGAAAGAGGGATTTTTTTTTTTTTGGATGATCTCGACTCTTCTGGTCTGAGTGAGGTAATAGGAAGTAAGCGCCTCATTCAAGTGCTGAAGATTTACAAGGGTATGAGAAACGAAGTGCTTTGGTGCCGATTGCTACTAATACGCGTTTTATGAGGAGGACTTTATCTTCCCACATTAGCAGCCCGCAAGGTTATTATCTGTCTCTATAATACGTACCTGCTTTTGAACAACTGACGATTGACTTCATCTGGTCCTATTTTGCTAATTCAATCTGCAAAGGAAAACTACTCTTGCCGGAATTTTAAAGATGAAAAATGCACCCATTATATTATCAAATACAAATGATCTTGGAGCATGTGTGTGTTTAGATAATGCATCTGATTCCTGTGTGAAAATTTAAGCAACACTGCATACAGGAAGCCTCATTTGGTAGGGAGAAACAGAGTGTGTTTGCTAAGGCGCTTTCGCTGAGAAGTTTGCAGTAGAGGGGCTAGTTTGCCAACAGAAAGAGGCAAAGATCATCAGAAGCAACCTGATCTCTCTCAGCTTTCATGCTGAGAGTGTTTGCTGCTGCTGCTAAGTCGCTTCAGTCGTGTCTGACTCTGTGCAACCCCATAGACGGCAGCCGACCAGGCTCCACCGTCCCTGGGATTCTCCAGGCAAGAACAGTGGAGTGGGCTGCCATTTCCTTCTCCAATGCATGAAAGTGAAAAGTGAAAGTGAAGTTGCTCAGTCGTGTCCAACTAGTATGGACTGCAGCCCACCAGGCTCCTCTGTCCATGCGATTTTCTAGGCAAGAGTACTGGAGTGGCTTGCCATTGCCTTCTCCGGTTGAGAGTGTTTAATGTCCCTGTTTTCTGGTTCAACTGGCACTTTTCCTTTATTTATATTTGTCATCAATGTCATCGGGCAAAATCAAAAGCGAGAGCAAATTAATAAATCCATCTCAACTTCTTTCCACCATTTGTTCAAATTAGTAGTATCTTAAATCCCAAAGAAAGGCAATGCCAAAGAATGCTCAAACTACCGGACAATTGCACTCATCTCACACGCTAGTAAAGTCATGCTCAAAATTCTCCAAGCCAGGCTTCAGCAGTATGTAAACCGTGAACTCCCAGATGTTCAAGCAGGTTTTAGAAAAGGCAGAGGCACCAGAGATCAAATTGCCAACATCCGCTGGATCATGGAGAAAGCAAGAGAGTTTCAGAAAAACATCTATTTCTGCTTCATTGACTATGCCAAAGCCTTTGACTGTGTCGATCACAATAAACTGTGGAACATTCTGAAAGAGATGGGAATCCCAGACCACCTGACCTGCCTCTTGAGAAACCTGTATGCTGGTCAGGAAGCAACAGTTAGAACTGGACATGGAACAACAGACTGGTTCCAAATAGGAAAAGGAGTACGTCAAGGTTGTATATTGTCACCTTGCTTATTTAACTTATATGCAGAGTACATCATGAGGAACGCTGGGCTGGAAGAAGCACAAGCTGGAATCAAGATTGCTGGGAGAAATATCAATAACCTCAGATATGCAGATGACACTACCCTTATGGCAGAAAGTGAAGAGGAACTCAAAAGCCTCTTGATGAAAGTGAAAGAGGAGAGTGAAAAGGTTGGCTTGAAGCTCAACATTCAGAAAACAAAGATCATGGCATCTGGTCCCATCACTTCATGGGAAATAGATGGAAAAACAGTGGAAACAGTGTCAGACTTTGTTTTTTTGGGCTCCAAAATCACTGCAGATGCTGATTGCAGCCATGAAATTAAAAGACGCTTGCTCCTTGGAAGGAAAGTTATGACCAACCTTGCTAGTATATTAAAAAGCAGAGACATTACTCTGCCAACCAAGGTCCGTCTAGTCAAGGCAATGGTTTTTCCCGTGGTCATGTATGGATGTGAGAGTTGGACTGTGAAGAAAGCTGATCGCCGAAGAATTGGTGCTTTTGAACTGTGGTGTTGGAGAAGACTCTTGAGAGTCCCTTATACTGCAAGGAGATCCAACCAGTCTATTCTAAAGGAGATCAATCCTGGATGTTCATTGGAGGGACTGATGCTAAAGCTGAAACTGCAATACTTTGGCCACCTCATGCGACGAGTTGACTCACTGGAAAAGACTCTGATGCTGGGAAAGGTTGGGGGCGGGAGGAGAAGGGGACGACAGAGAATGAGATGGCTGGATGGCATCACTGACTCTGTGGACATGAGTTTGAGTGTACTCCGGGAGTTGGTGATGGACAGGGAGGCCTGGCGTGCTGTGATTCATGGGGTCGCGGAGAGTCGGACACGACTGAGCGACTGAACTGAACTGAACTGAACTAAATGGATATTGTGTTTTTTGGCTCTAAAAACACATTTTCACAAGGGTTTCAGTTTGAATAGATGAATAGTTTCAGGTTTCATCCTTCTAAGATGGATATGGCTAACTCCATCTGACTGATAAGGGAAGCACAGAAAAATGAGCAACTTTCTATAACTATGGCTATTGGTGGCAAAGAGAAGCAGGGCTGCTGGTTTGGAGCCTGGGGTTTGCCCTCAAGACAGACCTGAGTCCCCTGGCTGGGAGGTAGTATCTGATTGATAGTAAGGAGTGCCCAGTAGTCATGATGACACATGGACATCTCTGCCACCCCACCCCCAATGTCTTAAGTCCCCTGAGCCCAGGAAATGTTCTTAGAGGCAGCAAGTGTCAAGGTTAAAAGTGAAGAATCTGGATTTGAATCCAGTCCTGCTATGGATTAGTCATGTCTCGGAGTCCTTGTTTTCCTTACCTACAGATTAAGTGTAACAACAGTATCCACTTCACAGTTGCTCTGTTTTCTCTCCTGACTTGCTTTCTCTCCTGTTGACCAGTTTATACTGATCAGACCACCATACCATGAATATCTGGCACTCAGTAAATATTTACTGAATGAATGAATGAGAATAACAAATATCAGGTTCCTGGTATATAGTTATAAACACTCAATACATGTTCACTATTCATAATAATAGTTTCAGTAATGGATCAGATGTTCAAGCTGGTTTTAGAAAAAGCAGAGGAACCAGAGATCAAATTGCCAACATCTGCTGGATCATGGAAAAAACAAGAGAGTTCCAGAAAAATATCTATTTCTGCTTTATTGACTGTGCCAAAGCCTTTGACTGTGTAGATCACAATAAACTGTGAAAAATTCTGAAAGAGATGGGAATACCAGACCACCTGACCTGCCTCTCGAGAAACCTATACGCAGGTTAGGAAGCAACAGTTAGAACTGGACATGGAACAACAGACTGGTTCCAAATAGGAAAAGGAGTACGTCAAGGCTGTATATTGTCACCCTGCTTATTTAACTTATATGCAGAGTACATCATGAGGAACGCTGGGCTGGAAGAAGCCCAAGCTGGAATCAAGATTGCCGGGAGAAATATCAATAACCTCAGATATACAGATGACACCACCCTATGGCAGAAAGTGAAGAGGAACTAAGCCTCTTGATGAAAGTGAAAGAGGAGAGTGAAAAAGTTGGCTTGAAGCTCAACATTCAGAAAACAAAGATCATGGCATCTGGTCCCATCACTTCTTGGGAAATAGATGGAGAAACAGTGGAAACAGTGTCAGACTTTATTTTTTTGGGCTCCAAAATCACTGCAGATGCTGATTGGAGCCATGAAATTAAAAGACGCTTACTCCTTGGAAGGAAAGTTATGACCAACTTAGACAGCATATTAAAAAGCAGAGATATTACTTTGCCAACAAAGGTCTGCCTAGTCAAGGCTATGGTTTTTCCAGTGGTCATGTATGGATGTGAGAGTTGGACTGTGAAGAAAGCTGATCGCCAAAGAATTGATACTTTTGAACTGTGGTGTTGGAGAAGACTCTTGAGAGTCCCTTGGACTGCAAGAAGATCCAACCAGTCCATCCTAAAGGAGATCAGTCCTGGGTGTTCATTGGAAGGACTGATGCTGAAGCTGAAACTCCAATACTTTGGCCACCTCATGCGAAGAGTTGACTCATTGGAAAAGACCCTGATGCTGGGAGGGATTGGGGTCGGGAGGAGAAGGGGACGACAGAGGACGAGATGGCTGGATGGCATCACTAACTTGATGCACAGGAGTTTGAGTAGACTCCAGGAGTTGGTGATGGACAGGGAGGCCTGGCGTGCTGTGATTCATGGGGTCACAAAGAGTTGGACATGACTGAATGACTGAACTGAACTGAACTGAATGGATCAGAAGGGATTTCCTGGTGGCTCAGATGGTAAAGAATCTTCCCGCAGTGCAGAAGACCTGGGTTCGATCCCTGGGTAGGGAAGATGCCCTGGAGAAGGGAACAACTACCCACTCCAGTATTCTCACCTGGAGAATTGCATGGACAGTGGAGCCAGGTGGACTATAGGCTATGGATCAGAAAGATAAAGACCGCTTTTGTGTCTCTAAATGGGCTAGATAATATTGCTCTCCTGAGGTTATGGGATACTTTAGAAAATTCTGTGAAGAATGCCTGGCATAGTATCTCCTGTCAATGTTTCTGTGACTATTATTATTATTAATAATATTATCATCATTATTATTATTTCAAAGTTCTGGAATTCCTCCAAGACTTGCATACCAGCAGAATAGAAAAGGTTATTAGCATCCCCGCCTGCTCACCGTATGGCAGAAGTCTGACCCACAGTACAGTCACTAGCCTGTGTAGGAAATATTCCAATTCCTAAAGTGCAGATGATGGAGACTGAGGCTCGGACCTGGGCAAGGTCATAGTTCTGGGACTTGGATGCCATTCTTCTCTTTCCTCAAGTCTCAGATTTTTTTCAGAAAACGTGTCACCCTACTAGTGGCTATTGCCTGTCACCACATTGAAGCACATTGTTTTCCAGGCATGAATGAGAGAGGGAACTCTGGGGCGATCACCGTTAAGACAGTTCCATCAGTTTAACTCCCCCATCAGTTTGAGGAAAGAGCAAGGACTCTTCTTTTTTTCATGGAAAGGCATTTTATATTAAATATAGTTGTATGTATACATCGATCCCAAATTCCCAATCTATCCGTCCCCCACTACCCTTCCATGCCTGGCAGCTAACCGTCAGTTCACTCTCTAAGTCTGTGAGTCTGTTTGTAAACAAGTTCATTTGTATTATTTTTTTAGATTCTGCATATAAGTGATATCAAATATTTATCTTCCTCTGTCCGACTTTCTTCATTTGGTATGATAATCTCTATCCATGTTACTGCAAAAATGGCATAATTTCATTTGTTTTAATGGCTGAGTAATAAGGAGATCCAACCAGTCCATTCTAAAGGAGATCAATCCTGGTGTTCATTGGAAGGACTGATGCTAAAGCTGAAACTCCAATACTTTGGCCACCTCATGCGACGAGTTGACTCACTGGAAAAGACTCTGATGCTGGGAAGGATTGGGGGCAGGAGGAGAAGGGGACGACAGAGAATGAGATGGCTGGATGGCATCACCGACTCGATGGACACGAGTTTGAGTGAACTCCGGGAGTTGGTGATGGGAGACCTGGCGTGCTGTGATTCATGGGGTTGCAAAGAGTAGGACACGACTGAGCGACTGAACTGAATTGAACTGAATATTCCATTGGGTATATATATCTACCACACCTTCTTTATCCATTCATCTGTCTATAGACATTTATGTTGCTTCCATGTTTTGGCTATTGTGAACAAAGCTACTATGAACACTGGGGTACCATGTTTTCCTCTGGATATATGCCCAAGAGTGGGACGGCTGGATTGTATGGTAGCTCTATTCTTAGATTTTTAAAGGAAATCCCATACTATTCTCCGTAGTGGCTGCACCAATTTACATTTCCAACAACATTGCAGGAGGGTTCCCTTTCCTCCACACCCTCCCCAGCATTTATTGTTTGCAGATTTTTTGATGATGACCATTCTGACTGGTGTGAGGTGATATCTCATTGTAGTTTTGATTTGCAGTTCTCTAATAATGAGTGATGTTGAGCGTCTTTTCATTTACTTCTTGGCCGTCTGTGTGTCTTCTTTGGAGAAGTGTTTCTTTAGGTCTTCTGCCCATTTTTGAATTGGGTTGTTTGCTGTTTTGATACTGAGCTGTATGAGCTGTTTTTATTAATACATTTTGGAAGGACTCTTAGGTAAATACCTGGCATATGGCAGGATCTCAGTAAGTATCTATCGAATGGGTAGATGAGCACCCCCTCAGACAAAAAGAGGGTCAGAGGGACAGTGTTCTCAAGTCCTGGTCAAAGCCCCAGAGGCCCCATGAGAGACTGGAGCACACTGGCTCTTGCCCTGATATCACTGTCATAAACACTTTCAGGACATATCTCCTGTTTTCTCTCAATTTAGAGAGAAAATGTAGTTTTGTGGCCCTGAGTTAGTGCCCTCCCTCCTGCCCTTCCACCCAGCTTCTTCATGGTCCGTTCAGCAGAAGCCAGGTGGTTCCCATTTGCAGAATCTACAACAGATTTCCTAATACCTGTGAACCACGAACCACCTTATCAACCCTCCTCTCCTCTTATGGTGGCACAATTAACCAGATGATAAAGCTCTTTAAAACAAAAGAAAACCCTAAAAATATATTGATTTTCTACCGAGCCATAATATTAAATGTATCATTCCAAACTGGAGAGGGGACTCATTTAGAAGGGACCCATAAATCTACAACCATCTCTGTGCAATGACATTAAAAAAAAAAAAAAGGTGTCACAAAAAATTATATATATGGAAGCTTGTCTATCATTAAATTACTGAGTTTGGATTTCCACTAATAAAATAGAAGGACTTGTTACTATATTAGGCAAGTCACTCCCATTATTAATTTGTTAGATAAATGGCTTCTATATCTTGGAACTTTAAATGAAATGGAATTCACTAATCCTAATTGCTTTGCCTTCTACCGGAATTTTTTCCCATTAGTTCAGCATGTTTAGTTTGTTTTTTTTTTTCCCCTCTTTTCCACTTGAAGAGAGGAGCCTTCTTCAACTTAAAGCCTTAGGGTATACTTCATGGGTTTATTAATTATCAGGTATTCATTCAGAGGGGTTAATTAAGCAATAACTTTCTGTTGACTGTGGTGTACAAAGAATAAAAGGCTTGACTTTGCCTGCTGATTAAGCTGCTAGTGACCCTGCCTTCATTTTCCTCCCTGTGGTTGGGGGAAATAAAAATCTTTGACCAGTTCTGATTTTGAGTTCCAAGGCCACTCAGGAGGCCAGTTAAAAACAGTTCATATTTACAACTCAAGTCACCTTGAGATCATTCAAAAAAAGAGAAGCAATTCCCACTTTTGGGGGGAAAACTTTGTGCTTCTCTAATAATCACTCTTCTGTCTTCTCAGCCCAAACTTCAATATTTGCATTTTTTCCTTTTTTTTTCCAGCCAGTTGCTCAAGATGCCTTTCTTTTCCTATGGCTTCAAAAAGTCTGCAGCGTGCTTTTGAGCAGTGGAAGATAAAGAAAGAGTTTCTGCCCCTTCTCTGGGGAGTTTCAGTTCAGTTGAGTTTAGTGGAATCAAAATAAATCACCATGGGAAGTTCAAACCAGGCGGGAGTGGTGGGAGTTTGGATTTTTTTTCTTGATCATTTTCATCTCGGAGTACATCTACTCAGGGCCATGCTCAATAGCTGTGGCTCCCAAAAGTAAAGTTGGGGTAGAAGCAGGACATGTGTGCAGGGACAATGGGTTTTTTCTGTGTTCTTCAGTCATGCCTCTCCACTCCAGAACTGGCTTGGAGAAACTGAGGAAGGAGGCCACACTCACCGATTCATTGAAGCTATTTATCAGATGGCTTTTCTTGCCGGGTTCTATGTTTTGAGTTAGCACCTGCCTTCAGGAAACTTACAGTCTCTGGAGAAGTCAGGGAGGATGCCCCACTACTTGGTAGCACTGCAGTTTTAATCTCTAGATCTTATAGTTTTGATCTATCAGAGGGTAAGCGAGGAAGGGCAGGGGAGAGATATATTAATAAATCCCCACAAGGCCGAGAGGAAGGGTCTAGAAGCATGGGGCTCACATAAGAGATCACCGGCACACAGACCTGTGGTCCCTCCCTCCCCTGAGCACGCAGCCCTCTCTTTAAAGGCCTCATCCCCAGCCTCTGGGGAAAAGCAAGCCTCAATTCAGCATTTAGCAGAACAAAGGAGAAACAATTGTGACCCAGAGACTACAAATGTTTTTCTTAAGCAACCACAAGGGACAGCCTCTTTGGTGAGTGCATTTACCAGATGGCCGGGCTAGTCAGCTGCTTCCAATCAAATCTTGCACCACTGAGTCGGTGTATCCCACACATTCAGCAAGATTCTGCTGAGTGGAGGAATTAAAAATTAAAAAAAAAAAAAACAAAACACTTATTTTGTTCTATACCTAGAAAGTGTGCTCTTGGGGTTTTGGGGGCCAGAATCCAAAACCAACAAGACCTTATCAGAGGAGAGCAATGGAAAACGACCAGGCACCCTGTCCTGGGGCATAAATTTGCTTTCAATTTATGGTATTGGGGTAAAGGCAAGGGACAAACTGGTTCTTCCAGTCAGGGCAGGAGTGGGGGGATAGGGAATACTTGGGGGAGATGGAGAAGAAAGATTGTGAAAGAAAAAAATGAGGACATTTGCAAGGTCAGAGGGTGCTAAAGTTCAATTAATATTTTGCAGATTATAATTTATCTTACTTATCTTTAGTCTTTAAAAGAAAGACTAAATTCATTCCATCATATAAATGTCATGTAAGTGAATGTCAATATATGTACTCGATTATTGATATCAATAAATATCGATTATTGATATCAATAAATCAGTGTTCCCGATAGGAACTTTGGAAAACATACTGTAGTGGAAATTTTTAACTATGTCATCCATACCCAACCTGTCTCAACATAAAATGGTTTCCTTTTGAAGAGCCTGCTGGAATGACCGTTTCTCTGGGAAGAGGAGGGGGCAGGTAAGAAACGAGATAATTTCTAGTGCTTGTTGAATGTGAGAATTTTTGGTCCTCCCACCTCCCCATACATACACACACACACACACACAGAGAAATACAGCTAGCTTCCTGGTTGAAAATGCTCCCTCCAACAAATAAAAATAGTCCACCCTCTCTCCCTCTGAATCTGAATGACTTTTTTCAACTTCTTTGTAGAAACAGGAAGTCCCTTTGAGAACAATGCTTACTGAACTGGACACCCCCAAACAGCACCGCCCCGCTCCACACCCCGTGAACAGGGCAATGCAAGAACGCCCAAGTCTGCTGGAGACGGTCAGTGTCTTTCAGGTCTGAGAACCCAGTCTGTCCTGGAGCCACCAGGCTTGTTCACACCTGCTTAATCGTTCCAAGACAGAGCAGGCAGATGGGTTCCTGCAAGACGCTTATGAAAAAGGCAAGGTGAGACTCTGCTGTGCAAAAGAGTCCTTTATGTGCCCCACCCCGAACCATTCCAGACAGCAGAGGTGTCAGGGGACGGACTGGAGTTTTGGTGTGGTTTGTACTCAATAAAATGCTTAAATTATGTCTTCTCCTCTCCCCCCCGACCCCACTCCCACCACACCAAATCACACAAACAGAAAAGTGAGGCCCAATAATCCTCTTATAAATGCAGGTAAAAAGAATCCCTACATTAGCCACCTCCTGTTACCCAGGGCTCTCCCAAGGCCTGAGATTAAAACTCTGTAAGATTCTATTTCTGCGTCTCTAAAGTGGGGCAGAATACCAGCTCACAGGGCAGTGGGAGGTGTAAAGAGATGAAGAGATGCAAGTTTTCAAGACCCCTGGCATGTGGGTTCCCCGTCCCCAGTGGGAGCTTCCCTCCGCTTGTCTTCTTTCTAGTCTGCACCACCCTGATCCAGCAACACTCTTCTGATAAAACACAGTTTGGCAGGCTGTGAAATTGTTAATGTCTGGATTTGGATGATGGTGAAGGAGAAAATTAAATTGCATGCATCTGAAGTAAAACCAGGAGCTCAGGAATTATCTGGCAAAGGGAAGCTTGATCTGGAAAACTGCTCCCCAGTTTTTATGACTTCCCAGTATGAACGCACCCACCAGAAACGGGTCAGCGTTCAGGAGATGCTGTGGTTGAATGTGACTTGGTGATGGCAGGCCTGGAGGATGAACCCTGAACCTTCCGAGGAAAGAAGGGGGTTGGGCGCCAGGGAAGGCAGGAAATCTCCTCTCTTTCCTGGAACTGCAGCGGACTGTGGCCCTCCAAACCCCGGCAACTTCTCTCTGCCCAGAGGTGACTTTGGAATCTGCGTCTTCCTGCAGCCACTAGTTAACGGTTAGAAATCTGTCCATAAAATGTGGTCAGAAAACTATAATTTTCCTTCTGGAAGATTGCCCCATTGTGTAGAGATTTTGCTTGTTTGTTTGTTTGTTTTAATTCTTGTAAGAGGTTAAAAATAGCATGGGACTCATTGTCAACAAGGGTAGCTAAGTGTTTCTAAATCAGGATGTCAACGGATTTTGCTACCATTATATGTAGGCTGTCTCTGAGAAAGAAGCAGTATGATGAAAAGGGCCAGCATGCAAATATACAATCCTGTTTATTTTATTTTAATTCAGTCAAGACTTTCCTCCGTCATTTATGTTGCCAAAAGCCATTTAAAATACTACAGGGTCCCAATGTGTCTGTATTATTATTCACCCGGGGGTCTCAAGTCCCTTTACTAGTTGATTTCTGAGTCTACAACAGACGACTAGCAAGTGTGGATTGGTAAAATGAAGGAATGATTGCATCAGGGATGACAGAATGAACCCTAAGTGTCCCAAGGCTCTGGCTATTTCTTTCTCTCTTCAACGGTTATTTCTTCCACCACGCAACGTTCCATCTTCTAGAAAAATGCTCAGATTGTGCCAGGTGAGGCTGGATTGCGTGATCCCTAGGCTAGCACTGGCTCCTCTTCCCAACTCCTCTTCTTAAGCTTGCTCGCTCAACCCTCACTTGTAGGAGTGTTTTCAAAGTCCTCTGACTCTAAGAGTCACCTGGGAGGCTCACTCGACGCACTGCTTCCCAAGTCCTTTCTGCAGATCTCCACCTCAGTTGCACACTGTATTCAACAGGGGAGCTTTTAAAACTGATGATGACCAAGCTGTCTTCCAGATCAATTCCATCAGAAACTCGGGGTATAGGATCCAGGCATCAGCGGCTTTAAAGCTCCCCAAGTGATTCCTGTGTGCTGCCAAGTGTGAGTACTGCCGTCAAGATGGGGATTCAGCAGGTCTGCTCTGGGACCTTGGAGATTGTATGCAAATGCCCCAGGTGATTCTCAGCATCATGGACAGATGTTTTTGGAATTATCTCTGCAGTTTGAGAACCAGATCAAGCACTGTTTCTGAAACTGTGTCAATTTCTCCTAAGACCAGTCAGTTGAAAGCCACCTGCGTACAGTTGAATGGCCCAGTGGTAAACACCTAACTAAACTGTACCAATCACATTCTCTCACCTGAGACAGTGGAAAGGGGAGTCACTGGGCTGCATGTGGTGTCCTTTGTAAGAAAATATGAAGTGCATTTTGGATGGGATAATCCTGTGAAGCTGGGGGAAGGAGGGGACAGACACACTGAAAGAAAGAAGCCAGAAACAAGGAAGAGAGGACGACCCTGGCGAAAACTTTCTTTCTGCTCCTGATTTTTGATTCCCACGAGGCCCAGATGCTTGTTCTACCCATAGGTTCATTCATTATTCCTCAATTCTGTACACGTTCTACGTGTTTCTATATTGTTGTTTAGTCGCTAAGCCATGTCCAACTCTTTGCAACCCCATGGACTGTAGCCTGCTAGGCTTCTCTGTCCATGGGATTTCCTAGGCAAGAATACTGGTTGCCATTTCCTTCTCCAGGAGATCTTCCCAACCCAGATCTCCTGCATAGACAGATGGATTTTTTTTACCGTGGAGCCACTAGGGAAGCCCATGTTTCTATATACTTCTTTATTGTTTTCTGGATTAAGTAGGTTTTTCTTTCATAGCAATTCAGACATAATTGGGATGGGACATATTCACCATTCTTCCCGGAGCCAAGTGAACAGTGGTGTCTGTCCTGGGATCCACGTTTCCTAATCGCAAATTTTTTTTTTCTTTTGAAGTCAGGTTTGTGATTATAATTTATCAATGACAAAATTAACCTTTTGTGTTCCATTATGTGAATTTTGACAAATATGACAGTCATGTAGCCACCTTTATATTCACAATATAGAATATTTCCATCACCAAAAATGTTTGCTATGCCCTCTTTGTAACCTCGGCGTCTGACATTCACAGATGTGTTGTCTGTACTTAGAGTTTCATAGGTTTTTTTTCTTTCCATTATGTCACGTGATTGGAACCATGCAGTTGGTTTATTTTGAGACTGGCTTCTTTCACTTAACAGTGCATTTCTTACTAACCCACAGTATTGCAGGTATTAGATGTGGTTTTTTTTTATTGTCCAATTGTATTTCATCGTATGGGTATACCATAATTTGTTTATCCATCCACCAGTTAAATGACATTTGAATAGTTTGGTTTTTTTCCTGAGTTTTGGTGATTACGAATAAATCCACTATAAACGTTTGTATTGAGGTTTTTGTGTGAAAGTATACTTTCATTCCTCTTGGGTAAACAGCCAGGGATGGAATTGCTGGCTAATATATAAGTGTATGTTTGTATTTATAGCAAGTGTCTATGACCGAACCATTTTGTATTTCCATGAGCACTGCATGAGAATTCCAGTTGTTCTTAACCCCTGTCAGCACTTGGTGTTGCCACTTTGATTTTTTAAAGTTATTTCAGCCATTTTAATAGGTAGTAATGTCTCATTGTGGTTTTAATTTGGATTTCCCTAATGACTAATAATGCTAAGCATCTTTTCAAGTGTTTATTTATCATCTCCTTCCTTTACTATCTTCCTTAGTGAAGTGTCTCTTAAAATATCTTGCCCATTTTTTTATTGGGTTGTTTTCTTATTATGGAGTTTTATAGGCTCTTGATAGAAATCCTTCATCAGGCATTTATTTTGCAAATATTTTCTCACAGCTTTTGGCTGGTTTATGTATTTGCACTGTGTCTTCTGAAGTGCAGAAATCATTCGTTTTGCTAAGGTCCAATTTACAAATTTTTTAAAAGTGGACTGTATTTATTGTGTTGTATCAAAGAAATTCTTGCCCAACCTAGGATTTTCTCCAATGCCACGGTTTCTCTTACTTTTTCTTCCAATATTTTACATTTTTAGCTAATTTAGTTTATAATGGTACAGGATATAGACCAGTGTTCATTTATTTTGCATATAGTTGTCCAGTTAGCATGTGTTGAAAAGACTATCCTCACTATCGACTTTGTACCTTTTTCTTGAGCTGTTTTTTGGAGATGTCCTAGGGTTTACTGCATGTATTTTTAAATTATTGCAGTTCACCTGCAAATAACATTTTAACCCTGCACGTACAATGAAAGTATCTTACAATAGTCAACTTGCAGTTCTTTTCTGAGCCCTGCACACCTGGGCCTCACAGGTGGGTTACCTGGCTGTCTCCGGGCCTCTTCTCCAGGGCAGCCAGCCTCTGCCCCACGCCTGGGGTGGGTCACGTGGGACAGCATTTTGCTGCCCTCTCCCAGCAGTAGCTCTCCCCAGATATACCGGGACTGTATCTTATTCTTCCCCAGGCCTTAATGAGTCTTTACCTGTGCCCTGGATGCCGCAGGGTTTGCTGGGCCTCTCAGGTAGCTTAAGGATTTTGATCAGGAGGAGGAAAGGAGTCCTGCCCGCCCCCCGCCCCCCAACAGTGGCAGTGGGTTCTCTCCTCTAGGGCTGCATCACCCAAGGAGGCTCACTCTGGTCTACTGCTAGTTCCCAGCCTTACTTGCGAGCATCTGGTAGACCAAATTGGAAATGCTACAAGTGAGTGACAGCTTCCAGTGTGTCTATGGGTCCTAGAGGTCTCCTATCTTCCTGCTGGCCTAGGCTCTATCTCTGGCAATTTATTTAAAATGTTAAGGTACCTCCTGGTGTTGATTCTTCCCTTGGCCTGCCATGTGGAAAACTGTACTCCTATCCCAATTCTCCCATTCCTTGGAGAGGCCTTTCTTTACTTGGAAATTGGGCTACTTGGTGACCTTCTAACTTCAACTCTCTCACAGGTTCAAGAAAAGCTAGTTCATCTGGATTTTTCTTATTGTTAAGGTGGGAATAATACTCTGTTCAGCTTTCTATCCCCAAGGCATAAGTGGAAACCTCTGTTTACCCAAAGATGCTAAACTTCCGGAAATACTCCCTTTCTTCTTAGACACATACGGGATACAGGCCAGATCAACAAGTCTCTTCAGTGTTCAGTTCATCACTGAACAGCTAACCCAATCTAGGCAGTCTTTGTGAATTATATGCGTATTGATTGATTAAATCTCATGAACTATTTACTGATATAGAGACACACAAATCTCATTTTTATAATTTCTTCCAATATGTTTCAAGGCAGATGGTTTTAGTTTGGAATTCTCTTAATGCTATTTTCATGCTGTGTTTCTTTCCTTTATAAAATATGGTAAAATAACTTAGCACTTGCATTACTTTCTTACATCTTTGATAACAGACTGCTACAAACTAGTTGGCCTAAAACAACAGATATTTACTCTTGCACAGTTCTGGAGTCCAGAAGTCTGAAACTGAGGTGTGGGCAGGATAGGCTGCTTTTGGAGGATTCATGTTCCATGCCTCTCTCCTAGCCTCTGGTGGCTGCCCGAAGTCCCTGATGTTCCTTGGTTTGGAGATGCATCTCTCCAATTTCTGCTTCCATCTTTTTTTTTCAGTTGAAGTATAGCTGATTTACAGTGTTTCAGGTATACAACAAAGTAATTTAGTTTCATTCACATATAAAGGTGATTTAGTTTGGTTCATATTCTCATTCTGATTGCTTTCCATTATAGGTTATTACATTATGTTGAATGTAGTTCCTTGTGGTATACAGTAGGTCCCTGTTGTTTATCTGTTTTATATATAGCAGTGGATATCTGTTAATCACGAATTCCCAATTTATCCCTCCCTTCCTTTCCCCTCTGGTAAACCATATGTTTATTTCTATTTCGTAAATAAGTTCATTTGTATCTTTTTTTTTTTTTTTAGATTCTATATATAAGTGATAGCATATGATATTTGTCTTTCCTCTGACTTAGTTCACTTAGTATGATAATCTCTAGGTTCATCCATTTGTTATAAATGGCATGGTGTCTTTTTCATGGCTCAATAGTATTCCTGTGTGTGTGTGTGTGTGTGTGTGTGTGTGTGATAAAGACATCTTCTTTATCCATCCCTCTGCTGATGGACACTTAGACTGTGACCCCATCTTCACGTTGCCATCTTTATGTATCCTCTCCTTGTATAAGGACACCTATCAGTGGGGTTAGGGTCCACCTTAAATCCAGGAACATCTCATCTTGAGGTTCTCATTTATATCTTCAAAGACTCTCTTTCAAATAAAGTCACTTTCGCAGATTTGGGGGTTGGGAATCAGCTATATCTTGCAGGGGCCCTACTGTTCTATTGATCTGTTTACCAGGTCACACAAGTATTGTTTTCATAGTTGTAAGCTTTGCATCCACTGAATCTCCATTAACTGGTGAGAAGCAGCCTTGGGGAAGTCTTTGTCATTACAATAGCTGCCAGGATTTTCCAGTTTCACCTAGAATCAAATGATTTAATCAGTGAAGACATTTGCTCTTTTTTTTCCCCTGAAAAACCCAACAAGAAAACCATTAGACATATTTTGGTTGGACTGAGATTTTTAGTAGATCTGTAGTTTCAAAGTGAATGGGGCACAGCATCACCAGAAAGCCCACAAAAAACAGAGACAAACCTGAATTAAGAGTAACTAATAACCCACAGTTAGTTTATGTTGACCACTACAGACAAATTCTGTTTGGCAGGTATAGATTCATTTCTCTAGTTTATATTGTCATTAACACAAACCGCCATGGAGCCATAATGACCTGAATAATTTAGTTCTGCTATTCAGGGATTAAGAAGAACTGAGTTCATATCTCGGCTAATCCATTTACAAGGTGTGGAACCCTCGGTAAGTTATACCATGAGTCTGGGACTCATTTTTCCCTTCGGTTACATAAAAATAATATTACCTATGTTCTCTCAATGTTGTCCTAAAGATTCAGTTAAATGAGACCATGTAGGCAAAGCAGGGGCAAGTTCCAAGCGCTAATAAATGTTAGTTACCCTCCCCTTTGACCCCATATTGCTGTTCATCAAATTAACCTTTCCCCACACGAACTGATTATGTAATGCTTTATGGCATTTTTCTGCTCACACAGAAATGAAAGCAAGAAAGAAGCCTGGAATGAAAGTCAGGAGAAGTGGACTCTAACCCACTTAGACCTCTACCACCCAGCTCTTTAGCCTACAGGACTGGGCTTAGTTCCCTGGGCCTCAGTTTCCTTCACCACAAAACAAACACAGGTCTCCAAAATTATCAGCCATCTCAGAGGTCCTTACAACCCTGACCGCACGCAATTTACATCCTGGTTGCCAAAATCAGTGTCAGGGATACATGCACACTTTCTTTAGTCCAGACTTTCACACCACTGGTGATTCACCCATAATCTCCTAACTGGGAGAGTAAAGTCAGCACAATCGGGAGAATAAAGACCAGGCCTCTCTTTTCGCCAGGAAAAAGGACTTGGATTTGGGGGTAAAAACAGATGCAGGACTGTGTGGGTTTTCTGCCAGGCCCCGCGGATAGTGTATTCAAGGCTTGTCTCCTCCCAGAGGACCTGGCGCCACCCCATCCTCCGTCTCACACAGACCAGCATTTACTGCCTCTCCAAAACCTCCCAAGTATGTATTTCATAAAAGCAGGGCCTGGTTCAAATCCCTTGTAATGTCTCCAAAGGGAAGGAATAGAGTCAATAATCAGGGCTGTGTCTGTGTGTTGTAAATTCCCCAACCCCCTATTCCCTCTCCCAGCAAGCACACGCAGGCGCACGCACACACACATAAACACAGCCATAAATATATACACTCCCATTTAATAGACTGGGGACTCAGATTACAGTTACAGTGTAATAAAACTGACTAATCTGCAGGGTGTGTGCAGAAGCATGTGTGTATGTGTGTGTGTGTGTGAGAGAGAAAGAGAGGGGCACTTACAAGTCTTCTCCTTTACTTAAGGTCTAAATTCCCCCAGTGTTTCCTCTGGGACGCTGAAATAGGCTGTCTTCACACAACTGTCCTAGAAGCTTCTTATCCGTGGAGGCACAGCTGGTTACCTAATTCGCAGGCCCAGTGCAAAATGAAAACACAGGGGCCAGTCTTTAAATCTTTAAGAATTTCAAAACAGCAACAGCAGAGCCTGAAACCAAATGTGAGATGAGACCTTCTCATTGCCAAGACCTCATGCGATTGTGCAGGTCACACCCTGGTTTGGTCAGCTCGCCACACCCCGTACCGTTTTTCTTTAGGGTGTCTTACATGGATGCATGCTCCTGGAGGTGTGTGATGTCAAGGAACCTGAGTGGTCTTTGCCTGGGTTTGAGTCCTGCTAGACCACATACCAAGGGTGCCTGCTTGGACACTTCCGTTGCTCATTTTGAACTTCACCTTCCCACCTCTCACATGGAGACAGGGCGATTCATTTCCCAGAGTTACAAGGAGCATTAAAAGCAGCAGGACATATAAAACCGCGAGGACAAAGCCTGGCACACAATAGATGTTCAAAGGGCCCTTCCTTTGGGCACAGACCTTGCAGATCTGTTCAAACAACAACCACACTATTAAAAGCGAAGCTACTGTAACTCAAGTTTGCCGAGGGCCGCTGGTGATGGGGACCCAGTGGGATTTGAAAGCCCGACCAACCGTTTTCAAGGTCCTTCGCTTTATACCAGGAATGAGGTTTTCTCCCTTGGGAGTGGGAAGGGATGACCTTCCAAAAGGCGTCGAGGTGGGGGGACTCAGGCAAGCGTCGACTAAAGGTGAAGACGCGTTGCAAGGGGAAAGGGGGAGAAGAGGGAGAGAAAGAAGGAAAAGTTCGCGCTGAAGTCTGAGGAGCGCCGGGGTTTGTTTTCCTGCCTGGGACGGGGAACTGTCTGCCCACCAGGTTCCTGGAGCGCGGCCCGCGGCTCCCATTGGTTGGCACGCGGCTGTTGCTACGCGGATGGCCCAATGGCACACGAGGCCCATGCTGGCTCCGCCCTCCCCCAGGTTGGCTTTTCCCCCTCTGGCTTTTTTTTTTTTCTCCCCAGAGGAGGGCCGGGCGCTGAGTTGGGGGCGAGCCCGGGCGGGGCTGCCGCCTCCTTGCACCGCGCCCGGGGAGGTTGGTTCACCTGTCCGACTCGTTCCTCTTCTCCCGGTTCCCTGGCCCTCCTGCCTTTGCACCGCCCGGGGCAACGCGCGGGCTGTTTTATTGCATTTATTTATTTATTTATCCCTCCCGGAGCCAGCGCGTGTTTTATGTTTTAATAACTTTATCAACTCGGCGAACTTGCGCGAGGGCACGGGCAGCTTCTCTCGCCCTCCTTCCTCCCCCCATCCCCCTGCCCCCACCAATCTCTAACTGGCCTCTGGGTCCTTTCCAAAAGGTAAATGCCCCCCACCCCGAAGGTCCTCCCCACCCCCACCTGCATCCCATACAAACACTGGTTCAGGAGCACTTTGGCATTGCTGAACACAGTTTCCTTGCCACAAAGCAGGTCCTCGGTTTAGAAATATTTTAGGAGGTAAATTGCCTGGATAATAGGGAAAGAGAATTGAGATGTAGACAGCCCTGGGTACTTCGGATACTTCGGGTTAATAATAATATCAGTAGTAAAATAATAAAAGCTGTCATTTGCCGTACTTAGACACTGTATCAGACAAAATGTGCTTTTGCTGCTAAGCTTTTGCTGCTAGTTGCCATGATTTAAAGTTTGGTGTAGATGGGTAAGCTGAGGCACTCAGCAGCGGAGCCCTTGGCTCCCAGTGGCCAGACAGAAGCAGGACTTGTAGCTGAGAATGTCCTTGGCTCCAGCTGTTGCACAGCCCTAAGCCAGTGTATGGAGGACCCTGGGTCCCCGGTCTAGGCATGCCCCTCCCCTGCCAGGTAGAGCAAGCCTGTGAAGGCATTGCTCTGACACGTGACTGCGCTTGCATCAACCCACTTGCATGCTGGGAGCCACTAGTAACTGGAAGAAACTTCCAGTTACTTCCATAGGTAACAAAATGTATTTGTCTTACCAAGTTTCCTGTCTCTTTGTTTTCAAGGGGCTTCCTTCCAGATCTCCTTCTTAAGGCTTCACCACTGGCATGGTCAACACGGCAGGCAAACTTAACCCGACTTAAGATGAGGACACGGAGCGCAGAGAGGCCGTGTGGCTGGCCAAGGTCACACAGTAACACGCTGGCAGACCCAGGCTGGTGGGGAGACTTCCCCTCCTCTCCAGGCCCCCTCGCTAGGTTCTCTACTGGACAAGGGCGCCGTGGCCTATAAATTAGGAATTTAAAACAACAGCAAAACTTAAGGATTGAGAATGCAGGAGAAAAAATGTTGGTGAGAAATGAACTCAGTCCTGTTTTTTTGTGTGTGTGTGCAAACTGCCTGGAAAGTGGGCCCTCAGCCGGGAGCGGGATTCTGGTGGAGGAGCGTCTGCTGGCAAGGCTGATTTCTACCTGGCAGAAGACTGCCTACCATCCTAGCCCTTGTTCTGAGCCTGGCACCTCCAGCAAGCGTGTCTGTACTCAGTCTGCTGTTGCCTAAGAGGCTGAGCAGAAAAGCCCCAACTAGCCTTCCCTTTTCCCTTCACCGGCCATGCCCCCCTCTTCCTCTACAAGACAAGGGGTTTTTCTTGTCTGGTGACTTAAAGGAGGTGTGTTTGAACTTTACCCAGTGTTACCCAGCCCCCAAGAGCTGGTCCAGCACCACCCATCCCCAGAGACTCCCTGGGTCCCAGAAAGATAGGACTGTCTCCTTCCTTAAATACCCCTGGCTTAAGAAGCCTCGCCAAAACCCTGCTCATAATCTTTGGCCGTAAAGTTTATCTTCGAAAACTTTTCTGTAAAACCTATGGAAAAATGAAAATCAGGCTTGGGGCTGAGCAGAGTGTTGTGTTTGTAGAGGCTGCTGTGGCTCTGGTGGCCCACTGTAACTCTTTCTGCAGCCCAGGATGTGAGAGAATGTTTGCGAGTGGCTTGGTTCCTTCCCGAATGCTAACCTGAATCCCTCTGTCGCAACCTCTGCTCCCTCCTGAGCCTCGCAGGGCAGTGAGACACCAACTCACATGGTGCTATGTCTTGCCTGCTTTCAGTGCTCTTTGGAGCCCCGAGCCACGAAGATGTCTTTTCTCCTTCCACCAGCATTTCCTTGGAGGGTGCTCTGTTCCTGTGGTGGGCACTGGGGACTCCCACCCCCATGTTTGCAGTCAAGTGAGAAAAACAGTGTTATCCAAACCCCATTACAAACCCAAAGTTACACTGTTATCATGTTACAAGGGAGACATACATACATGACATCACCACAGAGTATAAAAGAACTTAGTCATTTAGAGCAATCAAGGCAGCCTTCACAGAGGAGGTGATGTTTGAACTGGGGTTTCACGGATGGACATAGCATGGAGGCTAGGGTGAGGGTGGGTAGGAAGACGAACCAGCGCAGACACATGTCCTCTGTGGTGTCTGATATCCCTATGTCATTTAGCAGGGCCTCTTACAGTCCAGTCCACTCTCCATGGGTGGGAAATTACTTTTTTATGAGATTGGTAAAAATAAGCTCCTCTTAGAATATGGGTCTTTCTCCTAAATCAAGAAATTGAGACTACACATTCAGGCCTAGTCTTGCTAGGTGGGTGTACAGGTCACCAAAGTGATAAAATCAACACACTGTTCACCGCTTCCCTAACCAGGAACCAGGAGGAGCACTGAAGTCCTACCGCTCTCTGCCTTGGCCTGGTGTAGTTAGTATTATTAAGAAATATTAAACTTCCAGTGCCCTGGAACTGAAAGTGCTCACCTTCAGACGCCTCCACGATTTATGAAACGCTGAGTGGGAGCCTGGTGTTTCCTAAGTGTGACCCCCTGAGGACCCTTACAGCCACACTAGGAGACAGAACTGTTTAACCCCTCTTTGCAGATGAGTTTAAAAAAGGCCTGAAAACCCTTGGGTCCTGACTCCCAGTGTGTGACATGGATGCAAAAGAGGAGAAAGTCCCCTTTGAGAGCTCAGAGAGTGAGGGTTTGATGTCTCAGGCTTACAAAAGGTCAGATGTGGACAGCGTTTGAGAGCAACTTTCTTTTTTTTTTCCCAATTCTTACCCAGTGTTTGATCTACAGATAAGATACTCCTATGCATTTTGCAAGTTCACTTAAGATGACCTGCACTGATACCAGTTTTCACTAACTGGAAGAGATCTGAAGAGGACTTTTGCTCTTAGGAGGACAGGTAATTGCTTCTCCAATCTACAGCGTTTCTACTTAAAAATGTTTTCGGAGGTATGCTCTACTTTCTGGGGGAAACCTGGGTAACACCACTGACAAGTCCAGCCTGGACCGTGGTCTCTCCTGCAGTAAGGAATTCACGGCCTTTTGGATAAAGCCAGGTTAACTTTGATTCAATAAGTGCCTCTGCCTCAAGACCTCCGATTGGCCCAAGCAGAAAGCCTGACCTTCTTAGCAAAGATCCTCAGTGAAGGTTTGAACCAAGTTGGTGAGCAGAAACAATCAGGTATAGTACTAGCAAGCACCTTACTTGAGATGATAAAGGGAGAACCCAGAGTACCTTCATGGAGATCCTAATCTAAGTGTCTAAGAGCCTTGGAGGGGCTACATTCCCATCATTCTGTAAGACCTCTCTTACCTTCTAGGAATTTAATTATGATGTTAAAGAATTGAGTCAATCATACTTTCTCGGTGATCTCCCTGCGGAAACCCTTCTAGACCTAATACCACAAAAGTGAGGCTCTGGGATCACCTTTCTGGGCTCTGTGCCTGGGTTGGTGGTGCAGGGTCATGGAGCTGCCATTTTCAGACGCCTGAAGCCAGCTTTCCAAATCCATGGGCTTCGTGTACTTGGCTTCTTGTTTGTTACCCCTCCAGTTGGGTGCTTCCCTGATGGGTATGAAGTACTGGAGCCTCTCCTAAGCATCAGTGAAAGTGGCCTCCTCAAATAGAGCCTGTCTTAGTTCATCCATCCATCTTTCCATCCATTCAGCAAACATTTGCTGAGCCCCTACTCGGCAACACGGCAAGGAGGAAGTTAGCAGTGCAGTCCTGTGCCTGCTTTCAGGACCTTTACCATCTAGTGGACAGAAGAAAACACTGTGTAAAGGACCAGGAATGAAATGTCAGATTCCTGGGGTTATTATGCAAGATCCGATTTCTCTTCAAGAAACTCCCCCTGGCTCCTGCGAGTGGAGCAGGGGATGGAGGAGAGGCATGGCTCCCCATCAGCTGCTACCTCCACTGGCACGCAGTCGCCTTCTCTGAATTTCCTGCAAGCGCCGCACTGCCCTCTCTAGTTTCGCTCTTCCTGGTGGCTGACCTGCCTTCAGTCCTCTAGAGTGGAAGCTCCATGAAGCACGGAGCTTTCTCTAGTTTGCTCGCGGCTGAGCCTCCGGCACCAACAGAATCCCTGGAACCAAGAGACGCCCCGTCCTCGTTGTTGAGCCAGTGAGTGACTTTTGCCTGAAACCTGAATGAGGCAGGGTGCTGGAAGCACAGATAGAGGGAAGGCGAGCAGGGGCTCCCGTGGCTCTTTGTCGCTCAGAGAGGCTCCAGTCTGCTCCCCGGGAGTCCTTCAGGGATTCCGAAAGAAGACTCTTCTTTGCACTATTTAATTACTGGTTAACAGTTAACATGGATTCCCCTGGTGGCTCAGACGGCAAAGAATCTACCTGCAGTGTGGGAGACCAGGGTTCAATCCCCCGGTTGGAAAGATCCCCTGGAGAAGGGAATGGCTACCCACTCCGGTATTCTTGTCTGGGAAATCCCATGGACAGAGGAGCCTGGTGGTCCACAGTCCATGAGTCAGACATGACTGAGCGACTAACACTTTTAACAGTTAAATCCAAGTTCAGAGATAAGCTCTTGAATTTGTAGCGCAAGAACTTTTATTTTCCCTTTACTCCCCACCTCAGTTTTCCCAGAAGTGGGTGCCTAGCCTGAACCCCGTGTACTTAGTAGTTGGCCGTGGAAAGCACATGGGAATAATCTCTCACCTTGATCAAGGAGGGGAGAAATGGAAAACTTGATCCCCAGGTGGCTTCATAGGAACGGAAAAAAAAAAAAAATGGAGATGCTGGCAGGGTCCAGTGCTTATAATATTTTCCTATTTTAAAACAATCATTATGTTTGTGCTAGCAGCATGCTTGGTAATCACTTCTGAGCATGATTCTCTATATCAGCACAGCATTCTATCCGTTTTGAGGAAGCAGTTGAGGTCAAGAGTGGGTAAGGGCCTCCTTGTTGAGGCACAGCCAGCTCAGACCCCGGCAAGGACCAACATGCAGAGTCCCTGTTGCCCTTGGTAACATCTCCTCTGAAGATTGCAGTTCTGATGTAGTAAATTGCGAAGGGGAAGACCCGCACTCTGGAGGGGTTTGACCCACAAACAGAAAAGCAGCGTCTTCTTGTGCTGTCAGGGCTGGAGGGGAGGCTGAGCAGAGTCCCAGCATCCACCCCTTTTCTGCAGCGTGGCGCTGGCAATTAGGGACATCGTCGCTCAGCCCCACGTCTCAGACAAGGAGGGGGCGGTTGGATGTCACTGGAGGAGACGGAAGATGGATAGCCCTGGATGTTCCTCTGTCCTATTGACGCAGACACACCCGTCTCTCTGTCTCACCGCTGGCATCACCTTCAATTTGGCCAGATGGACATCATGGGGGAAATTTCGTCTGGACCAGGAATCTTAAAACACTAACAAAAAGAGCTGGCTCTTGGGAGAAATGAGGATGAGGCCATTAGAAGTTGGGAGCTGGGGCCATTAGGAAGCAACCAGGCTATGTTGATGCACAGGGGGATTTCTGCTCGATAATGGGAAATGTGAACACAGGTTAGTGCTGTGATTACAGCCTCCTGGAGGGGGGCCCCAAGAGGCCCGGAATAGATTAAGACTCACTCAAGCAAAGGTTGGGGGAAGGGAGGAAAGTCACCTCTTCAGGTTCTGGCCCATGTGGTCAGAGGCATTCTCCTCCACCTCTCAGATGGCAAGGGTCCTTTCAGGGGTCACACCAGGGAGTGGCACATGTATATCGTATCCTGAGACCTGGAAGGCCTGGACCCTCAAGGCTGGGTGGGTGGCAAATTAAGTGTATGCCCAGAACAGAACTCTTGAGAGAGTTTAAGAGAGGTTTTGCTACACCCTGTTTCTGGGGGGCAATTTGGCAACATCCATCAAGAACCTCAGAAAACAGACTCAAAAATACACAAATTTATTCTGGAAAAGCACTCAGATATCCACACTACAGCTTACAGGTAAGAAAGAGCGTCAGCATGTTATTTGTACTGGGAGGAATACAAAATCATCTAAATGACCAACAACAGAGGAAATAGCTAAATCAATTATAGTGCCTTCCTCCAGTGGCACTTAGCAAACCTTTAACTGTGAAATCATGTTAATGGCATGGGAGAATGACTGTGGCCTGTTAGGTTAAGAATGTGCAGGTTACACTGAGAAAGCAGACAGAGTGTGATCACAGTTCAGCAGAATAAAGGTCTGCAAGAAATGGGCCAAACAGTCAGCAGTGGCTGTCTCTGCGTAGTAGGATTCTGGGTGATGTTTTATATTCTTTCATAGTGTTCAGAGTTTTCAAAAGTATCTACACGTTGTGTGTGCTAAGTCACTCAATCGTGTCCAACTCTTTGCAATCCTGTGAACCATTGCCCGCCATGCTCCTCCGTCCATGGGATTCTCCAGGCAAGAATTCTGGCGTGGCTTACCACGCCTTCCTCACCTACACACTAATATGTATGAATATGTATAACTGACCTGCAGACTGCTCTCCCTTCCATACCTCTCTTACTCTGCTTCATTCTCCTCCATGCTGATGTCTGCCAACAGCTTATGTACTCGGTTGTTTATTTCCTACATGTCACTGGTGCTCCATCCTCTTGAATACAAGCTTCCCAAGGGCAGAGCTTTGACTTATTCAGAAATCTAAACCCCCTTCCCTCCCTGGCACACAGCCTTAGAATTCCATAAATATCCACTGAAAAAAATTGATATGCTCTTTTGATAATAATAAAAAATGAAATGTTATTAAAATATAAAGAAGAAGAGTTTTCATTGCAGAGGGTATGCTCCCCCTTCCCCCATTTTCATGACTGGGATAAGATCAAACCAGGATAAAGGATGTATTAAGCTTATGCTCTGTCGTGGCAGTTGGTCAGTAGTAGCTACTGATTGAGTCCCAGATGGGAAAGAGTGGTAAGAGACAACCCACCAGTAGAAAGGTGACTTCAGTGACTCTAGAGTAGATGGTTTGAACCATGGGACTCAGCCCTTAGGACTGACATTCCCCAAGAAGGCCAGTGTGCGTGGGCTCTGTGAATTTGATCATTCTGTTTATAATGTCCACTTTTACTCCTGTTTCAGTCATGGGTGCATCATGCATTTCACCTGAACACAGAGGTTTAGAAGGCACATGGCATACTGAAAAGGTCTCAGTATACATATTGGTTTAGAATCCTGACCCACACTTTTTAGCTGTATGACCTCACTCAAAATACTTAAACCTTCCTAATCTGTAGTTCTCTTACCTGCAAAATAATCCTACTCTACAGTTATTCTGGGTATATGATTTGAGATCACATAGTGCTAAGCGTATATGGCCTCCCCCAAATTCACAGCATCCACCAATGCAAAAAATCTGGTTTTCTAAGAATGAGCTCAGTTATAACGACATACAACAAATATCAGTTTCCACAGTCATGAAAATCAGGGCCTGATGTCCTCTCATTTGAGCTGTGAATTCCTCTGTCCCATCGTGGTCTGCAGGCCACTGACATCCCAACCACCTGTGTGCTTGTGAATGCGTGCTCAGCCATATCTGACTCTTTGCGACCCCTTAGACTGTAGCCCTCTAGGCTCCTCTGTCCATGGAATTTCCCAGGCAAGAATAGTGAAGTGGGTTGCCATTTCCATTTCCAGAGGATCTTCCTGACCCAGGGGTCGACATCCGGGGTTTCCTGAAGGGTTTGTTGAACTAGCACAGGGGTTAACAATACAGATTCCGCGTCCCCATTGGATTTCTGTGTCACAAACATCTAGGTATGAATCTGTGAGAGTCTCCAGTCTTAAAGGATAGCCAGGTGATTCTCATGCACTTTCAAATGTGAGATCCTGTGCAACTCGTGTTTCTAAGAATATGCAGAAGAGCCTATAGCCTTTTTAAAGTCAAGGCATGAAGTTTGTGTTCTTTCTCCTCTTCCAGGGCTTTCCTTGTCATAAGGGTGACATCTCAGAGCGTGGCTCGACGAAAGAATACAGACATTTGCCATGTAGAATATGCACTTCCTCCAAGTGCTGTTCAGTGACATAGCCCTGACATGCCAAGCCTGTGTCTGCAGGGCTGTGGTTAACTACACAACAGTCCCAAATGCCTGGTTCTTGATGAGGATTCCTAGGGTCTTTTTTAATTTGCACAGATGACCTAATGGAAATCTGAATCAGAGAAAGAAAAGATCTGCGCCCATTTTCACACCTCCCCACAAATTAATACCCCCCTCACTTCTTATTTCTCCCTTCCAGTCCTTGAATGCTTAAGTTTTTCATATTCATAATTGTTACATTGATATATTTCCAAGATACAGTTCTTTTCATTTCATGATCAATATCTTCCCCACTCTCCCTTTTCTGCCATTCCTCCCACACCGTAGAATTTCTTTCTCTGTAGTAATTAATTCTTAACCTTTCTGTGAGGCTTCACTGCTCTCAAAGCATTTTCATGCCCATTTTCTTATGAGCGGAACCAGCTTCATTTATTCAGATGATAGCTTTGTTCTTGGTTACGATAAAGCATCTCAGGGGAGAGCCATCCAGCAAAATGTTTAGGAGCTCGGGCTCTATAACTGGAGAGACCCAAATTCAATTCCTGCTGCTTAACAGTGGTGAATTCAGACAAGTAATGTCGCCTCACATGGCCTATTTCTCTCATCTGTTACAGCGTAGATAGTCAGCACCCATCCCATAGGGTAGCTATGAGGATAAAGTAAGATAATCACTTATGAAGTGCTCAGCACAGGGTTGATCTGAGTTCCATTAATGGTAGTTATTATATTGTTACTATCATTGTCATTAAATATATTAGATAAAGGCTTTTAATGACGGTAGGAAGTAAGAGGAAGCCAACCCACTCTGGTCTGAACTCACCCCGCAGTCTAACTCAATGCAACCCACAGTTTTCAACCCAGATTAGGAAAGAAAGAACCACATTTTGCACCATGCCCTTCACTGGTTGTCTGCCTCATGGAGACAGTCTGCCTCCGTGTTATGTGACGTGTTCACCTGGGACAGAAAGATACTTTTTGAGCTCTCACTCTCCCCACCTCGCCCCTCAATAAAGAGCAGATATTGGGCATTGCTGGTTAAACTGCAATCCAGACTTTTCAGAGTTTAGAAATGTTTGGGAGGTACTTTTCGTAGTTCTCAGCTGGGATCTTTTTAGACGGGTGGAGATGAGGGGTTCTTCCTGCCAGACTTCTCATGGGAAAGCATGTTCCTGCAGGTCTCAGCAAACTTGCTTGGTTCCAAGAGTTCAGGCTCAGGTAAGCTTTGGACAGGCACCTGAGGCTCTGAGAGGCTTAATTGAAATGAGCCCAAACTTAAATGTTTTATGAGGTACGCCCATCACTAATTTTCTTGGCCAAGTTTTAAGGTGGCCTTGTTGTGGATATGCTTCTGTTGGCACCCGGGAGACCCAGGTGTCCACCGTGGAGCCTTTGTATGATTTGACCTCACCACACCTCCAAAAGCTGCCGTCCATGGGAACATGTCAGTGCTCACGGCGTGATCGCACCGAGACCTGGGAGCCGTTTCTCACTTGGTAGCTTGTCTCGTAGTTCCAGAAAAGGTGGGCCTCACCTTCCCTGGAGCAAAGTCCTCCAGGCTGGGACCGAATTCTCTCTCGAATGTATCAAGTCTCAGGAACAAGGGAACACCTAATCCGAGCATCCTGCCAAGCTCCCGTGTCAACTGGGAGTGAAGCAGAGCCCATCTTGTGAAAGGAGACACACAGTACCCCAGCAGATGGAGCGCCCAGGGCCACCCGAGAGAGGACTGGTTACTCTACCAAGACGTGCCGTACTTTCTGGTTTGGAGCAGTGTCTCCCCACCCAAGTTCAGAATCATCTGAAAACGTCTCCTCAGCTACTCCCCCCACCCCAGACTGTAAATCCCTCAGGGTCTTAGGCTATTTTTTCATTCCTAGGGAGAACCATATGCCAACAATGTTATTAAAAACTGCATGCCCTGAAAGTTTGAATGGAACACCATCTGAGAGTCCACATAATTTTGAGAACGTTCTTCGGGCTGACAGGAAACGAACTGAAAAGACACAAGTCAGATAACAGTGCACTGACATTCCAACCCTGCATTCACGTGGCCCTGTGGAATGTTCTGGACCAGTCACACTCCAGCCTGTCAGAAAGAAGAGTCAGAGCCAGGGGTCCAATAGCAAAAATTCACTATGGGACGTCGTATTACAGGGTCTGAAGGTGTCAACGAAAGGCAAGCAGGGATGGGTGACAGCTGGGGTCTCCTGCCGCCCCTGGGGCTGTAGGGACAAAGGCAGGACGAGGTCTCATCCGGACTCAAAAGCCAGGCTGTACGGGACGGCAGATTGGGTGGTGGAGGCTCCCTGGGTGGGCGGGGACAGTGAAGGAGGGACAAGCCTTGCCAGAGACACCAAGCACAGCACGGAGCGGGCGAGAATCCCTCGGGCAGGTCTTCAGCTCCCAGCCGCCAGACTCCAGCCGGTGCCTCCCATGACTGGGGCAGCCAGAAGCCGGTTCCCAGGGGGCATCGTCCCTGGGGAGTGGGTCTCACGGCGAGTTAATGTGTGAGCAGTGCCCACGTTGACTGAGGCCTCTCAATGCCATCTTTGCACTTGTTACATAAGAGCAAACTGAAAAATCAGAAAGCCACGGTTATCTGAGTGCAGACACCTGCATCTTCACATCCAGTACTGTCTCAGCCCTGTACTACCAGTTTTGCGTGTTATTCCAAATGCTTTATTTTCATACCACCAGTATCTGTGTGGAGGACAGGCTCCATACAAATTTCTGATTCAAGAAAGGAAAGGCCCTCCTTCCGCTAAAGGAAGGGTGGCGGGGACGTAGTTGGCGAGCGTGGCGAGCAGGACTCCTTCACTGGACCAGTGTCAGGATCCCAGAAGCGATGGGCTTTGAACATGCCGTGTGAGTGTCAGGCCGAGGTGAACACACGCGTCATCAGTGCCCCGTGCTGCGTGTGCCAGTAAAACCATCCAACAGCTTTTCTTCAGGGTGATGTTGACACATGTCAAATACATTAACATTCCTATTGGAATGACTCATTCAGAGGGAACAGTCATCTCAGAAGGATGACAGAGGGGAGGGGGGGAAGCATTTTCCGTCGTTCAAGATACGAAGACCAACTTGTCTTTTGGGGGTTTGGGGCTTTTGAAGATGGAGAAGGCAATGGCAAGCCACTCCAGTACTCTTGCCTAGAAAATCCCATGGATGGAGGAGCCTGGTAGGCTGCAGTCCGTGGGGTCGCTATGGGTCAGTCTGGTAGCGTTGTTTGACAGTGTCGTCACCATTGTGAGGTTGTCTGTTGCCGTAGCCTCACTCCCAGAAATCTGGAGGAGCTCACCAAGCTGGGGGGCATGAGTGGGTCCCCCTGGCTTCTCTCTTCCTCACTGTATCAGCAGAGGGTGGTGCCCAGGCCTCCAGCGCCGGCCTCGGCTTCAGCCTCCCTTTCCTGCTGCTTCTCCAGACCTCAGCTCGCTCTCCTTGGGCAGATGGTGAAGCAACGCCCAAGGCTGGCCTGCGGGGTCAAATTCACGGGCCGTCCTCCATGCAGAGTGTCCTCTGCACAGTGGGGGAGCGTTGCTACCACTGTGGCTGTCCCTCGCTGGCACTGTGTTCCGTGGAAGCTTCGACTCTGGTTTTTGCTATAAAGAAAATGAAACAAGATCACTTGTAACTGAGGGACCCTGCTTACGGCCAAAGGCCCAGGGACTGCGCAGGACAGCCTGGCCCTGCACGTCCTCAGCTGCTGTCTGCAGGGAGGGGAGTTCCTCCCTCCAGGGAGCCTCACGCAGCCCAGTCCCAGCGTTCTGAATCCTACCCTCAGTCACTGAGGGAGCAGCAGAGAACGGGGCTCCAAACCAACTCCCTCCTCCCTCCCGCTTCCCTCGGCTCCTCCTGCGCTCCCTCCCTTCCTTCTTGCCTTTTTCCTGGCTTCTTTCCTTTATTCCTTTAAAAAAAATTCCTTTTAACCCAGTGTTGGTTATTTATCTGAATCTACTATAAAACTGAATTTTATCTTCATCTGTTACCTAAGGTCGCCAGTATTGATCTTCAAACAGACGTGAAGACTCGCATTTCTTGAGCTTCTCCTCCAGATGCAGTCACCTCTCTCCCTTCTTCTCTGTCCCCCAACTGCCTGAGCGTAGTTTAGGGGGACCTTCTGAGCCAGCTCCATGACGTTTACTCGCTTTCCCATGAACTCAGGATATCCAAGGCCTCTTGGGTTGTTTCTGGGCTATGTATGCCTCCTGTCCTTGCACCTGTCTGATGCTCCCTCTAACTCTCAGAAGTGGCCTCATCTTCTGATAACCAACAGTGACCCTCAGGTCATGACTTGTGCCTGCCAATCTCAAGCCCTCCCTTAGATTTACAGAAGTGTCTGGGTATCTGGGGTGCAATGCCCCACATACTCAGACCCCTAGCAAGTCTCATCCACCAAAATATAGAATTCGGTCTTCATTGTTGATTCAGCACCACTGTTGACTCAGACTCCACCAAAATGAATTCTACGCGCATTTGGGTATATTTTACTTACATTTGGTGCACGTGCTGGGAGTGGCCATACTGTGGTTTGTGAGCACAGCTCCCCCTAGTCTTACTGGCTCCCTTCCTCCTGCCCCTCACCCTGCCTTATCTCCTCTTCTCTGCTCAGGAGCAATAAACACATTCCTGTCTCTGCCCCCTGCAGAGCCTTGCTGTTCAAATCGAGGCCCCTGAGGGCCTTGGCTTCTCTCCCTCCAGCTTGCCAAGGAAGTTTTCTAAAAAAATAGCTTGCTCTTCATGGAAAAAAAGTCTGAAGAATACGTTTTTTTCTTCATGTAATTAAAGTTACCTGCCCACCTACCTACATTTGATTTAATTGTCCTTCTCTCAATTCTCCCTGGTACGCAGACAAAAGTAAACTTCGACAGAAAAATATGGGGGAAAAGAAGAGACTAAAGCATTAAAGAATTGAAAATCATGGGACAGGGAGAGAAAAAGGGTGAGAGAGAGAGAAGGAGAAACAAGCGGGGGCGGGGGGAGGGAGGGACCCTAGATATCAGAGTTTGAGACTGACTGTAGCCTCCTGAATAGTGGTTTTAAAGCTGTCCTGTGAATGGGTATTCCCCAGGGGTTGTCAGCAGTTTAGACTTGTGAAGCCTAACCACCCCGCCAAAGACCTTGACCTGGTAAGTTCCACGCTTTGAAAACTCTTCTAGGAAATGCCTAAGCTTAAGGCAGATAGGAAGATTTTATAAACTAAACAGAGCAGAATTGGGGAGGATTATGTTTATTTTTCTTTTCATCAATTTATTTGAACTGTGCAGAGATCATTCTGCTAGCTTTGATATTTTAGCCTAAGAATCTGAAGTCATCTTAAATGGCAGAGTATCGAACACAAGCATTAGATTATATCCGGGTTCTTTTTCAAACCCAACCTTAACTTAAACAGTATACACAGTATACACATTAGCCTTAATACAGTAGCTTTGCAGACAGAGACACTTATCAGGCTATCCAACGCAGTGTTGGCCAAATTCCTGGGGCTTTGGGGGGACATTTTGGAAAAAGGACATGGCAGAGAAGTGGTCATGAAATAATACATGGAAAGTGTGAATACTTTGCTTAGAACAGAGTGTTGTTCTAATGAAAGGGGACTGTGATTTATCTGTTGAGGATGTAGAGTGGCGAGCTCCCTGGTGTGTGATACCCGAGGTACTTAGTCAGTACCTCACCTCTGAGGAGACTGCCCACTTCAGGCTGGCACTAGTGATGGAGACTGCCAGTGCAGGAGACTCGGGAGACCTGAGTTTGATCCCTGGGTCGGAAAGATACCCTGGAGTGGGGCATGGCTACTGACTCCAGGATTCTTGCTTGGATGGAAGAGCCTGGTGGGCTACAGTCCGTAGGGTAACAAAGAGTGGGACACGACGGCGGCAGCTTAGTGTGCATGCACACTGCCCATATTCTTCTCACATGCACCCACAGAAAGGGAGACCTGAGCCCATCACCCAGAGGACTGAGTTCTCTTTCCAGGAAAATCCAAAGACCCACATAGCATTGTGAGTTTGTCCATTTGCTTTCTTCTCCAGACCTTCATCACGGCCGCTGCAGGTCCATCAGCTTCATTCCCCAGCAACGAAAGAGCCTCGTAAGAACTTCACGAGGGTCATTCATCTAGGGAGTCCTCAACCTCAGTTCTCACAGGTATGAAGGAGATCACTGATTTTTACCTTTTCAAGTTCATAAAGGCAGCTCTTGTTCTTTATGTCAAGTGTCTTATTAAAAGCCAACCGATGACTATGTGTGAGGTCACATCTGGATGGACAGTTGTGTAAAGGACTCATACAAATGTCAGTTCTCTTTGTATCCACTCCTGATCTTCTGGTATTGAAAACAAGTATGGGCACGGTCTCCTTCACAGGATGTTACTAACTCAGAGGCCCCTGGGCTCAAGAGTTCATCCTCCACGCAGATACTCACTGTCACAATCCCTAAGCAGGAGCTTATTTTGAGTCATGTAATTCATGGCATATACATTAGTCATCCATGGGGGGACATAAAAATGCTTTTGGTGTGAACCCAGCTTGTGTGTGTTTCAAGCACTATCTGATTCGTGGGAGTCACTTAAAACAGATGAGAGCAGAGTAAGGTGCCTTCAGAGAGACTGTCACACCGGCTTGCTCTGTACTTGGTAGATAAATGTGACTCAGCCTGTTTGAGCATTTTCGAGGTCAGAGTGAGCGGGCTTGAATAGCTCACATCTTCGTGGCCGGGACCTTCTGCCGGGCCAGGAATGTGGGAAGCGCACCACAGCTTCCACTGTAACCGTCCTGGGGCCCTTCACTCAGTACTGGTGGTAGTCTGCCGTGACATATCTGCAGTTAAAGGGTGATGTCAGTTGACACAGTGCCACACAGACCAGTTCAACATTGTTCCTCAGAAAAGAAGTGCAGGATTCAATCCCGAAAACATTGGTAGTGGTCCAGGGACTGAGTCATTTGGCTCTGTTGGAGCGTCTGAGCTAGCTGCAACATGTCAGGAAGCCCAGGTTCCCTGCACACCATGGAAGCAGGAAAATGTACTTTGCAAATAACACTGCTCTAGGGAGCTGCTCTTCCCTCACAACTCAGGTCTTACCTTCCTCGTACATATTAACCCCTTTTCTTACAGCTCACCACTGTGCTGGGCAGGAAGAGCAAAGGCCACACAATCTGCATTGTTGCTGTACACTTTGGGGTGCTTGGAGATTTTTGTTTTCTCCTTTGCTTCTTGCAAAAGAGCTGGGAATTGGAAAATTAACCCAACTTAACTTAGGGGCCCCTCCCATTTTGATGGGAATATTTGGAATGTATTATAGACTTGTAAAAAATAAAAAAAGCCAAAAGTCTACCCAAATGACTCTGTACTCATGTTTGCATGAGTACAAATGTCCCACAAAAAATAATAATACCTAGTTTAGAGGAGGGCCACAGGCTGCCCCTCTGAAACAGAGAACACGAGTCTGTCTACACTGACTTTCTCTTGTTGCAGTAACATACTGTCACCAGCTTGGCTTGAAGCAACACGAATTAGTTATCTTACTCTTCTGAACTTCAGAAGTTTGACATGGGTCTCCCTAGGCTAAAATCAGCACAGTGTGTTCCTTTGGCAGCTCTAGGAGAGAATTGGAAAACTAATTTCCTTGCCTTTTCTAGCTTCTAGAGGTCACTTCGACCTTTGACTTGTGGCCCTTCCTCCATCTTCAGAGCCAGCAATGGTGGGCAGAGTCCTCCTCACCTCACACCGCCTGAGTCCGCCTCCCTCTTCCACCTTGAAGGACCTTTGTGTTTACACTGAGCCCATCCAGGTCGTCCGAGATCATCTATTTTAGGGTCGGCCGATTTAGGGTCGGCCTTAATTCCATCTGCAACCTTCATTCCTATTTCCCATGCCAAGCAATAGCGTCACATGCTCTCGGCATTAGGACTGGACCGTTTTTTTTTTTTGTGGGGGGGAAGGGGGTCATTATTCTGACTATCACAATTTGTCATTTTGGCTGTAAATTCCAAAAGTAAATTCCAAATGCAAATGAGTCCTTTCCCATCTGTGCTTCTGCAAAAGAAATACAACTGAAATTGATTTCATACAACAATTACATAAGTGAATGTGGAATTACAAATTTATAGTAGAAGGAGAAAGGTGGTTTTTTTAAAAAATGCATTTTGGTTAAGAGCCAAAGATTCTTAACTAAAAATTTGCGGAAAGTACTGCTATAAACAGAGGACTATTAAACTTAAATAGTCATCAAGTTAAGTTAAATTCAATTTAACTTAAATATTTATTAGGAGTGAAAGCAAACATAAACGTTGAAAACTCAAATCCTTATTTCTCAGCTGTCTCCTCATTTGCCCACAATGTATTTCTGGCTGTTCAGAGGTAATTTCCTAGATTTTATTAACCTGCAACAGAAGGGGTTTACAGCTAAATCCATTGCAGAGAGTAACTCGTTTGTAACCCTGTGTTGCAGCTCTCTAGAGCTAAAGGGGTTAAGGAAAATGGGCATGAACTCAGAAACCTTGTTGCCTGGACACTTAAGTCAGTTGAAGAAATGTCGGGGACCCGATCCATTAGCAATATGTAGGTTTCCCTTGATAAAATAATTGCAAATAATGAGAAGGGGATGACAGAGAATGAGCTGGTTGGATGGCATCACTGACAAGAGTTTGAGCAAAGTTGAGGAGATAGGGAAGGACAGGGAAGCCTGGCGTGCTGCAGTTGATGGGGTCACAAAGAGTCGGACATGACTGCGGGACTGAGCGACAGTGACAACAACGATACATTAAGTATTCAAATATTTTCATAGGCACGCATTTTCTGCAGAGCACAGTTTCAGGCACCGAGGCTATGGCTGTGAAAAAGGCAGGCAGGCTGTCTCCCCTTGTGAGGTTTACTGTCCTAGAGGGAGAGCTTGATAAAAATGTAGACATTTAAAGTTATTGTAGACAATATATAACAGGACACACACACACATCAACACACATATATCAGAAGACAGACAGCACAAATTGAATAATTAAGGAGAATTCTGTAACGGACTGTTTATATGGGTGTGGTCAGGTTCAAGGTGAACCGGGGACCCCCAGCAGGGAGGGCATGGGGCATCAGTACTCTGATCCACACCCCTCCTGCCCCTGACTGCCCGTGAGCACGTCCAGTGGCCAGATCCAGCCTATAGCCAGAGGTCCCAGGAGCCCACTGTTCCCTGTAAAGATCAGCCTTCTTTAGCACAGAAGAAGGAGAAGGGTGGATGAGACCCAGAGGGGCAAACTCAAACCTTCCGGCACCTCCTGGTGCAATGGGATCGATTTTAGTTTTCAAGGAAGATCTCCCTTAAGGGCGACATTTGAACTGTGACCACAAAAGGAAAAGAAACCACTGATGCTCAGACCAGGAGCAGGAGGTTCTTGGCAGGAGCCCCCAGTTGCCCGTGCAGAAGGACCTGCAGGGGGGATCCACCTGCTGTCCTGGGAGAAGGAGAGGTCAGTGTGGGAACGACAGAGTCTGGTGGGACACAGGTGACAGGAAGTGGCATAGAGAGCAGCTGACACAAGGAAAAGGAATAACCCAGAACAAAATGGCAAAGGGGTTGCGTTGGCAGTTCATCTTCCCAAATCAAAGTTTGCTATTGTTTTCTAAATAATTGTATAGAAGAAAACATTTTAGCCCTTTTAAAATATACGATCCAGTGGTTTATGGTATATTTATAGTGTTGTGCAGTCATTCTAAAATATTTCCATCACTCCAAAAAGAAATCCCCAACAAAGGTCCGTCTAGTCAAGGCTATGGTTTTTCCCGTGGTCATGTATGGATGTGAGAGTTGGACTGTGAAGAAAGCTGATCACCGAAGAATTGATGCTTTTGAACTGTGGTGCTGGAGAAGACTCTGGAGAGTCCCTTGGGCGACAAGGAGATCCAACCAGTGCATCCTAAAGGAGATCAGTCCTGGATGTTCATTGGAAGGACTGATGCTAAAGCTGAAACTCCAATACTTTGGCCACCTGATGAGAAGAGTTGACTCACTGGAAAAGACTCTGATGCTGGGAGGGATTGGGGGCGGGAGGAGAAGGGGATGACAGAGGATGAGATGGCTGGATGGCATCACTGACTCGATGGACATGAGTTTGAGTGAACTCTGGGAGTTGGTGATGGACAGGGAGGCCTGGCGTGCTGTGATTCATGGGGTTGCAAAGAGTCAGTCACGACTGAGCAACTGAACTGAACTGAAAAATAAATCACTTCCCTCCCAATTTTCCCCATCCCCCCATCCACTGGCAACCATTGCACTACCTCATGTCTCCATGGATTTGCCCATTCTGTGCATTTACTGTACTATGTATCTACTATAAATGGACTGATACACTGTATGGCCAATTGCTTTTAACTTCATTCACTTAGCATTACGCTTTCAGGATTTATCTATGTTGGAGCACGTATCGGTGTTCTATTCCCTTATGTGACTGAATAATGCTCCAGCGTTTGTATATACGACATGTATTCTATCAGTTCTTTAGTTGATGGACATTTGGATTGCTTCTCCTTGTTGGGTGGAATGAGTCATGCTGCTCTGGACATTTTTCTACAAGCTTTTCTGTGGATATATGCTTCTGTCTGTTTTCAGTATATACCTAGGAGTGAAATTCTGAATCATATGGTAATTCCGTGTTTCAGCTTTTAAGGAACTGCCAAAATGTCTTTTGCAGTGTTTACACCATGTTATATTCCCATCAACAATGAATGAGGCTTCCAATATCTCATACCTACAAGAGTCGGACACGACTGAGCGACTGAACTGACTGACTGACTGACTGACACCAACGCTTGTATTTCTCATTTTTAAATGATGGCCATCCTGGTAGATGTGAAGTGATCATCAGGTTATGATTTTGATTTATATGTTCCTAATGAATAGTGATGATGAGCATCTTCTCACGTGTTTGTCGGCCATTGGTTTATTTTCCTTAGATAAACGTCTGCTCGGGCTTTTTGCATATATTTTAATTGGGTGACTTGTCATTGTATTGCTTTGTGAGATTTCTTCATAGATTCTGAATTCTAGAGTTTCGTCAGATGTATGATTTTCAAACACTTGCTGTGATTCTCTGGGTTGTTGTCTTAGTTGGTTCAGGCTGCTGTAATAAAGCACCACTAACTGGGTGGTTTACAAACAGCAGAGATTTGTATTGTGTAGCTCTGGCTGGAAGCTGTGAGATCAGGGTGCTGGCCTGTTTGGGTTCTGGTGAGAACGCACTTCACAGTCATAGACGGCCACCTTCTCATTGCATCCTCCACGCCCTCTCAGACCTGCTGCTGCTGCTGCGTCACTTCAGTCGTGTCCGACTCTGTGTGACCCCATAGACCTGCAGAGGGCACAAATCCTGTTCATGAGGGCTCCACCCTAGTGGCCACATCTAACCCTGATTACTTCTCAAAGGGCCCCTCTGCAAGCGCCTCAGTATTCAGTGGGTAGAGTTTCAACATATGAATTTTAGGACACAAACCTTCAGGATGTAACACTTACGTTTTTCATTTTCTTGGTGGTGCTTCAAAGGTGCATCATTTGAAGCTCGGATTTTTTTAATTTTGTTGAAACACAGTTTATCTAGTTTTTTTTTTTTTCTTTTGTTGCTTGTGCTCTTACTGTCACATTTAAGAAACCATAGCCTAATCCAAGTCATAGGGATTTATTCCTTTTTTTTTCCTCTTATAGTTTTACCTCTTACATTTAGATTTTTGATCCACTTTAAGTTAATTTGCTGAATATGGTATAAAGTGAGGTCTTCCCAGGTGGCTCAGTGGTAAAGAATCCATTTGCCAATGCAGGTGACGAGGATTCGATCCCTGGGTTGGGAAGATCCCCTGGAGGAGGAAATGGCTACCCATTCTAGTATTCTTGCCTGGCAAATCCCATGGACAGAGGATCCTGGTGAGCTGCAATCCATGGGGTCTCAGAGTTGGACACAACTGAACATACGCATATGGTATAAGGTAGGGGACCTGACTTAATTCTTCTGCACTTGGATATTCAGTTGCCCCAGCATTGTTAGTGGAGAAGACTGTTGTCTCACATCGAATGGTCTTGGTGACCTTGCTGAAAATCAGTGGACCGTAGATATATAGTTTTATTTTTGTACTCTCAGTTCTGTTCCATCTATCTATATGTCTGTCTTGATGCCATTATCACACACTTTGATTTTTATTGTTTTTCAGTAAGTTTAGATATTAGAAGTATGTCTTCTAACCTTGCTTTTCAAGATTTTGACTATTCACATACCTTGCATTTCCTTATGAATTTTAGCATCAGCTTGTCCATTTCTGTCAAAAATAAAAATAAAAAAAGATGGTTATAATTTTGATTGAGTTGTATTGAACCTGTAGATTCACTGGGGAGCTATTACCATTTTAACAATATTAAGGCTTTTTATCTATGGTCATGGGTTGTTATGCCCCGAGTCCGGTCCCCCCATACTGGTAGAATAAGACACTCGCAGCAATGCAAAAGCAGGAATGGGGTTTATTTCTAGCTCGAGCTAGGGCTCATGCCTCCTCCAGCGCAGTGGAGTGGGACAAAAGCCCCGAGCCCAGGTCACAGCGGTTTTTATAGTCTCAGGTTACATAAGCACCTACTTCTGTTCAAAAGATCAAGCTGGCAGAAGCTCATTGGCCAGTTCATGCATGCGCGGAAGCTCATTGGCCAGTTTATACGCGCGGGGTTTTTCTGGGGGAGTTCCCTTTTTACTCTGATTGGCCCGACTTTTGGTGCCGGCGGGACTTTTCTAGGGAAGAGTTTCTGTGGACTTAGCCTCCACCCTCTCTCCAGGAAATCAAAACTTAGGCCTAAGCAAGGTCTCAGGCCTATCCTGGCTACTCAGATGTTAGGGCTCCTAACAGGGTAACCATAGATAACATTTTTCATTTACTTAGGTTTTCCTTGATTTCTCTCAGCAAAGTTTTAGAATTTTCAGGGTGCACATCTTACACTTTCTTGGTTAAATCTGTTCCTAAGTCTTCCAGTACATTGTTGGATAGAGGCGGTAAGAATAGACATTTCTGTCTTATTCCTAATCTTAGAAAGAAAGAAAGTGTCCAGTCTTTTACCACTGAGTGAGTTTTGTTAGCTGTAAGTTTTTCATATATTCTCCTTATCAGGTTGAGGAAGTTAATTTCTGTTCCTAGTTTGTTGTGTATTTTTATCATGAAAGATGATGGGTTTCATCAGATTCTCTTTCTGCATTTATTAATATGATCATGTGGGTTTCTCCCCTTTAATCTATCAATATGGTATATTACCTTGATTTATTCTGACCAGCCTTGCCTTCCTTGGATGACTACCTCTTGGTATCGATGTCCTTTAATTATATTGCTAGGTTCAGTTTACTAGTATTTTGTTGAGTATTTTTGCATCTATATTCATAAGAGATAGTATAGTTATTTTTTTTTCTTGTGATTTTGATTGGCATTAGAAAGTGTTCCCTATTTTTCTTTTTGAAAAAGTTTGAGAAAGATTGGTGTTAATTCTTTAAATATTTGGAAGAATTCGCTAATAAAGCCATGTGGTCCTGGGTTTTCTTTGTTGGAAGTTTATTTTGTTTAATTACTGACTCTCTATCTTTCTTTTTCTGCTTGAGTCTTGGTAATTTGTACGATTCCAGGAATTTGTTCATTTCATCTAGGTTATCTGATTTATTGGCATATGACTGTTCACAGTATTCTCTTACAAGCCCTTTTATTTCTGTAAAGTTGGTAATGCTTTTGTTTCTGATTTTGAGTAATTTGAGACTTCTCTCTTTCTTGGTTAGTCTAGCTAAGTGTATATAAATTTCGTTGATCTTTTCAAAGAAACAACTTTTGGTTTCATTGATCAGAGTTTGTTTTTGAAGAGAAGTTTTTCACTTTGTGATAACTGCTTCTAGTTTTAGGGAGTTCATACTGGTTTCTGCAAGCATACAGGTACTATTCTCTTCAGGGTGCAGTGTTTTTAAAATGATGGCTGTGTTTCATTTGATGAATGAAGTTACATAGGTGTTGACTTAAACAGAAAATCCTCTCCCTTTAGTGAAATAAGGTTGGCTACATTCTGACAGATGCAGCAGGCTTGGGATGGTAATAAGGGAAAATCATCCCTGAGGACACTGAAATCTGTTACAGTCACTGTAGACCTTACCCTCTTTGCCAAAAGCAACTTCAACCAAACACAAATCTCTGAATGTAAATGTTTCCTTTATCTGTTACCTTATTCTCAAATGCCTTCTCACCATCTCTCCTCCACAGACAGAGGACATGTGTTCACATCCTTTTTCCTTATAAGGCTCGTCTCCTCTCACCTGATAAGCCCACAGAAGTCTCACTCAGAGGTGAAGCTAGAAAAGAAATCCTGTCAGATAGCCATGAAGCCAGTCTCTTTTCTACAGCTGACTTAGCGTAGTCTGTCTCCTCTGTTTCACGGTCTGCCCTCCCATCTAGGCAACTCCAGTCCATCCTCTAACATCTTTCAAAATAAAGAAGACCCTTTGACTTGTTTTCATCAGGAGAATCATGTCGAGAGCCATCAAGTGGGTGGACCTTGATCCGCTAATTAGAGGAGAGAAAAGACATGGTATTGTGCCCAAGGCAGGGCAGTCATGCGTGAGGGATGGTCTGGACAAAGGTTGAGTGGCAGGAGAAGGTGGCCGGAGTGTAGGTCATCACAGGACAGCGCAACGTCTGAAATAACCTTCAGCTCCCTGCCGGAGTGGTCCCGCGGACAGAAGCTTGTTTGTCTGTTTGACCTCTCGCCCTTTTCTCTCACATTTCCCTCTGATAGAAAAGAAGCTGAAAGCACAGTGGAGGGACCTGAGGGCGTCCTCCTTGGGGATCCAGTGGAGACTCCACAAGGAGGTCCCGCAGCAGAAGCTGATGCTCATCTTGAGCCTTGTGTTAGCAGAACTGAGTGCTGCAGCTCACGACTTGGAGTGTATGCACGTGTGCATGCTTGTGTGAGACTGTCCACATAGACATGGACCCAGCAGTTCCTTCCCGCCCTGTGCACGCATCAACTGCTTCTTCAAGAGGAGGAGGCCTCTTCCCTTGAATGCAGCTGTCCTTCTGCCCTGTGTTGACGGAGTGAGACTGTACGTTAGGAAGTCTGGGAGCTTCCACATCTACCGTTTCCTGACCCAAATATCATGTAAAGAAGATTGGGCTAAGCCACTGAAAAATGAGAAAAGATGTGGAGAGGGGAGGTTCATTTGTTTGTTTGTTGTCTAAAAAAAACGTAGGTGATTTGACTTCTTAAAAAACATAGTTCTCGGTTTACAATGTAAGTGGAGTGGCTGTGTTTGTGAGTGTTGCGTGAGGAGATGGCTGAATGTTGACTTTTAATGTCAGATCTGCAGAGAATACCTGTGGATTCCAGAAATGCTCATTCTAGGCCTGGTTCGTGATGCCTTCAAAGTGTCTCTTTGTTTTCAGGATGGTGAACATGGTGTTTCTTAGAGAGAAGATAAGACAGGACCTGCGTCAGACGGTGATCACCTGCTTTGGTCTCAGGCACATCTTTGCATGGGGAGCTCACCCACTGCCCAGGCAGGAGTTATATTTAGAGAGTCTTATGTTTTCCAGAGTTCTAACAGGATTCCAGCGCAGCTACAAACAAGTCCAGGTTTCACTCATGTTCTATGCTTCTCTCACAGTCATCACCTCAAAGGAGAAAGCTGAGGGACCAGGAGGATTCTTGGGTTTGTCCAAGTTTCCTGGATAAATGTCAGCTGGGTCTTGAATGCGACCCCAGTGAGAGAGAGAAGGAAACCCTGCAGAGCCTGACCCAGAGGAGAAGGGTGGAGCTTTCATGGAGGAGCCAGGTTCACGGCTTCATTGATTCAAATTTATTTACTTCTCTCTCTCCTTCCATTCATTGCACAAACCAATCAGGTGTACGCGTTGGGGAATGTCTCTAAGTACACTTAAAAAACCGCTGAGGGCTAAATATTTTGGCCCTCATTTTACAGTCTGCTTCAGACAGTAACTCGACAGTGACCACACATTCAGCCGTTGCTGGAGCTAGAAATCTTAACAGCGCCTTCACATTTCAAAGATGACATTCATTATCCTACCCTAGTGTTTCCCAAATGTAAATGAGTTGCCATATTCAATTATACATATATTATAACTTACTCAGTATTTTAAAAATTTATTCACTCTTTAGATAAATCTGTTTTAATAAAATTTGCAAGCTTAGCAGAGAAAAACCAATATGGCTTGTCCCAGATAGAAAGGAGAGATGAAGATAAAGCCCCACTGTTGCCGTCTGGCTGGATAAGAGGCCCTCTCCAAGGTCTCGAACCTGCAGCCTGAGCACTCTGTTGAAAAGGTCAGCTAGCAAGCATTAACCCAAAGGTGTTAGAAATATTCTGACCACCTGGCTGAGAGTTTCCCCTGCGTGAATGGGAAAGAATGGAAGAGCATTGAAAAGGGCAATGAGCTCTCCAGAGGTGCCAGTGTTTTTAAGCTCCTTTCTTTGATGTACTGTGTAAAACCAGCTCCTGGCCCACCTTTGGGTAACACTACTCTGTGGTATCCCTTCCCTTATGGGTGCCTTTAAAAGTGGTCTTGGAAGGAACAGACAAGAAGCGGCAAATATAGGGACTTTGCTGGTGGTCCAGTGGCTAAGACTCTGCACTCCCAGGGCAGGGGACCCAGGTTTGACTCCTGACCAGGGAACTAGGCCCCACGCACTACAAATAAGAATTCTCTGCCTCAGAGAAGATCCACGTGCCGCAGCTACCACCCAGCGCAGCCAAATGAATGAGTAATTTGAAAAGCACCAAATACGGGGTTGTGTGAAGAGTGTTACGTTATCACGGTCTCCGACTTTTTTGACTGTGCACCCTTATTATAAATTTCTTGACCATACTTCCTATACACATTTATATTTTGTCCTTTAACATTAATCTGTGGGCACCAATATGCTAATATTTTATACACGTTGTCAGGCATACAAAGGTTGGGATTAAAAGATTAATGTGCTGATTCACTGCACAGTTGCCCAAAAGAAGGCTCCACAATTCGCAGCTTTGGCGGCCCCAGTGCTAGGCGACAGTGCAGGAGGCACATCACAGAGACAGAACCCCAGCTCCGAAAAGGCTCCCTGGCGACAGATGGCGGGGCCCAGGTGAGACATGGGACAGAACGGGCCGAGCCAGTGGGTGTGCCCGCAGCCACCAGTGGTCTGCAGAGGAGGGAGCAGGAGGCGGCTTGGGAGGGAGGTTGCAGGGAGAGGGGCAGGCAATTCATGGGGGGCCTCATAAGCTCAGCCGGGTCAGGGCTCCGTCCAGGGCCAGCGGGAGCCGCCAAAGGGTTCTAGCAGGGGGCAGTCCAGGCCCAGAAGGTTCTTCGTCTTTCACATGCCCACACATACGTGGGTGCGCACACCCGGCCTAATCCCCACAGGAGCAGGCAGAGACCTCCCGGCCTCCCTAGTGACCCGCCGTGTGTCATGCAACACTCATTCATTCCCTCAACACCCATTCATTCACTCCCTCAACACCCATTCATTCCTTCAACACTCATTTACCCTGCGCCGGCCGGATGCCAGGCACAGTGTGGGGGACAAGCGCTGACCAAGTCCCAGGTCCCCAGGGAGCTTTCAGTCACATGGAAGAGATTAAAACACATAGATAAGCCAAGTCATTCATCATCTCAACTTATGGGAAAAAATAAGGGGAGATAACTAGCACGTGATGGCAATTGGAATAGCAGTACCTTAGATGAGCCTGTCAGGGAGGCCCCGGGTGTGGTGGGGGAAGACCCAGAAGCCAAGATTCTTGCCCAGAGAATTCTGTGGACAGAGGAGCCTGGCAGGCTACAGTCCATGGGGTTGCAAAGAGTCAGACACGACTGAGCAACTAACACTTTGAACTCCCTTTGGGTGTCCAGAGGTCTGGCGATCACTGCAGTTGGTCTCTCCAAGGAGTTGGATTGGGCTGTGGACGTAACGATTAAAGTGTCATTTGAATGACACTGTTGTTAGAACTCATCAGGTGATGATGGGGAGAAGAGTAGAATTTGGGACCAAGCTCACGATGTCCCAGGGAAAGCCTGGCTGCATAGACAAACAGGGAGACCAACCTCCAGGCAGGACTGGGGGCTCCGTCTCATGTCGAGGCAAATACACGCAGCTTCTGGAAGGAGAGAAGCCTCCCAGAGGACCCAGGGTGTCCTCCAGTCCAAGCTCAAAGGGTGGCCTTGAAACATTTCTGTCTCCCAAAAGGTTACACATGCCTGATTCTGCCTTCCAAAAGAGCATCGAGCTATTAAAGACTCTAATGAAAACTGGAAATGTGGTATTGATCAGGGGTGTTTTCTTCCAGTCACCACCGGGCTCTGCAGTGACTCAGAAAGAGCCCAATACAGGCATGAATCATCTTGCATATCACCACCATCACCCTTGGAGGAGCCACGTCGGCAGGGCCGCTCCCCAAGAAGTTTGGGGGACCACCTGGGGAGGGGGTGGGGTGGACTCCAGTGGAGTGTTCAGGCCAGACCCCCCATGGTGGGGACAGAGGAGAGGAGGGCCTCTGGTTGTCCCGGTGATGCTGACCCTCAGCCAGCCCCAGCCCAAAGTCTGTGCGTCTCCTCATTTCCTCCTTGTCGTTTCTTCCGTCCCTCCCCAGGATTGATACAGAGCCCTGTGAGCTGCCTCAAACAAAGGGAAAGGAAAACGGGCATGCATTCAGCAAGAAAACAGCTCATCAGAGGCTCCTAGCAAAGGTTCACTGCGGGAGTATTACCTCTGTTTTATTAACCAGAAAAAATGAAGCTTGGCCATGTCAAGAGATTTATCCAAGAGTCTCACGGCTAACAAGTTGTAGGTCCAACTCCACTGCAGAGAAGGAGCTCATCGGTGCACATTTATGCATTCCGTGTGCCACACAAGAGTCTGCATCACCATGTGTGGCCGTGTGACCTCCATCCTGAGCCCCAGGAGGAGGCAATCCAGAGGCAAAAGACCCATAACAACCCTCTGGGGATGACCTCAACCCGTCACCTGAGGTCACCTGGACAGAAGGGTCTGGGATTTGAACTCAGGCATTCCAGCTCTTCTCCCTGCCCCCAATTTGCCCAAACTTCTGTCCTTTGCACTGCACAACTTTGAACACAGAGTCACTTAGAAGACAGTCATCCCAAAGCCTGCACCAAAGCTGGACTGCCCCGCAGCAGGACTCAGGAATGAGATATAATCAGACAAACGTTTTCTGTAATGAATGTCACATGGCCCCAACCAACAGGGGTCCAAACGTGTTCACATGTGGCACCCATGTGTGTGTATTTCAAATGGGAGATAGCAAGGAGTCGCAGAGACCTGTCACGTCATGTGGTGTGAGCTATAACATGTGGCTTCTGCTCTCTGAGCCTCAGTTTTCTCCCTGTTGGAAAGAAGCTAATCACTCCTTGATGAGATGTACCCGAGCATGTATTTTATGACATCGTGAAATGTGGAGGTACCAACAGATGTCAGTCCCTCTCCTCCCAAGGAAGGTGGAAGAGAGAAGAAAGAAAGTGATCTGCAGAGGTTTTCTTTATGTTCGATAAGGAAGGTCTTGTCCTTACTAAAGGATAGAGTTCATTGCTAAAATGGAATTCAACATGATACAGGAGAACGCAGAGGAACCAGGTGATGTGTGTGCTAAGAACAGCAGAATGACAGAAGAGATCTTACAGTGGAAGAACTCCTTATTAGTGAGATTATATCGTTCAGTCATGTCCGACTCTTTGCAACCCTGTGGACTGCAGCATACCAGGCCTCCCTGTCCCTCACTATCTCCTGGAGCTTGCTCAAACTCATGTCCATGAGTTGGTGATGCCGTCCCACCGTCTCATCTTCTGTCACCCGCTTCACCTCCTCCCCTTGATCTTTCTCAGCATCAGGGGCTTTTCCAGTGAGTTGGTTTTTCACATCAGATAGCTAAAGCATAAGAGCTTCAGCATCAGTCCTTCCAATGAATATTCTGGGTGGATTTCCTTCAGGTTTCACTATTTCATCTCCTTGCAGTCCAAGGGACTGTCAAGAGTCTCTCCAGCACCACAGTTCAAAAGCATCAGCTCTTCAGCGCTCAGCCTTCTTTACGGTCCAGCTCTCACATCCACACGTGACCGCTGGAGAAACCGTAGCCTTGACCAGACGGACCATAGTCTAGTTGTAGTCTTGGCAAAGTGACGCCTCTGCTTACTCTGTCCAGGTTCGTTATGGCTCTACTTCCAAGGGGCAGATAGTGAGGTAGCAGAAAGGAAAGGGTTGGCTCCCCCATCACGCTCTTTTGTTTTTGGCAGGGGGGACAAGCTGCATAGGCCTCACCCAGACACACTGTAGGCCACACACAGCCAGGGCAATAGACTGTCTGGCAAGTAAGAATGCCTTCTGGGGGGTGCCTTAGAGTTGGACACCCAGACGCTTACATATTCACTTATCCAGCGTCAGAGCAAGAGAGACAGAGAAAGAGCAGGTCCCCACCCTCCACTGGGAGCAGTCAGCCAACAAGCAGCAGAGACAAAACGGGGAGGAAGCACCCAAGTGTAGCAGGAGAAAGAGGACGCTGCAGAGGCAGAAGCCAGGAGGGCAGCGTGGGGGCGGGCACGCTGGACCCAGCAGCGCAGGAGGACGGGGAGGGCGCGCGGGGCTCAGGGGGACTTTCTGCGGTTGTCGGTTGCACAGGAGGCTGTGTGAAAGGAGTTGTTCAAAAAACATGGGACAGAATTGTACATCCTCCGATTTCCCTTCAAGGCAAAATGGGCTCGGTGTGGGGCAGGGCTCAAGATGTCTGTGCTTCCAGACCAGCACAGGGTGGCCTGAGGGGTGAGGACTCTGCTTGGTTCATCTCGTGGTGCTTGCTGCCCGACACAGCGCCTGGTACGCAGCAGGGGCTCAGGCAGTGTTGAATGAACCCGTACCTATGGCAGGAGAGTAGCTGTCTTGATCCCCGTGGATGCCTGCCTGTCCTGGACCACCAGTGGAGCCCAGAAGCCTGGAAGCAAAGTGAGGTGGAGAGCACCCGGTAGGGAAACAGGAAAGCCCCAACAAGCGCTCCAGGGCAGAGAACTGGAGGAGGATGGTCAGGGGCCCAGCAGAGAAGTTCCGTGTCCCTTTGCTCTGCGCAGGCGCCCGAGGAGCCTGGAGTGAAGCTGTAGGCTCTGGAGACGCGAGGATCAGGGTCGTGGAAGTGGGACTCTTTCTCCCCAAGGGGGCCGAGTCTGCCAGGACCTCCTTCAGTCCAGACCATGAAGGCTTCCACCCCTCTCTCCCCTCAGGATGTACCCTCCTGTCTTCTTCTTGAGCTGGACTCCAGATTATCAACCTGGACTCACCAGGATTTCAGCTTAAGGCTCTCTGCTGGGGACCAGTCATGGATGGAGTAGGGGGCAAAGAGAAAGGACCCTTACTGACCACTTGGTATATGCCCAGCCTGTGCTGAGCACTTCACCTGCCTCCAGCAGCCAGCAGAGATTTTTCTTGACCTGGGTCCACAATGGATTACATGAAAGTCAGAGAAGATTCACAACTTGCTCAAGACCGCCCAGCTAATGGTCCATCTGACTCTCAACCCACCCCCGACAGAGCCACGTGCAGCATTCAGCCACATCCACTCACTTAATCATTGGGCCAGTGGTGGTGACGAAGAAGGTGACAATGATCATTTGTCCTGTTCCATCACAGCAATGCTCACAAGGTTAGAGAAAAGGAAGTTGAGGCTAAGAGAGGTTACAGAATTTTGCCCAAGATCACATAGTCAGTAGATGAATCCTTCAAAGGTACCAGGGAGCCCTTTAAAATGTACCATACTGCCGAAACACTGCACAAATGGGAACCGGAGGGTGCGGATGAAGGTTGAGTCTAGGCAGACACGTTTTTCTCTTATCCCCAGGGTGGTGCATTCAGGCAGATTGCCCGCATTGTGGGAACCTGTGCCCAGAGTGGTGGCACGGGCCTGACCTATGGCTTTTCTGCTGCCCTCTTTCAAGGGGCTCATTGCTCTGATGCCAGGGTCTTATGGTCTCATCGCAGTGGGGAGGAAGGGAAAGAACAGTCTGACCGAAGAACCAGGTTGGTGAAGAATGCCTGGGAGCAGGAGTCCATCTAAGCCGTTTCATATCAGTTTTCGTCTCTTATTGATCCATTTTATTTTCCTTTTACAGAACAGGAGCGTCCCTGCAGTCTAGCTCATCAGTGGCCTTTAAAGGTTTCCTATTGATCTGTGAAGCTATTGTCTCAGTTTCCATTATCCCTTTTGGAGACACCCCTTTGCTTTTCAGTCGTGTTCTGTATTTAGTGTGCATCCTAAACATGGCTTCTTTTCTGGGAGCAAGGAGCAGACATCTGCGGCAGAGGTAGCAGGTGGATTTCAGTTTCTAATGCTTGTGGCACCTTTGTGTGTGTGTGTGTGTGAGATGGCAGTGGGGAGTCGGGGAGGAAAGGGGTGTTCAGGAAGTCTGTGACTCCAGAAAGTGATGGAAAGTCTTGCAGAGGATTGAGGGTCTAGTGAGGACCCGATGGCCTCATCCTAAAGAAGGCAAGTGAGAGTGAGAACAGGAACATTCACGTGTCGATCATCCCCATGACCCAGGCTCACCCGAGCCCTGCAGGTAATTGCACATATGAAGATGCTGTGGCAGAGAAATAGATAGTTTGTCCAGGCACACTCAGGTTTTGATCCTGGTTTCACTAGTAACTGCCTGCATGTAGAAATAATGGCAAAGGTTTCACAGAGCTTCAGTTTCCTCATCTCCAAGATGAGGACCACAATAGAACATTCTAGAGTTTCTGTGAGGCTCCCATTGGGTAATGGATCTGATGCCCTTGGCAGAGTGTCACGCAGAAAGGAAATTCCCAGTGGATATTTGATGATTGAGGGGAGACCCTGTTCACCCCCTGCTTCCTTAAAGATTCATCTGTCTGTCCTCCCACCTCTTTCTTCTTTCCAAAGCTAACAACCCACGGGAGCCTGGATTTCAGTGCAGAGAAAGTGTATTTGAAAGTGGCTGCAGTGTCTGCCATGTCCTCGGTGCTCAGTAAACGTTGGTTTGTTCATTCGTCTCTCACTACTTCCTCCTAAGGAAGTGCAAGTCCCTGGTATCTTCAAAGTCCCTTCTTCTCTGCCTTCAACCTCTGTCTTTTGCTCCAACACTCTGTACTGAAACCTGCTTCGGTATTTTTTCTTTTTTCTACCAAGTGACTTAAACCTGTAGTCAAAGAATTAATTCCTCGCCGATCACTCTTTCTCTTCTTAACGCCTGGGAGTTCCTTCTCGCTTCTCTGGAGCTCAGGTCGCTCTCCACTCCTCAGTTCTGGTCCTCTCCCCTCCCCTCCCCACTCACGGGCTGGCCCACCCTCATCAGTTCTATTAACCCCCGTTAAGCCGTCATCTTCTCAATGAAGAAACCCTGACCGCCCTCGACAGGGACAGCTCATGTTTTTCTGCTTGGCGTTGTTTGCATCCCTTTCAGCCTCCTTCCGTCTTGCCCTGTATCCCCTTGGTTTCAATCCTCTTATCCTGAAGCCGACGAGCACTTGGAGTTCCTTGTGGGCAGGAGTCTATTCTCTCACCATTCCAGCAGTTGGAAGTCTGAAGTCAACCTGTCAGCAGGGCTCTGCTCCCCCTAAAAGCTCTGGGAGGAATCTATCCCATACTTCCCTCCTGGCTCCTGGTGACGGCCAGTAATCCTTGGTGTTCCCTGACTTTTAGCTGCATCACTCCGGTCTCTGCCTGTGTCCTCACGTGCCTTTTTTTTTTTCCTGGGCATCTATATCTTCACAAGACCTGCTTATCAGGACCCCTGTCATTGGATGCAGGGCCTGCCCTGAAATGTATGACCTTATCTTTACGAATTACACCTACAGAGACGCTGCGTGGTGCAATCACAGCACATCCTGAAGGTCTAGGTAGATATGGATGTGGGGGGCACGCCACTCAACCCAGCACATCATCCTCATCCTCAGTCCATCTTGTCTGCCACCACCATCATCGGATCCCCAAAAGCCACTTGGTTCCATCCTTTTAGGGCTCCGAACCTAAAACAGCTTTGTATGTGCTAGTCACTCAGTCCTGTCAACTCTTTTTGAACCCTTGGACTGTAGCTCCCCCACCCCCAGCCGAGGCTCCTCTGTCTATGGGATTCTCCAAGAAAGAATACTGGAGTGGGTTGCCATTTCGTTCTCCAGGGGATCTTCCCAAGCCAGAGATCGAACCTGCGTCTCCTGCATCGCAAGCAGATTCTTTACCAGCTGAGAAATACCCTCATTTCTGTAGCTACTGTAAGCTGCCTAAGCAGGCTGTTTTCCAATTATAATACAGACTGCCTTTATTTTATGTGCTTTAAAAAAAGCATGGCCCATGGCCCTGATGGACTATGACCTCCATGGGATGTGAGTCTAACCTGTCTTCCTTACCCCCGTTTCCCAGATTGCAGCACAGCTCACACACAGGAGTTCAGTCACCGCCTGTTGAATGAACCCATGGCGAGTTGCTTATCCATCTCAAGTCCTCTATCTGACTTTGAAGAGTCCTCCATTAACTGTCCCTGCACCATCCCCTCCTGTCAGCATTTGTTGAGTAAAAATTAGGTCCTTTCAATAAGTACTTGCTGGTTGATTGATTAATCCATCAACCAGGTTTCCTGCTTTTCCTGCTCTGAAACATTTTTCCTGTGGGTCTCCCTGGGGGCTGGAGCAGGGGCAGAAGAGGGGTATAAGGACGGGCCATGGAGACAGTGGATCAGCATTCCCACCTGAGACCTGCAGCGCCCTCCCCAAGGTTTCCATGGGCCCTGACACCCACTCCTAGGCCTTCCAGGAGGAGTTAAGAATAAATTTGGGACCACACATGGTGGGGTTCAGGACACAGACATTGAGATCCCTGTTAAGAGCAGGTAGCTCAGCCCCTCCTCTGCAAAGAAAGTATCCTATACTCAGGGCCCGCTAGCTGCCCGCACTCTCTTCTGGATCACCAGCGGGTCTCTTTCCGCAGACCCAGTTTGAGAGAGCAGCGCGGCCACACACCTTCCAGCACACCTCAGCGTGGTGCGGCCTGCACCCACGGCTCCAGAGAAAGGAGGGTCCGCAGACCTGGACGAGAGTGCCCGAGAATGAAGGCGAACTACCAGAAGTTTCTGAAGCTGACCCTTCTGTGGACTGGCTCCAGTAACCCAAAGTCACTGGCTATTTTAGGATCCTAATTTTTTTTAAAAAAAGCAGCAGTAACTGAGGGGCAGTTGGGGATCCAGTCATTTACGTGGCATCATCGGTCATCCCAGTTGTTACCCTCACCTGAGTCAACCCCCACCCTCAGTCACCTGCACCAAAGTCCATGTGACTCAAAGCCGGGAAGGGCAGACATCTAGTGAGTAAAACCCTGCAAGCCTCCACTAGGTCACTTCCCGGTACTTTTCCTTCCTAAGTGTCCTAAGTCGCCATCCTCTTAGCACTTATTCCTTCGGGGATTACACAACTAAAGCTGGCTTTATTTTGTTTCAGTTCCCTTGTATCCATTTCAATAGAATCACTAATACCACTCATTTTCAGATTTTGTGTGCTTAATAGAATGGGACTGTGAGGTCGTGTGTCCGAAAAGATAATTATCCTTCTGGGCACTGATTGAATGGCTTCATTGTCCTCGAGATATATGGAAAGCAAAAAGGACTTTTGTTATGGCTTTACCTGCTGTGTGAGTGCATATGTGTGTGTGTGAGAGATATTCCTGAAATTTCAAATGACTCATTTTGTCCTCCCCAAAATAATAGAAAATTAACTTTGCCACAGGAAGGGGATTTTTTTTATCAGCAGATTAATTTGTATTTTCAGGAAATGCAAACCCTGCAAAAGTTGTATTGAGTGTTGGATCGAAGTGTTTATCCCATCTGCCCATTTATCCCATCTTGCCCCAATCTCTTAGCCTCCTGAATTCTCAACACTTAGTCTTGGAGGGACAGGCAGCAGCTTCCTTCAGCTTTTCCACAGTGAAGAGGACGTTCACTGTCGACACTGGCTAACGACACTCTTTCCAGCCCTGGAGGCAGAGAGGGCCCAGCTTTGTGGATACGAGCTGAGGGGCACTCTTCCCATGATTCTTTGAAGACACAAAAGGGTTTGGGGAGGGAACTCCAGCTTCAGAGTCAAAGCAGGAAAACAGCAGATGCCTAGAACTAGGAGTGAGGGTCAGACAACGAGGCGCAATCTAGAAGTTTCCCTTCATGCCCCTCAGTCCTTTGTGGATTGGTTACCTCTCAGCCAGCTATGGAGGCTCCTGGAGTGGCCCCACCTGGAGCCCCAGGGACAGGGCCTCGTCCGTGGCTTCCCGGCTCCTCTCTGGCCCCAAACCAACCACCACCGCATCCTCGAGCCCAGTGGCCTGTGTCTACCCCACCATCTCTGGCCAAGCGCGTTTTGTTCCTTTGTCCCTTTGTATCTCTCCAGCACCTCCCCCCCATCCCTCATCTCTAATATAGATCATAGCATTGGTCACTTAGTGGTTCTCTGCGATTAGCCCAGTCTAACCACAGCACTGAACCAGATACACACACAGCCCGAGGTCTGAGCCTCACCCTGCCACCTGCGAGGTGGGTGGAGCTGGATGAGTGGCTGAACCCCCTGAGCCTCCAGGTCCTCATATAGAAAGGAAGGGGCCACACCATCTCCCCCAAGCTGTTGAGACTAAAGGTGCCTCTGCCAGGTGCCGTGTCACCGGTGGGGGCCAGGGAAACCACCTTCCCTGCTAGCATTCTCAAACTCTGTGTTTTCATTCCAAACATGATCCATGAAGTAAAATGGATAAGAGCCTGTTCTGGATTACCTGGATGGCCCTTTGGCATTAACAGTTGTGACCACATTTTGATGTCAGTGATTACAAGCAAGTTTGCACTTTAGAGTACTAATTTGATGGCGTCTATAAATGACTCAAACTATGGTTTTTTCAATAGTCATGTATGAATGTGAGAGTTGGACCATAAAAAAGGCTGAGCATTGAAGAATTGATGTTTTTGAAATGTGGTCCCGGAGAAGACTCTCGAGAGTCCCTAAGTCAGCAGGGAGATCAAACCAGTCAATTCTAAAGGAAATCAACCATGAATATTCATTAGTAGGGCTTCCCTGGTGGCTCAGCGGTAAAGAATCCACCTGCAGTACAGGAGACCCAGGTTCGATCCCTGAGTCAGGAAGATCCCTTGAGGAGGGCATGGCAGCCCACTCCAGTATTCTTGCCTGGAGAATCCCCATGGATAGAGGAGCCTGGTGGGCTACAGTCCATGGGGGTCGCACAGGGTCAGACATGATTGAAGCAACTTGCACAGCACATCCATTAGTAGGACTGAAGCTGAAGCTCCAATACTTTGGCCACCTGATGCAAAGAGCTGACTCATTAGAAAGGCCCTGATGCTGCGAAAGACTGAAGGCGGGAGGAGAAGGGGGCGGCAGGGCAAGACGGTTGGAGCATCACCGACTCAATGAACATGAGTTTGAGCAAACTCCGGGAGACGGTGAAAGACAGAGGAGCCTGATGTGCTGCAGTCCATGGGGTCGCAGAGTCACACACGGCTAAATGACCGAACAGCAGCGGCAACAATCCTCTTTGGAATGGTAGCCTCCATCTCTCGAACCTGCACCAGAGCACACAAGAAAGCCACCAACGCGATCAGGGGGTGCCAAGGGGAAGCCAGGGGGACATCCCGGTCTTGGTAAAAGTGCAGGTGGTGAGAGAGGGAGCGGGGTCTTCATTCGTTGGCCACCACTTTATTGGTGAGATGGCTGCTCCCTTAATAAAGACCGGAGCCCCTATCAGGCACATAGCCCCTCTCCACACAGCTGCCTTCTTGGGGTCCTTGCACTGCCCCTCCCCTTGCCCTTCAAGCTGGGGGGTAAGGCCCCTTCGCAGCCCCTGTTCCTGCCTCTGTGGCCAACCCTGGGGCCCCACCTGGTCCCACACCTCAGTGGCAAGCCCCTCTGTCTTCTGTTACCCAGTTTGAGTGTGCGTCTGCTCCTCTGACTGCAGGGCTGGCGGGGGCCAGGACGAGGGACTTCCCAGCGGTTGGGGGCAGGTGGCTCTTCTAGGAAAGTACAGGGGAAGCTTTGAGATGAGGGGGACAGTGACCAAACCGCCGTCATTACCAGCATTGTCGTCTGCAGGCCTGCTGGGCGCCTGACCGGAGGAGGCCAGGGCAGAGCAGCGCTCACCCCATTCCTCACGGGCGACACGGGGCCTCAGCGCGAGTCTAAGGTGGTCTGGCTGTTAAATGGCCAGGTCAGAGTTTGACCCAGTTCGATCCCTGAGTTGGGAAGATCCCCTGGAGAAGGCAAAGGCTACCCATTCCAGGATTCTGCCCTAGAGAATTCCATGGACTGTATGCATGGAGTCGCAAAGAGTTGGACACGACTGAGTGAATTTCACTTCCCTTCCATCTCCGCCCCCGCAGACCAGCCTCTCAGTGACAAGAACAGTCTGGCGAGGCTGAGACCCGGGGCTCAAGTACCCAGTTGTCTTCAGGGGACTCGTAAGGAAGGGGGGGTCCCCAGGGTCCCCACCTCATCCTGGCCAGCGGCATGGACTTTCTCAAGCTCTTCGCTTCTCTGGTGACCGCCCTGCCTCGTTCGCTGAAAGCCCTCTCCACGTGCAGCCTGAACCACCTTCAGAATCCTCTGGGCTCGCAGCTGCCCATCTCTCACCAGGCCCGCGTGCACACCGCAGGCCCCGAGCCCTGGCCAGCTGCCGGCTCTGAGCTGGGTTCCTGTTCCTGGGACAGCCGGCGCTGACAGGGCCCGCGGACACTGACGCGATGTCCTGTGGTCCCAGCGCCGTGTGGCTGTATGAGAAGGTCCGGCCTCAGGCCTCTGACCAGGAAGGCGTGTGTACTGGTAGAGCCGGCTGCGAGACAGGATTGAGGGGAAGGGAGGGGCTTTCTATCCTATCACGATAAAACGTGTGGTGTTTTGTACCTTTACATGTTCATTATTGAATTTGGGGGGGAAGAAGTAGAACATTTTAGGGAAGGGGGAAAAAAAGCACTCCTAGACCCTCATTTGGAAATGACTCTTCTTTAATGGAGTCTAGGAATTTTTTCTCTACTGGCCTAGAAATACATATATGAATACTTCTCTTTCTTATGAAAGTGTGTATGGTCCATGAACCCTAGTTCTGGAATGACTTGAGAATTCGTTAGAAATGCTGGCTCGTGGGCCTCACTCCAGATCCAGCAAATGAGAATTTGCGTTTTAGCAAGACCTCCAGGTCATCTGAGGGCGTGGGGATTACCTGGCCGAATGGGACTTGATGGTGTGAATGTACCATGAATCATTTAATTAATCCCCTTCTAATTCAAAATTAGGCTCCATCTAAATGTTCGTGATTATATGCTGCAGTGTGGTGAGACATGCTGCAAAAGTACTCTTTTGCAACCGTCTTTGAGCAAATAGTCATGACAGTTCTCACTGTTGACACTGTCAGGTGTCCGGGGCTCGTTGTGCGCCCAGCCCGTGTTGAATGCTTTAAGAGTCATCTCTCCCATCCTTATGGTGGTCTGTGAAGAAGGGACGATTACAGCATTTCAAATGATGACATTTCTGCTACACGGTATGGTCATGGTGGTAGCACTTGTGGACGCTTTCTCTGTCCTAGAGGCGACAGTAACTGCTTCACTTTTTCTTTTCATTTAAACCCCAAACAATCGTAGTAAACAAGCATTATTATTAACCTTCTTAAAAACCGAGGTAAAGCAATACACAGAGGTTAAGTATCTTGTCCAAGGTCACACATCAAGTCCACAACAGAATCCCAGTCCAGGCCCAGTTCTGTCCAGTCTCACTGCTCACATTCGCCACATCAGGCATGAAGAAGAGTGCGATCATTGCTTCTGGTTCTTCAATGTATCCTCGGGGCCTCTTCTCCGATCAGTGCTGGGCTGTCAAGCTGGCTTCATGGGTGAATACACAGAGGGGCTTCTTGACACCCTCCTGGGGGAGTGGGCTCAGCGGGACAGGGTTTTCTTTTCTCCTCATCACCACTTGACACAGCAGAGCTGCAGGCCCTGGGATCCTCAGACGTTCGCACTCTCTGACCTCGTGGCAAACATCCCAGGACTTTGCAGGGAACGATGGGCACTGAACTGCAGGTGACCTGGCCTGCTAATCACTGCCTGATTGCCAGCTAATCAGTGCCTCTTTGGGACACTGAATCCCAAATCCCTTTGGACTGGGCTGGGCCCTGGCAAGCAGTCACCTGGTTCAGGTGCCAGGGGCGAGGCAGGGGCTCATGTGTTCCAGCACAAAGTGGTCAAAGGCCGCTTTCAGGGAAGCAGTCACAGGGTCCGTCTCTCCCTGACTGGTCCTGAACGTCTACGGTCTTGCCCATAGCGTGGAAGTGAATAGAGACGGAGGAATTAAAGGGCAGCCTGTGGAGAAAAAGCTAAGTAGTACTTGCAGGCACACAGAAAATCGAAGCCTCTCCCTCTCAGAAACTCTGCAGAGGAAGCCTCAGAAGTGCCTCCAGAGGAGGGTGTCCGGACAGCAACCACCAGCACCCTCGTATCTGCCACTGCCTAGAGCCGCCACGCTCACTGATACTGTGACCACCACCACCACAGCCTCTGCCGCCATCAGGACCAGTCCCCCTTCACTGTCATTGTCACCGGCAAGGTGACCACCCCGCCATCATCATCATCCCATCACCCCATCACCTCCACCACCACTATCACCCACATCACCACCCCCATCACCTCCACCACCATCACCTCCACCACCACCCCCATCACCATCACCTCCATCACCACCACCATCACCTCCACCACCACCCCCATCACCTCCACCACCACCCACATCACCATCACCTCCATCACCACCACCATCACCTCCACCACCACCCCCATCACCATCACCTCCATCACCACCCCCATCACCTCCACCACCATCACCTCCACCACCACCTCCACCACCACGCCCATCACCATCACCTCCATCACTACCACCATCACCTCCACCACCGTCACCTCCATCACCACCCGCATCACCTCCACCCCCATCACCTCCACCACCACACCCATCACCTCCACCCCCATCACCTCCATCACCACCCCCATCACCTCCACCCCCATCACCTCCATCACCACCCCCATCACCTCCACCACCACCCCCATCACCATCACCTCCATCACCACCCCCATCACCTCCACCACCATCACCTCCACCACCACCCCCATCACCATCACCTCCATCACCACCACCATCACCTCCACCACCACAATCACCTCCATCACCACCACCATCACATCCACCACCACCACCCCCATCACCATCACCTCCATCACCACCTCCACCACCATCACCTCCATCATCACCTCCACCACCACCCCCATCACCTCCACCACCACCCACATCACCATCACCTCCATCACCACCACCATCACCTCCACCACTACCCCCAACACCTCCACCACCTTCACCTCCACCACCACCCCCATCACCATCACCTCTATCACCACCACAATCACCTCCATCACGTCCACCACCACCACCCCATCACCATCACCTCCATCACCACCTCCACCACCATCACCTCCATCATCACCTCCACCACCATCACCTCCATCACCACCACCATCACCTCCATCACCACCACCATCACGTCCACCACCACCACCCCCATCACCATCACCTCCACCACCATCACCTCCATCACCACCTCCACCACCATCACCTCCATCACCACCTTCCCACCATCACCTCCATCATCACCTCCACCACCATCACCTCCATCACCACCCCATCACCTCCACCACCACCCCCATCACCATCACTTCCATCACCACCACCATCACCACCTCCACCACCACCATCTCCACCACCATCACCACCACCTCCATCACCACCCCCATCACTATCACCTCCATCACCACCCCCATCACCTCCACCACCATCACCTCCATCACCACCCCCATCACCTCCACCACCACCCCCATCACCATCACCTCCATCACCACCCCCATCACCTCCACCACCATCACCTCCACCACCCCCCCATCACCATTACCTCCATCACCACCCCCATCACCACCTCCACCGCCACCATCTCCACCACCATCACCACCACCTCCATCACCTCCACCACCACCCGCATCACCTCCACCACCATCACCTCCACCACCACCCCAATCACCATCACCTCCATCACCACCCCCATCACCTCCACCACCATCACCTCCACCACCCCCCATCACCATTACCTCCATCACCACCCCCATCACCACCTCCACCGCCACCATCTCCACCACCATCACCACCACCTCCATCACCTCCACCACCACCCCCATCACCTTCACCTCCATCACCACCCCCATCACCTCCACCACCACCCCCATCACCTCCACCACCATCACCTCCATCACCACCCCCATCACCATCACCTCCATCACCACCCCCATCACCTCCACCCCCATCACCATCACCTCCATCACCACCCCCATCACCACCTCCACCACCACCACCACCACCTCTATCACCTCCACCCCACCACCACCTCTGTGGCCACCATCTCCATCATCACCAACAGGGTCACCGTAACTGTCACTGCCATTGTCATAACCACCACCGCCTCAACAACCATCACCACCGCTGTTATCGCCACAAGCACCATCCTCAGCTCCCCCACCACCACCCGTGCTTTTACCACCTCTGTCTGCACCACCATCCTGCTGCAGCTGCCAGAACATTGCCACCATGGCTGCTGCTGCCGCCGCCGCCCACACTCCCATTTCCCAGGAGGGCAACTTCAGGTAGTGTTTCATTTTAAAGCGCTGGTTTGAAAGTCAGATATATTTAGGATCTCTGCCATGAAGTACTGTATATTTGAGTTTGGATACTTAATTGAAGTTTGAAACTCGATTTTGCCAAAGGGAAAAACTGAGATAGTAATCTAACCAGCTCATAGGACTGTGGCTCCTGCAGACCATTTTTTCCCGTGTTTGGCACATGAGAGCTTCATGGAAGGTCACTATCATGATTAAGATCTTCACTCTGCCCGGCTTCCTTTCAGTGCACAGCTTCTCCAGCAGCCCTGCTTGAAGATGGAAGGGGAGGTGACCGTTTATTCCTTCATCCCTGGTGTCACTGGGCCCTCTAGACTGCCTGCTGCTGCTGCTGCTAAGTCACTTCAGTCATGTCCGACTCTGTGTGACCCCATAGACGGAAGCCCACCAGGCTCCCCCTTCCCTGGGATTCTCCAGGCAAGAACACTGGAGTGGGTTGCCATTTCCTTCTCCAATGTGTGAAAGTGAAAAGTGACTGGTATCCCTTAAAAGCACAGGTCTGTGTTGAAGGAAGTTCCAGGGTGGAATCAGCCATTTGGGTTTGAATCTGCACCTTCTTTGTAAATTCCATCTGACCTTAAGGATCTCTCTAACCTCCCAGAGACTCCCTGACTTTTCTGGAAAAATGGAGAAAGATCATTTCTTCTTGAAGGCTTGCAAGCAGATTACATGAGATAAGATAGGGGAAACCCCACCAGATCCCCAGGCATAGAGGAGGCGTTCGATACAGAGAGTTGACTTTGTTTGCCTGATACTTTAACTTCTAAGAAGGAATTATCAGGAAGTGGAAAACACATGCCTTGCGCTCCACAGCTTCCCAATGGGGAGGATAAGACGGAGCCTTCCTCTCCCTCCTCCTGGGATAGCCAAGCCCTACACTCTGACCAGTTCCCTGGCCTTACAGCTAAGGTCTAATAAAAGGTTACCTTTGCCCGGGTGCTTCAGTTCTAGGAAGCTGTTCAATGTTTGACTATATTTCTCCAAACTCATTTAAAAACAGTTCATCGGGTTAGTCCAGTTGAATTATTGCTCCTTGGGAGTTGTCCAAACCCTGAATTTCCTTTGCAGAGAGCTGGATTCTGTGCCATTCTTGGAATTCAACTCCTGGCCCCTCTCTGTGACCCCTGATCGCAAACACAGTGTAAATAACCTGCTGTCTCCTGCACCATGAGACAACTCCCTGGCCTCCTGCTTGCAGAATGGAATCTATCCTCCCAGGCTCCCCAGAACAAGAGTGTTAGGCGAGCTCGTCCATGGCCCTCCTCCACTTCTAGAGCTGCCAGGCACTGGCAGATCAATAGTGCACGTTCATAGGAGGACCGTGCTTAAAAATATTCAGTATATGCCTGGCCAGAGGGAGAAGGGGGAAGAACATCTCATTCCATCCAATCATAGTTGGTTCCCCCATAGCCCATCTGAAACTGACTCCATGTGCACCGTGAGGCTCAGCAGGTTCCCTCCGTGATGGTGGAACACAGACATGGAAGGGCAAGGGAGGCCAAAGATGAGTGACGACCCTGCAGAAATGAACAGGTCAGAATTCACTTTGGCAAATCTAGCACCTGGCTTGGGGCGACCCAGGAATCTCCCCACTCACGTTAGGACAGGTGGACTGCCTGCCAGTCTAGTAACGCTTCATGTTCAGGGTTTTCCTCCCTGCAGAACCCCCAGTTCAGCTACCAAGTGTGAGAGAAAGGACAAGGGAAAGGAAACTGCGTGGCTGACAGTCCACAGATCCCATTCAGGATAGTTCCAGGTACCACCCCCTACTCTCCAGTTAGGGATGGACTAGCCCTCCTGATTTCCCATCGACCTGTTGACAGAATCAAACGCGTCCTTCGGGCCAGTAGCCGCATGGAGCGCGCCGTTGCCGCCTGAGCCCCAGCAGCCCTGACTGTGCTTTCCTCGCTTTTCACTCAGTGCCACAGGGTTAAGGGCTTCACCTAGTGCTAATCGGCAGTCCACCAAATTTCTGCTAACTGCTGCCAATACAGTACTCCATAATGCACCCCGCCGTCTTATACACACCCCCGCATTTCCTCAGCTGTGGATCCCACGGTTGCCTCCCTTGCCCAGGAACCACAGGGACCCAGGACATCCCCTTTGTTCTCTCTGATGGACCCAAGTGAGGGTTCCTTGAGATACTCCCGAAGTTGAACTGTGGATGCTAATGCACACAGATTCTCAGTCTCAGGAAACTTTAAGATGGCCTCACTAAGTTCCCCATCTCGCTTGGCATTACACTTGGCGACCCTTGGAATTATCCAGCTTTCTCTTCCTTGCTTATCTGATGAAAGATAGCTCTCCCGAGGCTTGCTTTGGCTTCTCTGCAGACTCGTGGCCTGAGCGCCTCTTCCTTGCTTTAGCGCTGGGGTCTCTTTCTCCTCTGCAAGCTGCTTGTCGTATCCTTTGCCCCATTTGTATTGCGTGTTATGATCCCTTTCACGTTCATTGACAGGTTTCCTTCACAGCCTGTGTTGGTTCTTAGTCCGTTTGGGGCATTATGAATATTATATTGCCATTTGTATTTTTTTTAGCATCATCTTTGCTATCCATTATTTAAAAGAAATCCTCAGTTTTTACATGATCAAAATCATCCATTTTTTCCCCCTTAGACTTTGAGGGTTTAGGTCTTGTTTAGAAATTTTTCTCCACCTCGAAGTCATAAAAATATTCTTCTCAATTTTCTTTGTTAACCTTATAACTTTGCCTCTCATTTAATCCCTTATTCATCTGGATTCCACCTTTGTATAATAGAGGGATACAGATTTTATTTTCCCCCATATGGCCAGTTCCTCCATACCGTCTACTAAATTATCATTGCCGATGATTTATAAACTGTGTTAATCATATTTCAAGTCCTCATTTATAATAGGCGCTGTTCATGGGTCTCTGTTCTTGAGCCAGTACCATACTGATTTTATTATTATGGTTTTGTAGTGTGTCAATATTCTGCGGGCTGGAGCCCTCCCCCATTTCTGCTTTTCCATGGCTGACCTAGCTTTCTGGGGAGCTCTGCTCTTCTGTATCCATTCTAGCATAATGGTTCTGTGTTTCACAACAGTGAAGTCCTGAAAAAAATTAACGCAGCTGGAGTTTTGATTGTGAATTGCATCGCATTGGGTTTGCTTTTGGTCCCTTAAACAGAGGCATGTGCCTGCTTCTCAGGTGTGGAGGCTGGGTCGCAGAGGAGCTCTCACCCCACACTTCTTAGGTCAGGTTGAAGAGCAGGACTGGACTGGAAGAGGTGGCTCTCCCTTGACCTGCATGCCCCGGGAGGGAGTCCGGGGTGGCCACAGAGCTGGTCTGGGCAGTGTTGTTAATGCCTGATCTCTTCTAGAATCCTGCCTGCTCAGGAAACCATGCCTCAGGGCTCAGATTCCCCGTGGCTCCCCCCACCCCCCCACCCCCATTGAAGCTTGTGGCTTCTTGGCTGGGAGCCTGTTCCCTTCCCCAAATGTTTGTTAGTGTAATGGCTTTTTATGGCACTTTATGGAAAAATGAAGGAGGGCGGGAGATGACTGTACTCTGCAAACCAGCCCATCTTTAACCTTCGTTTACTGGAATTTGAGTCTTCTGCCTACCTTGTTAGCAGAAAAAAACTTCAAAAATATTTTTTTCCATCCAAACTCGCAACTGGAATGTTCTTTACCTCTTAACTCGGGCCAGGACAAGGGTGGCCCAGGCCCTGAGAAGCAGCCTGTTATTTACCAGAGCTGCACAGCAGCCTTTGCACAACATTTACAACTGCAGTTATCTGGGGGGCTGGGCGGGTGAGAGTCAGAGGGTGGAGGGTGGAGTCAGAGGATGGAGGACACGCAGACTTGATCCCAGTGGCAGAGTTGCGGGGCTCACACCTTGCTGCCGCGCTGAGCCCCCTTCTCCAGCTTTAAAACAGTCATACCCGGGAAGCCCTTGAGTTCGAGAGGAGCCCTGCGGGGGAAGACCGTTTCTCTGCTTCTGGAAAAGGGAGCCCGCAGGCCCGCGGCACAACCTGTCTCCAATCAAGGGAGGGAATTCGGTTGGAGGGACCAAACCCGGGTCCTCCAGAAATGTCATGTTTTTCTTAGAACTCAGGCCTATATTACACACAAATTGAGATTATCTCTGACAATTATCTGAAATTAACTGTGGTTTTCAAATGAAAAACATTTAGGGGAGGATCAGATAAGAAGGAGGCCTATTTATAATACTTGCCACGGGGGGTGAGGGGGGACCGAAAACACAACAGCAGGAGTTCGGACCAACACAAAACGCCACCAAAGCACCAAAGGTACTGCAGGCCCTGAGCGCCCAGGGGCCACCTACCCCCGCCCCAGCCCCTCAGTGGTAACAGAAAGGAAGACTTTCATCCTGATTAGCTGTTCCCCGATCATTTCTTAGAGAATGTTCTGTTCCAGAAAGAAATGCTGGCTTTCTGTCTCATTCTAGATCACAGCCAGAACTGGGTCCAGAACCACTCAGTTTGGCCCAAGTCGGAGGTCTGTTCAGAGGGTCTGAAATATGACCCGGTGATTTCTGGCTCTGAAGTAGTTATTTCCAGGCTGGCACCCTCCGGAAGGGTTACTAGAATTAGGAGAGCCAGGGCGGAAGCTCTGTCTGGAAGACAGCATGAGAAGATACCACCGCCTGTGTGGTTCCCCAGACGCACAAAGAAAGCACGCGAGGGGCCGGCACCATCTGCACTCTGCCCTTTCAAGAGGGCAGCTCGGCAAGGTTGCTGTTCTCCATTTTACAGGTGAGGACATTGAGGCTCAAAGAGATCACCTGGCTAGAGAAAAACACGGGCTAGTATTTGAAGCAGGCCTGAGTTCAGAATTCACAGTCTTGAGGGCCACACCAGGTGACCGCCGTACAACTGTTTCCCACCCCCCCACCCCTGACTCCCTTGGCAGAATTCTGCGCTGCACACAATGCCTAGGAGAAGCTTTTCCAAGAGGAAGAGAGGAGGTTGGAGGGATGTGTGTTTTGAGGGGAGAAATGTGTTCCCCTGGGGGAAACCTTCTTGAGGCAGGCAGTGACAATAGTTAAAGTAGGATGCTGGCTGGGAGCTGGGCGGGATTTTGCACTCCTGTAAACAGAGGAGCCCCTACTTTTCCTCCTCACCACGGAGGCCTGTCAAGCATCGGGGCCCTCCAGGACTGCAGTGTTTGTGCTGTCCACCACCGCCCCACCCCCTCTAGACACAGGTTGGCAAAGAGTAAAGGATCCCAAACCCCAGAGACAGCCCCGTGGGGAATATTTAACCCACATACTTCCAGACTCTCTGGCATGGACGAGTTCCTTGCTCCACCTTTGTTCCTGGCCAGGAGGAAACGGCATAAAATGAAGGGCAGTTTTTGTAACCTCTTTCAGCTCTAAACCGTGTTTCCTGTGCACTTAGCAGGTCTTAATGGAAACCAAACAGGTCTCTCAGGCCTGTCGATTCCCAGCGCCCCGAGTCAGGCACCAGCGTGGTTGAGAAAGCTGCACCAACAAAAACATTCTTCAAAAATATCACAGCACCACGTGAAGTGACCATCGCTAATTCAAAGAGGCAGACATATTTCTTAAAGGTCGAAAAGAGGCGAGTCTTTCACAAGATTCTAGCTCAAGGCTACATTTGCAAAAGTATAATCATGCCCTAGCAAGGTTTTGTTTATCTGGCCATTAAAAAAAAAAAAAAAACTTTTTTAAACAACTTTTACTTTTGGCTCTCTGTATAAGAACTGTTTTTCCAGCTGTATAGTCTGAGGAGGCTAGGAGAGGTCTGGTTTGGATATATGTGTGTATACACACACACACACACACACACACACACACACATACATATATTATTTTTTCTTTTTTTTCAGAATAGAAGGAAAGTTTCTTACACAATTTTGCTTGGGCTAAACTGCATACAGAGCAGTTTATTTATACTGTTTTATCGCACACCTGTTTTCTGGTATTTAAACAGACCATTTCTTGCCAGTGGCTTTATCTGCAGTCTCATGCTTTTGCTGCAAATGTTTTATATTAACTCAGAGAGCAACACCAATTGCTCCATGAACATTTCTAGTGAGACTAAAATAACCTAATTGTTACTTGCTTCTAACATGTTATCATTGAGGAACTTTATCCCAGGAATGTATTTAAAATATGGTAAAGGCCCTTTCACTGTACTTGAGGGGGAAAGAAAAGGATGGCAAAGATTTTTTAAAAAAATAAAATCCTTTAATAAAAGCATTTTTTAAACCACCTGCTTGTTTTGAGTCGGTATTTTAGGAAGGAGGGGAAGCAAGACCATTCAAGATTGTAGTGGGCTAGTTTACCTGCTTTTGAAGTTCTGGGGTGGCGGCCTTAGAATTTGAGTGAAAAACCTCACTCCACTTATGTAACCCTCTCTGATTCATTTAAACTCCAGTCACCTCTCTCAGTAAGATGTGGATCATAGTGGCTGACCAGTGTTGAGATAATTTAACCTAGCACGCAGCTCTTGAATAGCTGTTGTGGAATAGCCTTGTGCTAGGTCCTGCGGTACCAAGATGGGTGAGACCAGGCCTTCGTTTCTAGGAATCCACAGTCCACAGTCTGGCATGCGAATGGACTCCATATACTGCTGAGCAAATCTGAATATTTATGCAATAGCTAAATCCCAACTGGTGCTAGTGGTGAAGGACTCACCTGCCAGTTCAGGAGACATAAGAGACATGGGCTTGATCCCTGGGTCAGGAAGATCCCCTGGAGGAGGGCGTGGCAATTCACTCCAGTTTTCTTGCCTGGAGAATCCCATGGACAGAAGAACCTGGTGGGCTACAGTTCAGAGTCTCAAGGAGTCAGACACGACTGAAGTGGCTTAGCACACACACACGCAAGCCAAAACTTAGTCTGTAGCATAAAGATTTGAGTGTTTGTGCAAACGGGTTAATTTTATCCTGCGGTTAAAAAAAAAACAGATTGGAATACTACCTTACCAAACTGTATTGATCTTCTATTGCTGGGAAACAAATGCCCCCCCCCCCCCCCCCCCGCCAATCTAGTGGTTGACAATAGTCAGCATCTGTCATCTCGCAGTTGCTGTGGGTTAGGAGCTCAAGTGTGGCTTCGCTGGGTGCCTTTGCTGTAAGGGGTCTCCTAGGGCCTCAGTATTGGAGTTTCAGCTTTAGGATTGGGGGCAGGAGGAGACGGGGACGACAGAGAATGAGATGGCTGGATGGCATCACCGACTCGATGGACATGAGTTTGAGTGAACTCCAGGAGTTGGTGATGGACAGGGAGGCCTGGCGTGCTGTGATTCATGGGGTCGCAAAGAGTCGGACACGACTGAGCAACTGAACTGAACTGAACTGAACTGAGGGCCTCAGTGCAGGTGTTTCTATAGTTTTGTCTAAAAGTTCCAGTGAAGGGAGCTCTTCCAAGTTCAACTGCATGGCTGTTGACACCACTCAACCCTTGCAGGCTGCTGCACTTGGGGCCTCAGTTCCTTGCTGGCTGTTGGCTAGGGGGCACTCCTTTGATTTCTTGACATGTGGGCGTGTTCATGCTGCTGCTGCTAAGTCGCTTCAGTCGCGTCTGACTCTGTGGGACCCCATAGACGGCGTGTTCATGGGGCAGTACAAAAAGTGGCAGCTGACTTCCCTCGGAGAGGCGGAGAGCAAGAGAGAGTGAGCCAGGCAGAAGCCGCACCATCTTCACAGCCTCATCTTTTTAAATGTGTGCTCTATGTATGGCTGTGCTGGGTCTTCACTGCTGTGCACAGGCTTTCTCTAGTTGTGGTGAACGGGGGCTTCACTCTCTCGCTGCGGGGCACAGACTCCTCATTGCGGTGCCTTCTCTTGTTGTGGAACGCAGGCTCTTGGGCCTGGGTTCGGGAGTTGCGGTGTGTGGGCTTAGTTGCGCTACAACACGTGGCCAGGGATCGGACCCATGTCCCCTGCTTTGGCAGGTGGATTCTTAACTATTGAACCAGCAAACAAGACCCGCAACCTCACCTTGAAAGTGGTATCTATCCATCCCTGTTCCTGAACCTGTTTGTTAGGAGTCGGCTGGTAGGTCCAGCCCACGCTCGTGGGGAGTGAATGGCACAAGGACACGAGTTATCAAGAGGCAGGGGTCACCGGGGAGCACGCTGTTGCTGACCACCCGGCTGGAGACCAAAATGGGTGTGGACGTGAGCCTCAGCTGTGTCCCAGCATAACGTGGCTGGTTCCGGTGAGTCTCAGCTCCTGACCTGGCCAGGAAGCCCCACACACTGCTGCATTAGAAACTTCTGCTACACTGACAGGGGCAGGCTAGTGGGACACAGCCACAGCGGCCCTTCCTCAGCTGTTTCACGGCAGCATCTTCAAAGAGGAGCCATCAAGACACTGGGCAGCTCCCAGGGTGTCCCGAGATGGTAGAGTTCGGGTGACACAGCCCCAAGCTTCAGCATCTGGGGTTTTCTCCATCTCCTTTGTCAGCATGCACTTCTGGTTCTTCTTTCAGAGCTTTGTTAGGGAAACAGGGATCACAAGCTCTCTTAGAGCTTCCCTGGTGGCTCAGATGGTAAAGAGTCTGCCCACAACACAGGAAACCCCGGCTCAATCCCTGGGTCCAGAAGATCTCTTGGAAAAGGAAATGGCAACCCACTCCAGTATTCCTGCCTGCAGAATTCCCTGGACAGAGGAGCCTGGCAGGCTACAGTCCATGGGGTTGCAAAAAATCGGATACGACTTGCAACTAATACACACAGAATCACTCTTACATCCACAGGCTGTTGTGAGGATTAATGGCAAGAAAAGTTAACATGTAGGGATTTTGGATCTCCCAGGTGCCAGGCTCTCTACACTCCAAAACTTGTCCCTGCTTCTATGAAATTCAACTATAGCAAAGAAGAGAAATACTCACTGTCAAACTATAGAATTATTAGACAAATAATCATAAGGGGACGTACGAGCATGGGCTGGACAGACTGATCAGAATTGGCTGATTCTAATCAGAGCTGCTGGAAACCCATTCCAGCTCTGGAAGTCCTCCGCAGCGCCAGGCAAGAAACCTCGAGGTGCTCAATTATGTAGAAGCAGAGAGTGGTCTGGGGCACTCTCTACTCTTTGCAACCCTGTGGTCCAGAGATGGCCAAGTTGGCCAGAGCATGGCACCAGGGGCTCAGAGCCATAGTTAATCATCAGCAACTACAAAAGCAGTTCAGAGTTTTAACTAGTATGGATACAGTAGTGGGCCCAAGTTCACTGTCTAGGGTCGCCGCTGAAAACGGGCACTGTGGAAGGACTTGAACTTGTCCCAGAGGTTAGGAAGGGCTTCAGTGAGTAACAGATTCTTGTCTAGACCTGGAGGATAAATAGAGATTAGCCATCAAAGGGAAAAGAAACAGTCTGGAACACCAAGGAGACAGCACACGCAAAGACTCAGAAGTGGAGGTGTGATCTATTCAGAGAGTTAAGGCAACTGTGAAGTGAAAGTGGCTCAGTCATGTCCGACTCTTCATGACCCCATGGACCATACATTTCATGGAATTCTCCAGGTCAGAGCACTGGAGTGGGTAGACTTTCCCTTCTCCAGGGGATCTTCCCAACCCAGGGATCAAACCCAGGTCTCCTGCATTGCAGGCTGATTCTTTACCAGCTGAGCCACCAGGGAAGCCCATGGCAAGTGTGGTGACACTAGAAGCAGCAAGAGCAAGACAGAGATTGGGGTCACTGTGGGTCACATGAAGGATTTGTGCTTTGACTTGACAGGCTCAAAAGAAACCATCGAAGGGATTTAAGTAAAGGCATTGTACGATCCTCTGTGCATCCTGAAAGGTCACTGGCTGAAGAGCCCAGCACAGCTTAAGCATTCCTATCATTATTATTTCCCTCTGTTTTCCACTGCCATTGCAAACCCAAAGGTGCAAACAGTTAAAGAACACGTGGGTTCTGGCTGTCTGCCCTGCTGGGGAAGGAACACAAACAAGGTTCCTGGACCTTTGGATTCAACCCAGCCAAGCCTGGGTTCAAGTCCTCAGAAGCAGACAAGCAGTAACAGCAAACCCATCCCCCTGGTTTGAGCAGTGTTTTAAAGATATCAGCATGACCACAACTGACTTCTTGGGATGGAGGTCCTAAAAATTGTCAGTTGAGGCGGTTAAGGTGGAAATGGAGTGATCTTTAAAGATGTTGTGATTCTTCCTGCCTGCTGTGAAAATATCCAAGCCCCCTCTTTCCTAACCAAATCCAAATATTTTCTTGTGCATCCAAACATAGAAACATCCCTCAGAGGGCAGGATAGTCATTGGGAAGACAAGCCTCAGAGTGAACATTTGTTTGAGCCCACCTACCCAAACAGCTCAGCTCACTTAATGACCCTGAAACTCGATTTCTTCCTCTGTCATATTGGAGTAAAGTCAGTATCCCCCTCACAGCATTGTAACAAGGAGAGGAGTGTGTGAGCTCACAGTATGTGAACTCTTTAGCACGGTGCCCACAAGTGTCACTCAAAAATTGGTAATTTGATGCAGACATAGAAAGCAAACCTATGGTTACCAAAGGGAAAAGGGAGTGGGGGAGGAGGGGAAAAGTAGGAGATTGGGATCAACATACGCACACGACTATATATAAGATAGATTACCAGTGAGGACCTACTGTGTAGCACAGGAAACTGTTTCGTAGTAGCCTGCAAGAGAGGAATCTGAAAAGGAATATACATATGTGTATATATATTCACACACGCGTGCTAAGTCGCTTCAGTCGTGTCCAACTCTTTGCAACCCTGTGGACCACAGCCCCCCAGTCTCCTCTCTCCATGGGATTCTCCAGGGAAACATACTGATGTGGTCTGCCATGCCCTCCTCCAGGGGATCTTCCTGACCCAGGGATCGAACCTGGGTCTCCCACATTGCAGGCGTATTCTTTACCATCTGAGCCAGCAGGAAGGCAATATACATATTATATATCTATGTAATATGTATATTTACTCAGTTTGATATTTATCTGTTTAGTTTAGTCTGTGCTGGGTCTTTGTTGCTGCTCGGGCTTCTCTCTAGTTGTGGCGAGTGGAGGCTCCTTAGTTGCGGTGTGCGGGCTTCTCATTACGGTGGGTTCTCTGGTTGCAGAGCACAGGCTCTAGGCCCCGTGGGCTTCAGTACCTGCATATGTGGGCTCAGTAGCTGCAGAGCACGGCGCTAGAGCGCAGGCTCAGGAGTCGTGGTGCGCGGGCTTTGCTGCCCCGTGGCATGCGGGATCTTCCCAGACCTGCGATTGAACCGGTGTCCCCTGTGTTGGCAGGCAGATTCTCAACCACTGGACCACCAGGGGAGGCCTATATTTATTTATCTATAAATGTAAAACTGAATCATTGTGCTATATACCTGAAACTAACACCATATTTTAAATCATTTATACTTCAATGTTTAAAAACTAGTAGTTTAGAAACATACATGCCTCTTCTGGTTAGCTATAGTTGCATAATAAATAACCACAAAAATCTCAATTTTTGTTGCAAACATAAGCATTCGTTTGACTCGCAGGAAGTGTGGGCTGGCTAGAATGGGCCGATTGGGGCTGAGGGGCGGGAGGGGCCCTGCTGACTGTGCCTGGGCTCACACACACTTGGGGCTCACCTGTAGTGTCAGTGTGATTGCGCTGCTCTGTCCTGCTCCTCCTGGGAGATCCTTGCGCACATCCAGTCATGAGCTTTTCATGGGCCATGGCAGAAACACACAAGAGCAGAGAGGAAAGCATGAGGTATCTTAAGGTCTAGGCTTGAAACTGGTTGCCCTGTCATTTTATTGGCAAAGTAAGACGCATGGCTGAATAGAAAGTCAAGGGCAGGGAAACGCACTCCCCTCTTTTAGTGGAGGGAACTGTAAAGTCACCGCAGGACAAAGCACATGATAAAGACAAAGGCAAAAAGTCAAAAGCATTTATCTTGGGAAATCAGAGACTGGCCTGGGGCCTGTGAAGCAGAAAAGCGGAGGACATAGAACTTGAGCTTAACTTGAAGGATCAGTCAGTTCATTCGCTCAGTCGTGTCCAACTCTTTTCGACCCCATGAACTGCAGCATGCCAGGCCTTCCTGTCCATCACCAACTCCCAGAGTCCACCCAAACCCATGTCCACTGGGTCGGTGATGCCATCCAACCATCTCATCCTCTGTCATCCCCTTCTTCTCCTGCCCTCAATCTTTCCCAGCACCAGGGTCTTTTCCAATGAGGCAGCTCTTTGCATCAGGTGGCCAAAGTATTGGAGTTTCAGCTTCAGCATCAGTCCTTCCAGTGAACGCCCAGGACTGATTTCCTTTAGGATGAACTGGTTGGATCTTGCAGTCCAAGGGACTCTCAAGAGTCTTCTCTAACACCACAGTTCAAAAGCATCAATTCTTCGCCACTCAGCTTTCTTTATAGTCCAACTCTCACATCCATATGTGACCACTGGAAAAACCATAGCCTTGACTAGACGGACTTTTGTTGGCAAAATACTGTCTCTGCTTTTTAATATGCTGTCTAGGTTGGTCATAGCTTTCCTTCCAAGGAGTAAGCATCTTTTAACTTGAAGGATAAGTAAGGATTATAAGAAGGAAGAGAGAGATGGTGGCATTCTTGGTGTGAAAAGTACATAAACAAGGATGGGGACTGGGTCGGGAGAAAGGAAATAATTTATACTGGGGGAGATAAAGCATGAATACAAAGACCACCGAAAGGTTCAGGGCCTGAATGTCTAAATGTAGGGCTTTAAGCTAGTGGGTGACAGTGAAGAATCTTAAGTGGACAGTGCCAAAGAGAAAGCTCTCTGCTCTAGGACCCTGCTTCTCAAAGCGACATCCGCAGACCAGCACACGGCATCACCTGGGAGTGGTTCAGAAGGCAGCGTCTCAGGGCCGTTCCCCAGAACTGCTGAACTGGAATCTCATTTTCCCAGGATTTCCAGGTCATTCTGATGCACGTTCTAGTTTGAGAGACACTGCTCTAGAAGATCAATCTCAATTAATTAAAATGCACAGAGATCGCCAGCAAAGTGGCAGAGTAAGAGTCTTCTGCGATTTCTAGCGTGAACCTCTGAGCATCTTATTTGTGGTGACAAGAGACACGGGAAGAGACAAACGTGAATGAAGAATCCACAAGACTCGATGCTCCTAAGACAGAGCAGACAGAGCACAGGCCACACAGGAGTTGGGTGACTGAGCTGAGGACGCTGGTGCCAGGATGGAGGCGGGAAGGTCGGGGCGGGGGAGCTGCCAGGAAGAGGAGGGGTAAGAAGAGACATTCTAGACGTTCTTGAGTTTGAATGGTGTCATGGAAGACTGGGGCAAGAGGTAGAATGTGTCCCCCATGAGGGAAGGACCATTCTTAGGGTCTCTGTCTCATTTTCTGGGCCTTGAGCAATACCTGGCACAGAGTCAGCACTCACATATCCTTGTTAAATAAGTGTGTGTGTGTGTGTGTGTGTGTGTGTGTGTGTGTAGCTGGGAGAGATTTGTACCAAGGCGCCAGCTGAAGCTCTTGGAAGAGGTCAGTTAGCCGAGATGGGCAGCGCGGAGCACAGTGCCCTAGCCCAGCCCGAGGACCACCCACAGGCTGGCCCCTCAGGAGCTTGTGAGAAATGCCATCTCCTGGAGCCCACCCAAGCCCTGCCCATCCCCACCATCTCGGTGAAACCTGAGCATTAACCAAGCTGTGATTGTGAGGCTTTCTCAAGCTCCAGGACCCTAATTCTAAAGACAGAGAAATGCAACCACAGGAAGACTTCAGATCCAAATGTGAGACCAGGAGTGGGGGAGGGAGGAATAGAGATGAACCCAAAGCAAAATTGGTTGTAAAAAGCCACAGTCAGCAGGAGCCCCTCAGGGGTCACGTGCCTCAAAGCAAAATTGGTTGTAAAAAGCCACAGTCCAGCAGGAGCCCCTCAGGGGTCACGTGCCTCGGTTTCCCCAGTCAGTCCACGGTGTTGTTTGTTTCACTCCCTGGGGAGAAAGGTCTCCGTCAGTTTGCCGCCTGGCATAGACAGCCCTGTTTCACTCTCTTCCGAGCACAGAAAGGAATGGACCTTTCTGAAATGTGTTGGACACGCACCGATTAAGCCCCCAGTACAGGCAAAGACTTGCCCTGTGGCTGGGGGGTATAGAGATTCCTAACAGACAGTCCCCCTCCTGGAAGCCTTTGTTGCCGGGTGTGCTGAGAGGTGGTCAAGACGAGGTGTGTGCAAGGGTGACTGGGCGCCCAGGAGGACTGCAGAAAGCGTCCTCGGGATCTGGGAGGCTGCTCAGGGGCGGTGGCACACAAGGAATAATCAGGAATCTGTCAAATGGGCAAGGTCGGCCCACATATTTCCAGACAGAGGGAAGGCTGTGGGGAAGAGAACTGAGACCCCGAGGTCCCAGGGGGCGTTTGTCTGGGACGCTGGACGTGATGAGCAGGACGGGCAGGTGAGGCTGGAGAAGAGGCTCAGAACTGCCCATCGGCGGCCATCAAGGTGGCTCAAGGGTGGGACAGGGTGGGGGTGGGGCTCCCCTGCCGCCTGTGCTGCCGGGGCCTCCCGCCTGCTCCGTGGAGGGCAGCGCCCGCAGAGAGGGTGTGCGCGGAGCAAGTCCCGGCACCCACCCTCTGACTCACTCTTGGCCCTCGGAGCACCAGCCTGTGCCGAGAAGCCTGGAGCCACTGGAAAAGCTGCTGGGAAGTGGGGCCCGGGCCGGGCCAGCCCACTCAGCCCTCTCCTCCCCGCACGGAGGCTGGGCCAGGCGGCAGGGGATAGGGAAGAGGCAGGCCAGCGGAGGCTGGTGGGGGCCAGGGCACCACTGGTAAAAGACGGGGAGGCCACCTCACGTGACGGAGGGAAGTGGCGATCCTGTGGTGTGATGAGGGCAAAGCTGGCCGCCCACCCCGACCTCCCAGCCTGTCACACAGCCTCTCATCCAGAGTCTCCAGTCATCAAATGAGAATAAAGGAGATTGACTCACACAAGGTTCTTGGGTTGACTGAAAAGTCTGGACAAGAGGTCAGCAAAGTACTGCCCCGGGCAACACCTGGCCACACCCTCTCACAGGCCGGACAGCCACTGCATCAGAGACCACGCGGCCCACAGAGCCTGGAGGGTTTACCATCCAGCCCTTTAGAGAGGACATTTGTTGAGCCCTGGGCTAGTCTGATGTCGCTCCCGTTTCAGCATGCCTGAGCATCTGAGAGGGAACCGATTTGAAACAGTTGGTCCATGGGGGGAGGAGCCTAGAGGTTAATAGAGTCTCCGGGATTATGGGATGCAGGCAGCCCAGGACTACACTTTGAGAAACGCTAGTGGAATTCTATCTCCGGGAAGGCAGGGGCCAAGGCTGGGCAGGCAGGCTTCTTTCCTGAGGCCCCGAGCCAGGCCATGAGGCCTCTGCAGGATCCCTGCTCAGCTCTAGCCAAGGGCTAGCACAGGGGCCACACGGGCCACGCTGGCCCTTGTTAGCTTGTGGCTATTAGGGCAGGAGACGTAAAAATTAGTGGAGCTGCCTGTGGCCCCACCCCTCTCTTAAAGGCCCTTATCTGATTGAGCCAAGCCCTGGAGAGCCAGATACAGTAAGTCCCCTACATAGGAACCTTCAAGTTGCAAACTTTGCAAGATGCAAACATGTGTTTGAATGTCCAATGAGTAATTTAGGTCACGCATCTGGCATATGTTGTCACGTGCGTGTGTCCTCTACAAGTGACCGTGCTTCTGTGTGCTTTACTGTACGGTCCTATACAGAGCACAGTAGCTTTATTTCAAGCCCAGGATGTCCAGAAGCAGATGTAAAAGCAGTAGTATATAGCTGATTGTGTGCCAAGGCTGACTTTGTTGTACTTAAGAACATATTGAACTGGAACTTCCCTGATGGTCCAGTAGCTAAGACCGACTGCTCCCAATGCAGGGGACCCGGCTCGATTTGGGAACTAGATCCCAAATGCCACAACTGAAGATCCTGCAATGCCACACTGAAGGTTGAAGAGCCCATGTGCCACAACCAAGAACCAGTGCAGCCGAATAATTTTTTTTTAATTGGCCTTATGAGCACACTCCTGGAACAGAATTAATTCGGGACTTGCAGTGATTTCTTCTTGAATAGCTCAAAGTCATCAGACTTGAGACCGTATTATATCTTCAGAAGCCCTTCACTTTTGACATATATTCTGTTGGCCAGGGGCAAGCCACCAGTTCTGCCTACACTCAGAAAAAGGGGATTGATGACAGTGGGAATCAGGGGGGTCCTCCCTAGGGTCTGCTCACTGCAGCAGGGGAAGTTTTCCCACTGAGACCTGATGGATGAATGTGACCCAGTCAAGTGAAGCCCAGTGGGAACAGAGTTCTAGGAAGAGGGAACAGCATGTACAAGGGCCCTGAGGAGGAAAGGCAGTGTTGCACAGCTGAAAAGGTTCAGTTTGGTGCAATGATGTTTCTTATTCTTGGCTGTACATTACCTAGAGAACTCAAAAATGTGTTGTTTTCGAGAATTATTTAAACCAATACGATTCCAAAGTTCTCAATGTAGGGCCAGGCAACCATTTTGCTGGTTTGTTTGTTTTCCCTAAAACCTCCTCAGTTATTGCTGAGTGGGACAGAGGTTAGAGGTTGCCCCGAGGTAGGGTACAGAGAGATAAGTCTATGTGAGCTCAGATCAAAAGTGTTCAGTGAAGAGAGGTCAGGAATTGCTCATTGCTGTTTTCATAATGGAGATGTCATCCTAAGTGTCCATTTAAGGAAATCAGATCCATGGAATATAGAACTGTGGTGCTGGAAAACACTCTTTAGAGTCCCATGGACAGCAGTGAGATCAAACTAGCCAATCCTAAAGGAAGTCAACCCGGAATGTTCATTGGAAGGACTGATGCTAAAGCTGAAGCTCCAGTACTTGGGCCACCTGATGGAAAGAGCCAGCTCATTGGAAAAGACCCTGATGCTGGGAAAGATTGAGGGCAGGAGGAGAAGGGGACAACAGCAGATGAGATGGTTGGATGGCATCATCGACTCAATGGGCATGAGTTTGAGCAAACTCCAGGAGATAGTGAAGGACAGGGAAGCCTGGTGTGCTGCAGTCCATGGGGTCGCAAAGAGTCGGACGTGACTGAGCCACTGAACAACAATAGAAAGCAGCATTTCTTTTGGACCAACAAAGTTAGACTTGAACTGGAGTCAAGATGTGGCTCCCGTTGGCCAAAGTGCATCATGGCCATGTCTCTTTTTAAATAACCCAATCAAAATGTAGTCAGGTTTTCTTTAAGTCCCCATTTGATCCAGGAAGCTGTGCTGGAGACAAAAGATCTTCAGGTACCTTGGATGTGAGATTTTGACTTCAAAGCAGTTGGCACCTACTGCTTTCCAGCCATGTGTCAAGTGATGCATCAGGCATAATTGTGTATAATACTACATTTAAAACACACGGCAGCACAACAAGGGCACAAAGAAGATATCAATTCCTACTTCACAGGTGAAGAAAGGGAGCCTTGCCAAGTCCCTGGTAGCAGACGGGAAAGTGCATAGACAGAGTGAAACGGACAGAGTTGGCTCTTTGCAAATCCTGCCCCCTTTCTCCTGACCGTTGTGAATGTGGGGAAGTTGCTCAGCTCTTTTAAGCCCCAACTCTCCATTCATTAAATGGATAATACTGGTCCTAACCTTCCAGGCAGATGGGCCTTCCAGGTTTTTTTTTTTTTTTTGTCCCTTCCAGGGACAAAACCAGGCAGCCTTGCTCTGTCCTGGGAAGAAGGGTTGCCTTCTGCCTTTTGCTCTTCTTCCAGCCGCTGGCAGGTAGCGAGGAGAAATTTTCCCACTCCTGAAATTCCCAAGTCCAAGTCCAGGGCACTGTGCTGTTAGTGAAGGGGAAACATGTTCATTTTAGCAGTGCTATGAAAGAAGATCCTCACGTAGGGAAAGAGGTGATTGCTGAGGTACCTCCAGGAAGTGGAAATGTGTTTTGTCTTTTCATCCTTTAGTGTTCCATTTAGAAATCAGGCAGTGTCAAAGACTTAAGATTGGAAAATGGCTGGATGTCCCCCTCCCCCATTTCTCTTTTAAGACCCACTTCTCCGCAGTGAACAGGAGGCAGTGACACCTCCTCCTAAGTGCTGTAGACAGGTCTCTACAGGGCAGTGTCTGCACAGACCTGACTTGTCGCACTGGCCGGCTCCTTGTCATCGCTTTGTAGAGTCTCTGTTACTACAAGGATCAAGGGCAGAAGAGTGAGTCAAGAAACGTGGTGCCCATTTTCCGCCGATTATTCACCCAGCAGCCACATCCATTGGAACTTAAACCAACGACTATTTGGATTTCCTTCCGTAGTCCCCCTCCGTGTGTTGAAACTGTGTGAAATGTTGGGCGACACTGGGTTATGTGAATAACGGTAGCTCTGACTTCTCTGACCACAGTCGATTTCTAGCTCCTGTTCTGTAGGAGCCTGTGTCCACGGTCATGTGGGCTGTACACTGGCTTCAGAAGCAGCCCCACCATGGGGAGCCCATCGTCCTTTCATCATGAGGGTGGAAGGAGGCATCCTGAGGGCAAGCCTCTTGTTGACACAATATTAAATGGTCCGTTCCGTCCAACCTGGAGCACCTTCTGAGGTTATAAATCACCAATCCCCGCCCAAGAACAGCCAAGCAGTGACCCTCCTCGCCCACCCCCACCCCCACCAGTCTCCAAAGATCCAGTCCTGCAATTCAGCAAACCCCAGGCCTCCCCCCATTCCTTGGGCTGAGTTTGTAACTGTGACTTCCTCCTGTTGAGTCCAGTGCTATACTGGGAAAGTTATGTTTAAGAAAAGCAAAGAAGAAGAACCCCCCTCGACTCCTAAGGGCTGTTTCTGAACGCATGTACGCTCTTCGAAGAGCAATGGAAAACAGCTGCAAATTTCTAGCTGCTTCTCGGAGAAGCAAGAGGGAGACCATGGTGCATTCACAGGCTTCCTGAAGTAGCTGGCGTCTCAGGGTTACTTCTGTTCCTGACAAGACAGGGCACGCAGCCCTCATTTCTCGTATCCCCATGTCATCCACGCTGCCAGCAGAGAGTCCTAATACCTCAACTCAAGGAGCTGGATGCACCCGGTGTTAGGAATAATTGCTCAAGGATGTTTCCAGGCTCACCATAAATTTTTGTAGTCTCGGTAGAGCTGCAAAGAAGAAAAACCTCAATGATGTAAAATGCTTATGAGAGGGTGGGAGAGCCTGTCTGATTCCAGGAAAAATTTAGATTCACAGTTAGATTTCAGTGTTTTGTTTTTAAAGGAAAAAGAAGGAAACGTTTTATTTGTTTCCTCATAGAACAGAAATGATTGCAAGCAAGATACAGGACAAGAAAACTTGTTTTTCTTAGTATGCCAAGGCTAGGCAGGAAAGGAAAGAAAATCGAAAGAGAGAGAGAAACAAGGAAAGGAGGGAGGGAGAAAGGGACGAAAGATGGATGAAGAGAGGGAGGGAAGAGCAGGCAGACTTCATCAGGCCCAGGACAGCCTATGTCAGGGACTCACAGTCCTTTCACTATTGATATTTCTTAACTTTAATTTTTATTAAATAAATTTTAAGTTCCTTTAGTTAATTTTAATTATAATTTCTTTTAAAATCGAAGAAAAAAATGAATACAATAACAAACATGTAATACTGGATCCTGCCAGGATTATATTCATCTCTATTCCGATACAGTTATAAAATATAATGTTTTTTTTTAATTGAGGCACAAGTTCTGAGGTCCTCGCTGCAAAATCATAACACAGTCGCAGGAAGGAGAGAAGGGTGCTAGGGGGCAGAGAGGGCTGGGGTGAGGGCAAATCCGGCAGAGAGAGAGAGGGGTGCATATTCTACAACTGTGGGGTCTTGTGTGTGGTGGTGGCAGTTGTAAAAGGTTCTTCCAGAGGTGACTCTTACAGGCATTATCTAGTTAGAGAGCCTGGCTCGTGACTTGGATGCAATTACCAAAAGTTGTATTTTAACATTCCGGTGATCATTAATCCACTAGAAAAAGATTTACAAAGGCCATAAATGACTTCCAATCACCCCATGTCTCCATCCCCTGTTCCGTAACACACTGGTGGGTTTAGATCACTTTAAACCTTTCAAGTCATCTTTTGATTATTGACCTTTAGGGAAGACCAAAGACAAAGGTCAAATCTTCACCCTCAAGGAATAAGCTTCCTTCTTCTAATATTGAAATCACTGGGCCTGGCTCTTGGTCTCCTGAATAAGGAGCCATCATTCCTTGAGGAAATTAGAGCAGTCTCAACTTCCCAAGGCGTCACTCAGCCTACACAACTTTTCGTTTTTAAGATCAGAATCCAGGTAGCTGGCTTCCAGGCCTGGCTTCATCCTCTGCAGACTCTCCCCTCCCACCCCACATCCCGGAGCTGGAGCCCCACCAGGGGTCTTTCTGAAGGTTGTTTCTCTCAATTTCTTGAGGCTGTGCCTAACAAGAAGGGCAAACAGCCTTGTCAATGACAAACTAACCCATGTAACCCTCTGTAGCTTGAAATCAGTGAAGCAAAATCTTCCACAAGAAAGTGTCCTTCTGAGTTTGTCTAGGAAAATAAGAGTCCCATAAAACCCAGCTCAACTATTTAGTAGATCCATAATGATTTCCACAAGGTGATCTATGCCTCAGTTTTCTTGTTTCAAATGTGATAAGAAATCCCTTCTATGCCAGGCTGTCGTCAAGACTGAAATTATGTATATGAAGCGCTTAGCACACGCTTGCTGAGTGTAGGTGTCAGTCAAAGGCGGCTCTTATCAGTACTGCTGCAATTTAATAATTTCCAGTTCAGTCGTTAAGGAGGCGATGCCTATTGTACAAAAAGTTGAAGTACTGAAGGGTATACAGAAGTAGAAAAGTAGAAAAGAACTCACCGGTAATCTTTCCATCTAGATGTAAGCAGTTTGATGTTTTGGCATTCCCCAACCCCACTTTCATTATATATATATAAAATTAAATAAATATATAAATATATAAAATAAATATATATATATAAATTTTACTAAAGTATAGTTGGTTTACAATGTTAATTTCTCTGTACAGTAAAGTGATTCGGTTATACTTTTTCATATTATTATTTTCCATTGTGGTTTATTACAAGATATTGAATATATCAATAGCTCCCTGTGCTATACAGTTAGACCTTTTCGCTTATCCATCCTATATATAAATATAATTGTTAGCATCCACTAATCCCAAACTCCCAATCCTTCCCTCCCTCACCCCTCAACTCGCTCATGTTTAAAAGCATTTCAGACATAAAGTATGGAAACTAATAAGAGAGTTCACCAAAGTTGCTAGATTCAAGTCCAGTACACACAAATCAATTGTACAATTCTTACTGAACATAATTACCAAATGCATTATTAAATTGGTATGGTTTACAATGGCAACTAAATAATAAATACTTCGGGGGAAAAATCTAACAAAAGTATACATAATTCTATGATAAAAAATAGAAAATGTCATCTTAAATCATAGAAGAAAATCTCAATATGCAAAGATATAGATCATGGTCACGGTGAACAGATTACAAGCGGGCAGTTCTTCCCTGTGTATCTTCCCTGTATTTACCCTGAGCTTGGTATTGATATTATTCCCATTTTACAGATGAGAAACCGAGACTGAAAGGGATTAGGTGACTTGTCCAATGTCGCCCAGGTAGTAACTGTCAGAATCAGGACTTGAATTGGATCTGAGCATCTTCGATGTCTGAGTTCTACAGTAAATACGATCTACTGCCTCTATTTTGAAACTGTGGTCCATACTTCCACCCAGTTATTCATTCTAGAAACCTCGAATCTGTCTAGTTCTCCATGAAGGGAAGAGGCATGGCCGCCTTTCTGTCTCTGAAAACTGATCCACAAAATAACCATTCTGAACCTGAGTCTGTTGTTTCTTGGGGTTTGTGATTAGCCAGTGTCCTGATCTATCCAGTCCCCTTCCTCCCCATCTCCATCCCTGGGAGAAAGAGTGGCCATTGTGCTCCAGGTGCCCTGGAGCCCCACTCAGGGGGCAGTGAGGGGCCCCAGGGTGCAGGGACCCACGTGGCAGTCTGGACCACGGGGCGGGGCGAGGCTCACACAGGCCGGGCAGAGTGATTTGCAATCAGTTGCAAGTGATTACACATTGTTTCCCGTGGATAGGCAGAGGGAGCCCTGAAGGGATAATGAGATGCAGCTGATGGAAAATCACAGCTGACTGTCAACAGCGTGAGGCTTTGCACAGCCCTCCAGTGCTGTAGGCAAGTCCTCTCCCCTGAAAAGGCCAGGAGCAAATCTGAAGAATGTTAATACTTAGACCCTTCACAGTGCCATTGATTGCAGGGTCGCCTGTTAAGTGTTAGATAATCGGGTAAGGGTAGGACAAAGAGACTCCCTCCAGACAAACCACACGGGCTCTGGGGCTCCAAATCACCCTCCTAAGGGAGAGCCCAGGTCCAGGATTGGCGACCGGTCCACAAGCCTGGAAACCAGGGCGGCCAAGGATGGAGTCCTGTAACTTTGCGAGTCCCCCAGAGAAGCAGGTTTCTTTGACAGTGGGCAGGGCTAGGGAGGGAAGTTGCGTGTTTTCCTCTCTGTGCTCAATGAGAGAATCTGTTTAAATGATCTTTCCATGGATCACTTCGCTAAGGACCAACTTGAGCCCTGTTTACCCTTCTGTTGTCAAAGAAAAACAGCTGTTTGCTTAAATTGAGGTCTCCTTCCATGACGGTCATTACTGCCTCCCCAGTAAGAGATAATGGGCTTGAATTTCCCAACAAGATGGGGGCTGCTCCAGTCTTGACTCTCCCAGTGAAGGACATCCGAGACCCAGAGTGGCCTTCCTGAGGAAGGTGCTAGTCAACTTCATCTTCATGTTTCATTACCTTTCCCAGGGGGCGTGCAATGAGGGCCCCACTCAGTGGACTTGTTAAGAGCACAACTCTGGTTCCAGATCTTTAACCCAGTTTCTTCAAAGACCATTCCCACCCATGGTGTTCAGGCTGCAATGTCCCCACAGGACTTGTTGGAATCATTTATAATAATAGGTAGAATCTGGACAATTCATGATTGACTAATGAGTGCCTAAAAGAAAAAAGAAAGTGCACACAGTCAGAATGGTCAGACCCTTAGCTAAACCGTTCGTTTTTGTTTTGTTTGGCTAACTGCTTATGATATTACCTTTTTTTTCCCCCAATTAAACATTTTATTTTGAGAAAACCGTAAGTTCACAGGTAGTTGTAGGAAGGAATGCAGTGAGAGCCCGTTAGATGTTACACTGTTTCCCTCATTGGTAGCATCTTGCAAAATTACTGTGTAATCTCACAACCAGGATACTGATGTTGCTATAATCCGCTGATTCTCAAACATCCCCAGTTTTACTCATTGGTTCTATGCAGTCCTGTTGCACGAGGGGAGTCCTGTATCCAACACCACAGTCAAGATTCAGAACAACTCCACGACCACAAGGTCCCCTTGTCCTGCCCTTTCATAATCTCCCCTCACTGCCTCATGCCTGGCCCGTGGCAGCAACTCATCCAGCATCTGTTTCTGTACTTTCCTCTCTTCGAGAATGCTGTGTAAGACTTATGGACAAAGGAGGTGGAGAGGAACGAGAGGGCGAGAGGAATGGAGAGAGGAACATACATGCCACATGTGTGAAATAGATAGCCAAGGGAAATGCGCCGTATGACTCAGGGAACTCTAACCAAGGCTCTGTGACAGTCTAGAGGGGTGGGAAGGGGTGGGAGATGGGAGGGAGGCTCGAGAGAGGGGACGTATATGTACCTAATTCACGTTGATGTATGTCAGAAATCAAACCGATATTGTAAATCAATTATCCTTCAATCAAAAATAAATTTTAAAAAGAGAGAGAAAAAGAATGCTGTATAAATGGAATCATACAGTATATGACCTCTTGGCGCTGGCTTTTTTCACTTAGCTTTCACTCAGCGTAATTACCTAGATTCATCCAGGCTGGTGGATGAATCAATTCTTCATTCTTTACCACTGAGTAATATTCCATGGTGTGGATGTTCTGGCTTGTCTAACCACTCACCTCCTGAAGGTGAATTAGGTTGCTTCCAGGTTGGAGCTATGATGAATAAAGTTGCTCTGAATATTCATGTGTGGGTTTTTGTGTGAACAGTCATTTTCATTTTTCTGGATAAATATCCAGGAATGTAATGACTGGGTCATATGACAATTGCATATTTAGTTGTGTAGAAGGGGGCAAACCAATCTTGAGTGGCTATATCATTTCCCGTTCCTGCCGATGGTGTCTGTATAAGCGGTCCATTTCTCTCCACCCTCACTAGCATTTGGCGGTGGCGCTATTTTTTACTTTGGCCATTCTGATAGGTGTGTGGCAATATCGCTTGTGGTTTTAAATTGCACTTACTAGTACTCAATGACTAGTAAAGCTGAGCGTCTTTTCATGTGTTTATCTGCCATCTGTATCTCCTCCTCAGTCGTGTCTGACTCTCTGTGACCCCATGGACTGCAGCACACCAGGTTTCCCTGTCTTTCACCACCTCCCAGAGTTTGCTCAAACCCATGTCCATTGAGTCGGTGAAGTCATCAATCCATCTCATCCTCTGTCTTTCCCTTCTCCTCTTGCCCTCAATCTTCCCCAGCATCAGGGTCTCCAGTGAGTCGGCTCTTCACATCAGGTGACCAAAGTATTGGAGCTTCAGCTTTAGCATCAGTCCTTCCATTGAATATTCAGGGTTGATTTCCTCTATAATTGACTGGTTTGATCTCCTTGCTGTCGAAGGGACTCTTAAGAGTTTTCTCCAGCGTCAGAGTTTGAAAGCATCAATTCTTTGGTGCTCAGCCTTCCTTACAGTCCAACTCTCACATCTTTCTTTACATGACTACTGGAAAAATCAGTATTCATGACTTTCATCTATTTTTTAAAATTTGAATGCTTTTTTTTTTTTTTTTACTATTGAGTTTTAAGGGTTCTATATATTCTAGAAACTAATCTTCTGTTGGATATGTGACAGACTCTTTTCTCTCAATCCATAGCTTTCCTTTTAATCCTTTAAGTGGGATCTCTCACAGACCAAAAAGGTCTTAATTTTGATGGGACCCAATGTATCAGCTGTTCCTTTTGTGGATCATACTTTTGGTGTCAAGTCTCTTTGGATCTCTTTGATAAACCTAGATCCTAATTTTCTCATATTATTTTTTTTTAAGTTCTATACTTTTATGTTTTCCACTTGCAACCCTGATCCATTGGAAGTTAATTTTTGTATAAGCTCTGAAGTTGAGGTCAGGATTCTTTTCTTTGCCCCTCGATGTGCAGTGGTTCCAGCCCCATTTGCTGAAAGACTTTTATCTTTTCAACAAAAGCTCCACCCCCACTTGTCTTTCCGTCCATTGAATTGCTTCTGCAAATTTGTCAGAAATCAGTTGGGCATATTTGTATAGTAAATAGTTTTTAAAATTTAAGTGAAGCAGTGAAGTCACAGAACAATATGTATAGTGTGGTCTCATTCCTCTTCGTTAGCATAAGCTTATACATCTACATATACATGTTGACCATGATGTTTATTGTGTTTATCTCTGAAGGTTGAAGCAGATTTTCGCCTTATGTGCTTAAAAAGGTTATAATTTATTGAGCATTTATTGTATGCCAGGTGCTAATTAAAATTTTATAATTCATTAAGGGGCTATTGTAAACAGTAATCGTCATGATCATCGTCCCTGAGTTACTACTAGCTCTCATAGAGCAGATACTGTTCTTAAATGCTTTACCCATGTGCTTGACTGGCACACCAACCCCAGGGGGTAATTTCTATTGCCTGTGAACGTGTATAGTCTTCCAGTCATGTCCGCCAGGCTCCTTTGTCCATGAGATTCTCCAGGCAAGAATATTAGAGTAGGTTGCCATGCCCTCCTCCAGGGGATCTTCTGACCCAGGAATCGAACCCACTTCTCCTGTGTCTTCCTGCATCGCAGGCAGATTCTTCACCTACTGAGCCATCGGGGAAGCCCTAGGGTTTTTCCCCTAAGCAAACTTCTAAGACTTCTAGAGTATCCTAATATACATACTTTCTAAAAAGAGATCAATCATGTTTGAAATAATCTACTCTGTTTTTGAGAACTGTGCTTGCTTGGTTTCGGATGGCTCCTGAGGATGAAGTGGTCTCTGCGATACCTTCCCTGTATTCCAAGCAAACAAGACAAAAGCAGAAAGTTCAGTGACAGGACAGGACCCCAGGCTTGCTCAAGTCTTCATGGCCTAGAGTCACCTCGCCAGAATGCACTCAAAGGCAAACAGAGAGCCTTCTTTGAGTATTTCTTTTTTTTTTAAAGCCTTTATATTATTCCTTTTATTAAATAGCAAACCCCTAGAAAGGAAGTGGTAAATAAGTGTTAAGATATACATTAACTAAAATATATAAGTAATCACTGGAGTAAAAAAACAATCACCCCAAATCCTGCAGATGAAGAAAAATAAGGGTTTATGTATAGATTCCGTAGCACTTTCCCTCAGTCTCCTTATTTTACACATTTCAGATTCACTGACACCTCCCCACGTCCCTCAAAGTGCCACAAAAAATAAAAATCATTGATTAAATAAAATTTAAAATGTAAAAACATTTAAAGTAGAATTCTTCTCCCAAGTGCGGTTCCTTCTGCCCGGGAGGTATTTCTTCCAGTACTCGTCTCCTTTCTGCTCTGATGGCCGCTGGCTCGGATTGGGCTTCTGCCGCCTGTCCCTCCCCACGCCCTAATTATCTCCTGGCTTCTCCTAACTCGAGTCTTCCTTCTCCAGTCAGTCGTACCCACGCCACCAGGTTAGCCGCCAGAACATGCTGCTCTGGCCATGTGAGCCCCTTGCTCTTCACTGGCTCCCTACAGCCTTCTGACACAGGTACAAACTTTGCAGTTTGGAATTTGCAAAATTGCTTCAGTCCCGCTCCCTCTGCTTTGCTCCCTGCCGTTAACCTTGCCCTGCCAAGCCCTGTGCCCTCTGGAGGGAGGGCCCTTTCCAGGACGGCCTCCGCAGCTGTGTGCTTCTCCTCGGGGGCCATCAGCGGGCTCTGCTCCTGGGATACCGGCCACTGGCCCCCTCCTTCAAAGCCGGCAGAGGCCCTCCCCCGGGAAGGTTTTTTTTCCTCATCTTTCTCCAAACTGACCAACACCTTGAACATCATCTTGATAATCCTCAAGCGCACACGGCAGCCTGCAATTCATACCCCCTCTCTTGGGATTCTTGCCCTGCCATCCGCAGCCTGCCTCCAGCTGAAACAAGGAAGTGAGGGGAGTTCCCACGTTGAGAATGTGGCTTGGTATTTTCATTTATGTTAATGACAAGATGAAGGTGAAGGATGTTTGCTAGAAGTTTACTGATTTTCTAATGATACATGGGACTATCTTGCTGACTCAAATAGTAGCTTTCGAATATGAGAAGAATGTTCCCTCAAATTTTTGTACCATTCACAGTGTCATAGTTGGAGACATGATTTGAAGGTTAATCTGTATTATTAACATTGTTTCCAGCACTTTCATATGTCTGGAGAAACAAAATCACAGTAAATTGAGCCGTGATTAGTAGTGTTTGCCTCTTTTCATGGTGGAAATGCTCCCAACATGGCTGATTTCAAGCTACCAGTTTGACATCAGTAAACACAAAGTTGGGAAGAGCTATACAGTAGCACATCATTGTGTAATATTTTTACCGCATACATACAATGGATGTAAATAATCTAAACAAAAGAGTCAAATGTAAAATAATTAGGAATGGTCAATTAATTTTCAACAAATTTTCAGCAATGTATTTCAGTGGGGAAAAAGTTTGTCTATACGAAGAAAAAAAAAGAAAAAAGAACTCTGACTCATATCTTACACCATAGACAAAAATCAATCAGTGAAAAGTTCACTGGCCTAAACATAAAAGCTAAAACTATAAATTTGCTGTAAAGAAACTGGGAGAATATCTTCACAACATTTAAGTGAGCAAAGGTTTCGTAGAACACAGGAAGTACTAATTATAAGGGAAACAATGGTAAAAATGGAATTCAACTTAATTAAGCAATTAGCTTCAAAAGATAACTTCCTTTAAAAAGTAAATAAGCAAGACTCAGACCTGGAGAAAATAGTTTTAATGCATATACCCGACTTAGGATTCATATTCAAGGTATATACACATATATGCAACTGCTGAAACTCAGTATTTAAAAGATAAATAACACCATTTAAAATAAAATATAAGACTCAAATAAGAAGGTAACAAAGAAAAATATCAAATGAAGCACATGAAGAAATGTTCAAGATTAGTCATCAAGAAAATACAAATTAAAACCATGACATAATGTTGTACCCCCACTAGAATGTCTATGATTGGCCGTGCCAGGTGTTAATGTGGACCCAGAGGGAGTGCAAAATGGTAAAAATCACCTTGAAAAGCAGTCCAGCAATATCATGAGAGTAAACCGATACCTACCCCATGACCCAGCAATGTCATTCTTAGATGTTTACCCAAAAGAAGCGGAAGCATATATACACAACAAGAGAACATTTATAGATACCTCATTAATAAATAACCGTGCAGAGAGCCCAGATGTTCATCAGCATGAAACAGATAAGCTATTTCTGATATAGCCATACAATAGACTACAACACAGCAAGAAGAGGCGACAACTACTAACACATTACAACCTGGATGAACTCTCAAAACATTATGCTGAGCAGAAGAAGCCAAATACAGCCATACAGCTGTGTGAGTATGACTGAATGGTCAGTTGAAGTATTGAAACAGGAAAAACTAATCTCTGATGAAAAAAAAATACGTCTAAAGCTTTTTTCATATTACCTCCAAGAAAACCAGTCAATGTAAAACTCTTAAATGGGCATGCACACACACACACACGCACCCCACAACCTTCTGACAGATGATACCAAACGTGACTTAGCCGTCTCCTTCACTGAGATGCAGAAATTGGATTTTTTTCCCCCTGCTTGTACAGAATCCTCTGTACTTAAGAATGCAAACTGTAAATCAATACCCACGTCTTAAAGGTGACATTTCAACAACTGTACATCCTGGAGCCTCTCAGGATCTCAGGATCATTTTGTTCCTGTCAAACGTCTAACCCTGTGAATAATTTATGGGCCTCCAACTCCACATCTTGCACTACAGTCTGCAGTGCCTTCCTTTTGTATGTGTATATCTTCATTCAAATAGCTGGTCATTCGTTCAGAGCATTACTGAATACCTACTGTGTGCTGGCACTGGCTTGGGCAGTGTGAATGCAGCAGTGGAAATGCCCAGTCTGAGCCAGGAACTCACATGGGAAGGGGAAAGGAGAGACGTCAAGTTACAGATTGCACCACACGTTTCACTTGTTATGATTGCTTTTTTAAAAAATTTCTTTCTTTTTGGCCGCACTAGGTCTTCACTGCTGTATGTGGGCTTCCTCTCATTGTGGTGCTTGGGCTTATTGCTGTGCCTTCTCTTGTTGTAGAGCACGGACGCAGTAGTTATGGCGCACGGGCTTAGTTGCCTCGTGGCAGATGGCGTCTTCCCAGACCAGGTATCGAGCCCATGTGCCCCGAATTGACAGGTGGATTTTTTACCCCTGGACCACTGGAGAAGTGCATGATTGCTTTATTAAAAAGGAGTTAAAAAGTGCAGGCCTCTTACGAGCACATTTACCGAGAAGTCTCCATCTTGTCTTGGATAGATGGAGGATAAATTAGGAGTTTGGAATTAACATATACACACAGCTATATGTAAAGTTCCTGACTGGAGAGACTGACTGAGGGGGAAATGGGGTCTTGTTCTGATGGGCGGGGCCATGCTCAGTAAATATTTAATCCAATTTTCTGTTGACGGGAAGGGCTGTGTTCCCTCACTGTTGTTTGACCCGAGGCCAAACTCTGGTGGAGGTAATGGAGATAATGGCGATCTCCTTCAAAAGGCCCCATGCACGGACTGCCACACTGAGTCCCCAGCCCTCCCGCAGGCCACCGCTGACCCACGCCTCCGCTGGAGACTCCTGGTCACTCACGGCCAAGTCTGGATCAGTCTCCTATGGGGTCTCTGTTCCTTTCTCCTGGGTCCTGGTACACACGAGGTTCTGTCTCTGCCCTCCAAGGGTCTGTTTTCCAGTCCTGTGTAAGTTCTGGCAGCTCTACGATGGGTTAATGGTGACCTCCTCAAAGAGGGCTTATTCCATACCCAGGTCTGCTGCACCCAGAACTCCCGTCCCTGCGGCAGGCTACTGCCGACCCGAACGTCCACAGGAGACACTCAAACACTCAAAGGTAGGTCTGGCTAAGTCTCTGTGGGGTCTCCAGGTGCGCACACGGTTTTGTATGAGCCCTCCAAGTGTCTCTGGAGGGTATGGGGTTAGATTCTGAAAGCGATTTCACCCCTCCTACCGTCTTGCCGGGGCTTCTGCTTTGCCCTTGGACGCAGAGCATCTCTTTTTGGTGGGATCCGACATTCTCCTGTTGATGGTTGTTCAGCAGCAAGTTGTGATTTTGGAGTTCTCACAGAAGATGAGCGCACGTGCTTCTACTCCACCGTCTTGTAGCAACTGACCTGAGCTGATATGTAAAGTCGATAACCAACAAGGCCTTTCGTATAGCACAGGGAACTACACTCAATATCTTATAATAACCCATAAGGGAAACAATCTGAAGAAGAATGTGTGTGTGTGTGTGTATATGCATCAGTTCAGTTCAGTCGCTCAGTCGTGTCTGACTCTTTGCGACCCATGGACTGCGGCACGCCAGGCCTCCCTGTCCATCACCAACTCCCGAAGCTTGCTCAAACTCATGTCCATCGGGCGGTGATGCCATCCAGCCATCTCATCCTCTGTCTGTCTATCTGTCTATATCCGTATATAATAGGGCTTCCTGGTGGCCCAGCGGTAAAGAATCTGCCCACAATGCAGGAGACACAGGAGACATGAATTCGATCCCTGGGTCGGGAAGCCACCCACACCAGTATTCTTGTCTGGAGAATCCCGTGGACAGAGGACCCTGAGGGGTACAGTCCATAGGGTTGCAAAGAGTAGGACATGACTGAAGTGACAGAGCACACACACTTTCATATATATACACACAGATGCACACATGTACATATATGTATAATTGAGTGTGCTGTACACCTGAAATTAATACAACATTATAAACCAATTATATTTCAATTAAGTAAGACAAGGAGTACTTCTTGGAGGAAGAAGCTTTTGAGCTCGGCTACCAATGAAGTGCAAGAGTTTATGGGGAGTGAGCTGATGTTTCAGGTGACTGAAGCATTGTGTCAATGGTCCTGATACACAGAAGAGCATGATGTTTTCAAGGTTCCAAGAGAAAGTTTATCCTTGGGAAAAGTAGAGACACAAATTGACAAGGTTTGAAACAAGCAGGACTGTGTTAAGAATCTCTGATTTATCAATAAATAAAATCAGAGGGAAGCCCTTAAAGAGAGTTGCACTTTGGACAGATGCAATAGTTGGGCACAGTGTATAGAACAGACTGGGGAGTGTATGTACAAGCTGTGGGGAGACCAGTTTGAGGTCAGCACATATACAGCACAAACGCCTCCGCTGATGCCCAATGAAAGACCTGCTCTGAGTGCTGGGAACTACAGACAGAAGATGGAGATCTGAGAGGCTTGTAGGAGAAGGAATTAAGGAGCCCGTCAAGAAGCGGATGGACAGACCACAGAAAATAGCCCGCGGCAACGACACCTGGGATACAGGTGTGTGCCAGTTGTCGTTTTCATTTTTATTTGGAGTCTGCGATCGAGCGCTCATTCTAACGATCCCAGAACTCTACCAAATGCTTCATATTTATGAGAGTTAATGCTGGCCTCCATCCTACAAGTCATGCAGTGTTACTGAATATTTTTTACAAAGAACCGGAAGTTAAGAGAGGCGGAGTACCTTGTGGTTCTATACGCTGTAAATAGTAGAGGCAGAACTTCAACTCTGGCTCTTCACCACCTGTTCAGTCTCTTGTGCTGTTCTCGTTTGCTCTGTTCCCATTATGTCTGAGAACAGTTTCAGGTTTTTCTGTACTTTGTCACAAAGACATAGACCCTGAGGTCTGCAAGGGTCTTAGACATCAGATGGCCCAGTCCTCTTATGTTCCAGGGGAACTGCATGAGCCTTAGGGCTATGCCAGGAGCCACCCAAGGTCCCCAGCAAATGCTGGGCAAATGAGGATAGAATCTGGAGTTTTCCAGCAAACTAGGATCAAACCCTCAGACCAAACTTGTTCAGCTCCTCTGTTCTCTCGGCAGATGGGGGGATTTTGCCATCATAAAGTTTTACTGAGCCTGTGGCCTTCGTTGGTCAAGGGAGAGGCAGTTCTTACTTGGGGAGGGTATTTTTGAGCTCATCTCATATACATAATTGCTTAAAGAACCAAACCTATAAAGCATGTATACATTCTTTTAAATATTCTTTTTCATTATGGCTTATCCCAGGATAATAAAATAGTTCCCTGTGCTACACAGTAGGACCTTGCTCAGCCACTCTGTGTATAACAGTTTGCTTCTGCTAACCCCAAACTCCCACTCCCTCCCACCCCCCCCCTTAGCAACACACATCTGTTGTCTATGTTTGTGAGTCTGCTTCCCGAACAGGTTCATCTGTGCCACGTTTTATATTCCACAGTAAGTGATGTCATATGGCACTTGTCTTCCTCTTTCTAACTCACTTCACTTAGAGTGACAGTCTCTAGTTGTGCCCACGTGGCTGCAGATGGCATCATTCTCTTCTTTTTATGGCTGAGTAGTATTCCGTCATATGGATGTACCACATCTGCTTTATCCATTCCTCTGTCCATGGACATTTAGGTGGCTTGCATGTCTTGGCTATTGTGAGCAGTGGTGCAGTGAACATAAGGGTGCGTGTGTCTTTTTGAACTGTAGTGTTGTCCAGATATATATGCCTAGGAGTGGGATTGTTGGCTCATATGACATTCCATTTTTAGTTTTCTGAGGAAACTCCACACTGTTTTCCATAGTGCCTGTACCAGCTTACATTTGGGGGTGGGGGCAGTTCTCAAGCATTGGTATGTGAGCAAGGTAGTCATCAGATGATTGATATCAGATGAGTTTGAGAAAAGAGGCAGTAGTTCTGACAATGAGTTGGTCTGGTCTACCCTTCTCCAATGGGAGGAAGAAATGTTACTTAACCTGTATTAAATGTTGAACATTTTAGAACTTGTAGCTGGACTCATTGCTTAATTATTCACAGATTGCTTACGGCCAAAAGCTGTCTGCTGGGGCAAGAAGGATTCCTTGGTTACCTGAACTCCAGCACCGATAGGAAAACTTTCTTTCACAGAAGCAAAGGAATAGGCCCCATTAAATAGAACCATGGACTCGTTAAGCTTTCCAGAAGGGAAATTTGCATTATTTAGACTTCAAATTATACATCAGTACTTAAACGTAACTCAAAGTACCTACAAGATATTTGATCATCTCTAGTCTTGTGTAATTAAATGCAATTAATATGCAGCTACTCCAGATTCTGGAACTTAACAAATCTCTCAGCAATTCTTGTTGGCAAAAGAGCATCCAACTGGGAGCAGTCTCTGCTGGGTGGAAGGGACTCAGATTTGACAAGAGCAAACTCTAAGATTCAAGGGAGACTCTTCATGTTTCCAACAGAAGATGTGGGACTCCTCTCTGTTGTGAATAGGAGTACTTGGAAAGCTCAGTATCTTCCAGAATGCCAGGGCTTGATGATTTTAGCAGAATTTTTCACTTTTCAGAGATGCAGACGACCATCTCTGGGTACACCTAAAAAGAAATTCTACCTTCAGTGATGTAATGTAATTGAATTGACTTTATATTTTTAAGATAAAGAACATTAACTTTTCCCACCAGAAGGGAATCTCCGCAGGCTGCTTTTCCTACAACTCTGTCATAAACTCTCCTCTCTGATGAGCAGGTATTTTCTAATTTCTGGCCCATCAGTATGTCTTCTCAACCCCTAGAGAGGCTCAAAGCTCTTTCTCCTTCCTGCTGGATTAGCGCTATGACTGTCCCTGACTTTCTGCCACCATGGAAAAACTCACTCAGAGCTGTGGCCAGCAAACAAAATCCCACAGGTGTTTATTAAAACAAAAAAAAAGATGATTCAATGAGTAGACTGGGATTAAGCTCTGAAAAGTTTTAAATTTCATCTCCACTGTTTGCTGTTTGTGCAGCCTGGGACAAGTGAAGTGATTTCTCCGAATCTCAATTTCCTTGTGGACATAACATTTTGTCAGGTCATCATGATGACAGCATGAGATCCCTCTACTCTTGTATCTTGCACAGTCTCTGGAACAAGGTGAATCCAATAATTATTCTCTCTCTGTTAAAAAAAAAATGATACCAATCCCACATATCGTTTTGTAAACCCAGAATCACTCACCTTATTTCAAAAAGGACACTGAGAAAACTTAAAAGGAAAGACAGATAGGACTGAGAGTTGAGCAAGGTTCTGAACAAAAACAAGAGACAATCAACAATCACAGGGGATTTGCCATAATCGTTTCTGAAGATCTTTCCTGAGTAAAGCGGGACTCTTGCACAATGGCTAGCCGTGAATTTGACAAACAGAATGATTGTTTTGGTCTGTGGTAGGTCAGAGAACAACGGTAGACGAGAAGGTCACGGGAAGGATTTAAGTTGGGTAAATCTTTCAACCCCTCCTGACAGTTCTAGTGGAGTCAGCCTTGAGAGAAACTGCTACTGTTAACTTCTGGGTTTCCAAGGACCCCCACACAAGTCGACACTTTGAGTGTTAACAGGCATCACTGTGTTTGCTTTGGATGCAGTAATAAGTGCAAAGAGAATGAGGCCTTCCCTAGATTCTTAGACATGATCGTTCTTGGATTTCACTGAATTGAGGAATGAGGTTTCTTACTGAGGCTGCAAGACTAGATGATGAGCTCATAGCCCCTGTTTGGTAGCTGCTCAAGGCAGGAGACCAAAGCCAGGCTTTCAGCTTCCATCTAACACATTCAGAAGAGCAAACTCGTGGTTACAATACCTGTGTGTGTGTGTGTGTGTGTGTGTGTGTGTGCGTGCTCAATTGTGTCGTGACCCCATGGACTATAGCACACCAGGCTCCTCTCCGTGGGGCTTTTCAGGAAAAAATACTGGATTGGGTTGCCATTTCCTACTCCAGGGTATCTTCCTGACCTAGGGATCCAACTGGAGTCTCCTGCATTGGCAGGTGGGTTCTTTACCACTGCGCCATCTGGGAAACCAGTCATAAGATATATTTTGCATTTTCAGAGTGTGTGAGCCTTTGGTCTGATTGCCTTCCACTGGTCCCCAAGCAAACCCTCAAAATTCCTGCCGTCAGCCACACTCATTCGTGGTGATAGATATGGATAGGATCTCAGGGAGGCTTGCAGCTTTTTATTTGATGATGAAGAAGAGAGGGTATTGTGTGTGAATCATCCTGTCTCCCGCAGCCCCATGGTGTCAAGTTGAAGAAATGTCATCAAGAAAATCAAGGCTAAACACAGGAGTGAAAATGCCCAGAAGTAAATCTGAAGAGGGAACTCTGCTGTTTAAAATAATGATAATATCAAGAGTTGGACTACTTATAGAAATTTAACCCCCCTCCGCCCCGCTATCTCTAGGAATACGTTCCAAGACCCCCAGAGATGCCTGACACTGTGGATGGTACTGAACCCTGCATATACCATGTCTTTTCCTATACTTCTGTAGCTATGACAAAGCTCTTATTTAATTAGTTACCTTTAACCTGGGGTATTGAGATTCTGCCTTGTCATTCATAACAATGTGTAGAAGTTTCCTCTGGGCTCTCTTACTCTCCCCAACCCATAACACACTAACCGCTAGAGATGACTCCTGCTTACCCTGAATGGAGAGAAAATTTCTTTAGCACAGGATTTTCTTGAGATTTTGGAATTTATGGTTCAAGTCCCTGCTCTTTGTAGGCTCTGAGCACCCTCAACTTTTTCAGTCCAGGGGGCTCTTTCCACTCATCCTCTGGAACGAGAACTGGCTTGGGGGTCAGCTCCAAAACAGGGGGCCTGAACTCCTAACCAGACCGCCCTCCCCCTCAGGCCCTAACCCAGCAGCAGTTCACACCTCTCATTCTTTGAGTTCCTCCTCCTCTTTCCATGACCAGCCTTTAAACTTATGGAGTCACAACTTTCGTCTCTGCATCCCCAGCAGTCTGCCTAGTATACTGCGTTCAGAGGGTGCACCGTAAATGTCGGATGTTGTAAGAAGGAATGGGAGATGGCTCAGTCAGCAAAAAAGCAGAGGGCGCATACAGGGGCCTCTGACAGGCCCGCCCTAGGGGATCTTTCCACTGGGGTAACTCCAGCCAGAGCTGGGAGAGATGCTTCTCCAGCACGTCCCCAGCCAGGATGGGTCCCTCTCTGTGTTTCCAGAACCACGCTCTTCCAGTACTTAGGAGAACACTGATGTCGCAGGGGAGATGGAGCTCAAACTGGGAGACTGGGAGGCGCTTTCTCAGAGAAGAGCCAGGCATCAATCAATCCTCTAGACTCCCAAGTGTTCTTTCCAGGTCAAGACTTGAGAAAAAACCCAGCTTCATCTTTCTTAATGCCCTGCACTCAACTCCTGTGACCCAACTGTCCATCTGAGGCCGCCCCAGCACGTCTCCCAGCTGTCCACTTGTTGGTGCAGTCTTTAGACTCCCAGGGCTCCACTAATGAGTCTGTGTGCCTGTGTCTCCAAGAGGCCCACCTCCTGCCAATTTGGGAAACAGGCAGAATCAGGTTTACCTCCCCACCCCTTCCTTTCCTGCTGCATCTAATACTGCCTTACATACAGATTGTCAAAACACATCTGTCTCCTTTCTGAATGGATGTGGTGGGAATTACTGTTTCCTATCCAGCATCCTGGGAACACTTGGCTCTTCTGTTGGGGTATAATCCCCCAGGTTATATCACAGAGACAATGTAACAGTTTGGGGCCTGGGTTCTGCCTCCCCTGTAAGGCCCTTGAGGTCGCAAGCCAGGTCTTTTCATCACCATCCTGATAGGAATCTAGCACCAGAGGCTTACGCATATTTGGCAGTTGGTACATATTTATGAAAAGAAATGGGATGAAACGATCTGGAATGAATAGATTCATTAAATGAGGCGTGATCCAGCATACCAGCCATCTGCAAAAGAATGAAGCTATTTAACAAGCATTTAAAGTATCTTTGATTCCATCAGTTGGTCTTGATAATAATCCACTTTGGGTAAAGGGAAGCATAAGAAATGAAAATGTAGGTCAGAATCTCTGTGAACCATGGTATACTCCCTAGAGTGGCCGAGGAGAAAGAGAATGACAGCGTCGAGTGACGGAGTGGGCATGAAGCACCCTGAACTCCCACACGTTGTTGGAGGCAGAATAAAACTGCAGAAAACTGTTTAACAGCTCCTCAAAAAAACCTAAACACACATCCACCTAATGACCCAGAAATTCTACTCCTGGACATTTAATGAAGAGAAATGAAGGCATGAATCTACGAAGAACCTTGTCTGAGAAGGTTCACAGCGACTTTACTCATGAGAGTCGACAACTGGAAAATGATGAGACGTCCACCGACAGGAAAACTGGATAAACAAACTGATATATTTGAAACTGAATGTTATTCAGCTAAAAAAAAAAGAGAAAGATAAACTGCAAAATACACAGAAGCACGGATGAGCCAGGGAAATAATATGCTGAGCCAAAGAAGTCAGACACAAAAGCCCAAACTGTACATACGGTCCTACTTGCTTGAAATTCTAGAATATGCAGACCCACGCTACAGTGGTGGGAATCAGAGCTGAGGTTGCCTCTGAGGTGAAGAATCACAAGAGGACTTTCTGTGGCGATGGGAACATTGTGTGTCCTGGTTAGAGGTAGTGAGGTCACACAAGCACGCGTGTTCTTCACAGCACAGCCACCAGTGTGCTGAAGAGCATGTTGCTGTGTGTAAAGTTACAATTCAGCTTCAGAAAATCATTTTGGATGCGTTGTTTGTCAAGTCTCAGACAAAGAAAAGCCTCAACTTGGGGAGCAGAAAGCAGCCTGGAGAAGTCATGTGGCCCCACCCCTGGTGTAGATGGAGAGCCCCAAAGGAGAAGTGACGTGCTCAGTCAGAGACTTCGTGGCGGAAGCAGGACAGGAACGCACGACTCTTCCTGGCAGGAGAGTTGGAGCCGTTTCACGGGAATGTTGACGTCACGTCCGCCCTGCACTCTCCAGGCTTTAATACTGGGCCCTGAACGCCGGTCAACCTAGCTTACCCACCTGCCCTGGGCCCCTTCACAGCCTTTTCTGGCAGTCCCTCACCTAGGAGGAGGCTTTCCGAGGCCCTGTCTCCATGAAGGACAGTGCGGCGCGAGGCTAGCTATTAATAGGAGAAACCAGAGTTGCATTGTCTCTGAATACAGGAACTCTGGTTTCTCGGTCCTTCTTAGGTGGTTGGAGCGTCTCTAAAAGAGCCTCAACAGTTCTGAGGACAGGCAGAGGAAACTAACAGCCAGGAATCAGGAAAAACATCCTTGGGTCAGACTCAGGAGAAATCCACATGTCTACAGACAGAGGTGATCGTGTCAAGGAGAAGAGGGAGTGGGGAGTGAACCTCCGGTTGCCCCGTGTAGCCCCTGCACACCGGGCTGGCGGGCCTCCTCACTCGCCGGACTCGGGGCCCCGCTGGCACCCTCCACCTCCACCGCTGGCTCTCTGCCCTTTACCGTCACCAGGCATCACTCGGATTCCCAGGAGGACAGCAGAGAGGGCCCACGAGGCAGTACGTGGTCTCCAGAGCCATCCCTCCTGCAGAAGACAGAGAGAGGGCCTTACTAAACCATAGCACAGCCCTGAGACGAAGCCTGAGTCCTGCATCTTAAACACACAGGGCAGGGTGCCCGCTGCAGCACCTGGCTGCCCTGGGTACCTGAGGATGGAAGGCCTCGGGGGCCTGGCTGACATTGCTCCTCCTCTGCTCCTTGTTCAGCCCGGGCGACCTCAGCAGGGCATCCTTCACTGAGGACCTCTGTCCGTCCACTCTTAGCAGACATGGCAGTCGTGGGAAGGTGGCCGTGAGTCACCAGCTAAAGGTTCTCTCTCTTGGAGACAGGAGAGCTAGCTAACAGCCCTGCAAAACTTCTCTGTAGCCTTTTAGGGGCCATCTCTTATTTCAATGCTAGGCATTCCATAGATGCTTTAAAAACAAACAAACAGACATACTGATTGGGTAAAGAATGAGTGAACGTTTGCTTTCCGAAATCTACGGCTTCTCATCTCCATGTATCCTGCGGGGAGGAACCAGCTGGAGCTTCGGAATCCAGTCAGTCTGGTATTGAAGGTTTTGAGTCACTTTGCCCTGATGCGCTTGGACGTAGCACGGAACTTTTCTGAGTCTCAGCTTGCTCAAGTTCTATTAATATGTGGGGAAAATAATAATACTTAAATAATAATACTTTTTAGCCTGGAGCCCTTAAACTTGAATGTCATTTTGGGGCACATGTGTATTTTTATGAAGAGAAGAGTTTTAGATTTCATCAGATTCTTTAACTAGGTCAGTGACTACTTAAAAAAAAAAAGAAAAGCAAGAAACCACTCAGCCTTAGACTCTTTCATAGAGATAGAGATAACACGTACAAAGTGCCTGAGAACGCCGATTCCACTGCAGTTTCTGTGCAAACCCCAGCTGGGTGGAGGGAGCCAACCCTTGTGTGTCCGCAGCCCTCCAGACACATCACCTTTTGAGCAACCAGCCAGCACATCATAGGCAAATCCTTTCCTCGCTCTGGCCTCAGTCGGAAAAGTAAGACTTGGTGTTCACTCAGACCTCGCAAGTGTTAATATCCTCACTGTCTGCAGAAGGACCCATGTGATTAGCTCTGCACCTCATTCTCCAGAAGGCGAAGGAAAGTGGTCTCTGCCTTTTAGCTCCAAGAATGTCTCAGTCAATGAATGGACATTAATTCTGGTGCAGAGATGATCAGGAGTCTCGGAAGAGGGTGGAAAGGTGTTCTCAGGACCCTGCGAGGAACAGAATAGATGGCGACCTTCAGGCTGGTTCATTGGTCAGGGGTGGTGGGGTCACGGTGTCAAGGTTTCAGAGGAACAAACGGGCTCAGAGGCAGAGTGCAGGTGGGGTCACGACTTCTCCGCTCGCTTCCAATCTCTCAATCAGCTGCAGAAAGGAAACCGAGATAATCTCTCATGTTAGGAGGACATGAATTTTTTGCATAGATTTAAGCTGAAAAGAACCTCACCAGTGCTCTTCCTCTCTGGCTTGCTTTCAGGGACTCTTGAAGCTGTCTCCTGAGAAAAGCACATCTCCTGTTGACCTCTAGATTAGGGCAGCCTTTGAAACGCACTCTTTAGATGGCTTTGGGGAGGGAGGATGGGTGAACTAACCCCCCTCCCCCACCCCTCGCCTGGTGTGGAGGCATCCAGGGGAGAGGCACAGAGAAGCTGGTCACCCTGGTTATGTTCTCACACGGATGCTTTAGGGGCTTCCCAGGTGACTCTGGTGGTAAAGAACCCGCCTGCCAGTGTGGGAGATGTAAGAGATGCAGGTTCCATCCCTGGGTTGGGAAGATCCCCTGGAGGAAGGCATGGCAACCTAGTCCAGTACTCCTGCCTGGAGAATCCCATGGACAGAGGAGCCTGGTGGGCTACAGTTCATGGGATTGCAAAGAGTCGGACACGACAGAAGTGACTTGGCATACACACAGGGATTCGTTGGTCATCTCCAAGCGTAGGCTGAGTGATTGTGTTCGACAGAATATGTTAGATGGAATTGTGGCACTGGCTAGGTAAATGGGGGAGACCATGCACTTTCTGGATGCTGGGCGTCTCCTCCCTTTCTGTGAACTGGATGCCTCTGTGTTGCGGATACCTTAATGTCATGTTCGAGTATGACCTACTAATTTCTTTCATCCAACTTAAAACACGTTTAGTAATTTGTCAACACAGTGAATTTCCTGGATGGCGGAGCTCCCTGGAGAGGCAAGGGCTGTGCCAGGTTCTTTGCCATCCAAATGGGTCATGGGATAGACTGTCTCCTGGAGGGGACCCCCACCCAAGGAAGCTGCTTGACCTTGGAATGTGGGAAGGCCTGGGTGCTAGCATGTTGTTGGGGTGAGGGGTGGGAATTGCCCCATTATGCGGAGTGCCCTCGAGACAGGACTCAGCCTTAGTCCTGCCCTCCAGGAGCTCGCAGTCTAGCACGGGAGACAGAGGGGTCTCATCTACAGTGTGATTGTTGATGCTATTCAGTCTCTGAGTCAGGTCTGACTCTTTGCAGTGTGTTAGGTACTGTGAACAACACCCACAAAATCCCTCCACGTCCTGGAGGAAGAAACAACAGACTGAATAAATGCAGTCATCCTTTGGAGCACCAGACAGGAAGGTGGAGAGAAATCCGAGGCGGCGAGTGGGAAACGCAGGGGCAGAGGGCAGGTGCCAGTTTACAGAGGATGGGCGGCGGAGCCCCCAGGAGAAGGTGACCTTTGCGTCCACAGGCGGAGGAAGCCTGCAGGGAAGGGTGTCAGGCGAGGGGAACAGAGAGCGCCAGGGCCCTTGGAGAGAGGAGGCCTGCAGGAGGGGCAGTGCCTCCCCACTCCCCACCAGGGATGTGCAGGAGACGGGAGTGATTGAGGTTTCCGCCCCAGCTGGACCCTGACCCATAGGTGTATTTGAATTAATAGAAGTCCCGGTGTCTCCGGTGTTTCCTAAGCCCCGACCCACTGCCCATAGCTCTAACTGTCTGTGCCGTAAATTAGTATTCCTGTGGTAGTGAGAACAGAGGGCCCTAAAGGTGGGCACATTCTACACCAATCCTTGGGAGCATGGATCCTACACAGCAAAGGAGACTTTGCCGATGTGGTAATGGTAAGGGTCTACGCAGGGAGATTATCAGGGATCACCCAGGTGGGGCCGTCATAATCACCAGGGTCCTTCGAGGAGGGGGACAGGACAGAGGAGGCAGAGGTCACAGTGACACAGGGTAGCAAGCCACGAAGTGCAGGCAGCCTCTGGCACCTGATAAAGGAGGACTGTGTTCTCCCCAGGTGCCCTTGGAACCCACACAGCCCGGCCAGCTCCTCGATTTTAGTCCCCACCCCTGCCCCACTGAGACCCATTTTGAACTTCTGGCCTCTAGATCTGGAAGATAATGAGTTTGTGTTGTTTTAATGTTGCTAAGTTTGTGGTTAGTGATTGTATAGGCAAAAGGAACATAAAACAATTTCAAAATTATTTTCTTTAATAAAGAATAAAGTGCAAGGCCCCTTTCCAGTTCTTTGCAAATAATAGTTCATTGTTTAATCTCCATAAAGATTCTTCAAAGTAGGTGCTATTAGTATCTCCGTTTTACTGTTGAGGTCTTTCAAGCACAGAGGGGTTAAGTAATCTGCCTTGCATCACACAGCTCCAAGTGACACAAGCAGGATTTGAACCCAGGCCATCTGGCTCCAGGGGCAACACATTTCTGCTCCAATTGATTTTCTTGTACTGGCATCAGTGACCCCAGCAAGGCCCTTGCCTTTCTCAGGACAGACCATCCTCTCCGCTCTTCCGTACTCGCACCTCAAGGGGACATCACAGTGGCGGGCCCATGGACAGTGCTCAGAAAGGGCCTCAGAAACCACTAAATCAATATGGAAACCGAGGCTTGGTTTCTGTTTCTGAGGGAAAATACAGAGATGATCAATCTTTTGTTTTAATTTTATAATGTAACCCAATACTCTTTATAGAGATACAATTCATAAAATGCACAAATCTTTTAAAATGTGCAACTCAGGGGCTTCTTGTATATTCTCAAGGTTGTACAACTGTCACCACTAACTGGTTTAGAAAATTTTCATCATTCCTCAGAAGTTCCATACCTGAAAGCGGTCACTTCCCCTTCTCCCTATCCCCAGCCCCAGAATCACTAGCCTGTTTTCTCTTTCTCTCTGAATCTGCCCTGGAGAAGGAAATGGCAACCCACACCAGGATTCTTACCTGGGAAATCCCATAGACAGAGGAGCCTGGTGGGCTACAGTCCATGGGGCCCCAAGAGTCAGAAAAGACTTAGCGACTAACCCACCACCGCCATGAATTTGCCGATTCTGGACATTTTACAGTATATAAACGCAGTCATTGACAATGTGACTTCCCTCATTTAACATAATGTTTTCACAGTTCATCCACATCATAGCTTGTATCAGTCCTTCATTCTTTTTTCATGGCTGAATAATATTCCTTTATGTGGACATTATATAAGTGTGTGTGTCAGTTCACCAGTTGATAGGCATATGGGTTGTGTCCACCTTCTGGCGATTATGAATGACCCTTCCATGGACATTCATGTCCTCTGTTTCCTCGTCCCTAAATTAGAAAGGACAGCCAGACAGGACCCAGTAGCTTCCAGAACCCTGTTTGCAGAACCCTGCGGGGAAGTTGCTGTTCTTATAGCCATGGTTCTCCGGTGAGATGCTGAGACCCCCGGAAATGAACCCTCAGTATCAAGGGTCAGTGGGCCCCCTGGAGGGCCTGCAGCGTTCCTGTCCTTACTGGGGTGGGAGGGGATTCTGGAGCAGTTGTCTCTACCTTGTGTTTCCCCCACGTGCCATGCCTTCCCCTCCTGGGCCTCAGTTTCCCTATCTTTAGAGGAAGCTCTTCACAAAATGGGGCCGCCGATACAAGAAGACAGAGCAACTCCAAGCTACTGTGCTGTTGTGGTTATGTTTTTCCACTGGACCCCCTGAAATACACGATATTGTACTGATTTATGGTGTGCAGGTCAGATGGATTGCATCTGCTGAACAGAATACAGTTACCTTTTAAAATGTAATATGGTATGTAATTATTTATGACGGAATGTTTTCAACATACGCTCTGAACAGAATCATGCTTTTGAGGATCAGTTGGAGAGAAGGAAAAACAGTTCCACCCCAAAGCTCCAATAACCAAAGGCCATGGATACCTGCTCTTGTCAATAGCAAAGAAAATCTATTGAAAACCTTCCACATGATAAGGAGGGGATTGCATCACGAGGTCCCATTTGGGTCTACCAACCCTGACTCCAAGACCAGCCCTGACTCCAAGGAGGCTTGTACTCCCGTCATGAGTGTGAAGCCAGGAGTGCCAGGGCTGTGACCACACCCCTTCTTTGTCCCAGTGTGTCCCGGGGTGCATGTCGGCCAGCAGCATCAGCAGGAACAGGAATACAATAGCCCCCATTACGGTGATACATTGAGTAAGTGCTGTTTCCATTCCAAATACAGCAGCAGGAACCAGCGAGGCAGTGGCCTTCTCCTGCCCCAATGCAAGTTAAAAATATAGCCTGCCTCTGTGCACACTCCCGTCTTAGCCCTGCACATTTAAAAATACACCCGTCAGTGGCTCTGCATTTGAAAATGTATTTTGCATCTGATAATTATGATGCATTTAAAGGGCAAAATTAGAAAGCGCAGAATTAGGCTGGCAGGCTTAATTAGCCCATTCTTTTCTCTAATGGGTGAAATTTGGGCAACTGTCTGCTCGAGGGGCACAAAGACCCCTAATGGGGCTGGCGGAAATTCACCCACTCCTCTGTCAACCCCGTCACTCAGCAAGCCGAGTGGGGGATTCACTGTGCACGAGAAACGTGAGCCCCTCGAAGCAAGAAGACTGCCCCGTCTTGTCCTCAGGAAAACCACGTGAGTGTGATTACAAATCAAAGTCATCTATCAACAGATAATAGAGGGCCGAGCTGGGGCTTCCCAGAGGCCTGGTGGAACCAAGGTGGTGACAGGGGATTGTCTGTAGAAGCAGCTTGAGGTGTTCCCTCCTGAAGGCCAGGCCTCCAGCCCTGGCCCTGCTCAGCAACTATTGAATGCCTTCCTCTGCTCCCCTGGGGGGCTGGCCACTGCTCCCAGGTTCCTGAGCTATTCTCAGAGGGCTCAGGGAGCTGGCCAGGACTGTTTGGAAACTTCTAAGGACCTTCCAAATGCCGCACGCCTGGATTTTCTGCAACCTGATTCCACATTCCTAATAAAGTTATCTCTATGGCCAGGCCGAGCCTTCTCTGCACCCAGACGGCGGATCCGTCCCCAGCCTTGGAGAGGGGAGTTTTCTCTCTCCCAGTCGCCATAGCCCTTCCCAAGCCGGGACAGGCCCTGAGTGGAGGCGGAGTGAGTCCAGGTGTGAGTCATCCTGATGAATCAGATGTGTCCCTACTTTTTTTTTTTGAAAGCTGCGGGTTTCTTCAAAACAGAGACTGTGTTGTTTGCAGCCAGATCTAGAAACCCTCTGAGAAAGAGGCTCTCCTCTGCTGTGCCCAGCACACACTACCCAGCATGGCCCGTCCCTGCTCAGGCCACCTGGGATTTTCTGAAACAATCCGTGGGGTGGCCGCAGGGCTGTGGAAGGGGCCTGAGATCTGAGGCGGAACCCAGACCCTGGAGGCCTGCTTGGTCTCAGACAAGACATTTTGCCTCTCTGGGCTGAAACTGCAAGCTTGTAGAGTTGCTATAAAAATGCACTTGTTGACAAGAACAGTGTGCTGCTGACCCCCACCCTGGAGACATTCCACACTCTTCCGGGACATATTTGTCACAAGTACCATCTTCACGATCCTCTATGTGGCATTTGACGCTATAGGAAAATCCTTTGGGTTGCTAACAGTCAAAATTCAGGACATAATCTTTACAAAGAAAATGCGTATAACCCCAAAATACAGAGAGAGGTGGGGGACAGAGCAGGGAAACCATGTCCTTGCCATATTCCTACTGTTGATGTTGTTTTCTTTCTTTTTTTTTAATCTAGTTAACATGTCTTCAGGACCATTTTTGGCCATTTCCTTCCCAAGAGCCAAAACGGGGAGGGGTAGGGGGGAAAGAATAGGTTGCTAAAAAAAGTATAAAATATTTCAGTTTCTAAAGCCTAGTAATTGGAATTTCTTCAGCCCTGAGCAGAATGGCTTTACCCAGAGTCCAGTCGGATGACAAAATGGTAGCGTCTGCCAGGACTCCGGGGAGAGAGAAATATACCTGGCAGACCCCTTGCAGGGGTGAGAGAAATCAGGAAGGTCTGAGTAGGGATATCCTGGAGCCTCTTAACTCCTGGCAGAAACACCTTCACTCTACAGAGTACAAGACTCTCTTAACCCCTCGTATTTGAAACACAAAAAGGTGGCCGTGGTTTTCCGGTCACTGAGTTGTGTCTGACTCGTGGTGACCCTCATGTACTGCAGCACTGCCGGGCCTCGCTGTTCTTGACTGTCTCCTGGGATTGGTTCAGACTTGGGTCCATTGAGTCGGTGATGCCTTCCAACCATCTCATCCTCTGCCACCCGCTCTTCCTCCTGCCCTCAGTCTTTCCCAGCATCAGGGTCTTTTTCTAGTGAGTCGGCTCTTTGTATCAGGTGGCCAAAGTATTGGAGCTTCAGCTTCAGCATCAGCCCTTCAGGGGAAAGGACAAACAGTATTCTGGGTGTCTCTACAGGAGAAAGAAGATATGAGCCAAACTCTGCCACCCTGGGATAAACAGGGCCCAGGCAATGCTGAAAAGCCTTCCACCCACCAGGTTTTTAGGGTGCTTGATTTACCATTCAAGTGAGCACAGCTGCAGAGAGGGGACCCGGCTGGGAGCCAAGAAGGGGAGAGAAGGGGAGCGCTTGCCTGGAACAAGGAGGGAGAGGATTGTTTGCAGACTAGACTATTAAATTGACTTGGAAATAGTGTGGCTCATGCCTCCCTGTAAAATAGCTGTCTATTTCAGATGAAGGACCACAAGCTCCCGGATAGAGCCCTTGAGTGCTGTTTATGCAGGGCGCTAATTGCAGTCACGGAGCCCACCCCGAGTCGTCACTCCGCTTGGGTCCACTTTTCCCTCGCGTGCTTCCTCGGTAGCAGCCCTATTTGCGGATCTTCCTCTTGGCCCCCAACAATGAGCATAAATGGGAAATGTGTAATTATTCATTTTATCACTATTGATGCAGCCGACACCAAGTGGCCATGGCTCTTGGACAGCGATGATGCTGTCCAAGTAGAGTGGGTCTATCTGGAGTCAGGATAACCTTCTCTTGGGACAGGATCTGAGCTTCACCATCACCAGAGTTTTGCCTCCAGCACTTCCGGAAGCCTTGATTTGGGGTCAAGTTCACATTGTCATGGGAAGTGGCGGCATTGGTCCCTGGTAGGTCTCCCTTTTATTCTGAAGTTAGCAGCAGGAATAATAGCCTATGCGCATGCCTTAAATAGGGATCCAGGGCTGGGTGAAATGCTCCTGTCACTGACCATTGTCGCCATCAACCAAACACTGGGTGGCGGCCATCACCTTGGGGGTGTCCAGTTGGAACTGGCACACTGGTGCCTCTTGGCCAACCGCCTCTACCCTTTATCATGCCTTTAGCCCCTTAAGCTCCCATGCAGATCCCACTGAAGCACAAGAACCAGTTTCTCCCCACCTGAGAACTCGGCTCCACTGTCCATTTCCTGTGACTGCCCTAACAGTTCGCCCTGAACGTAGGGGCTCAAAGCAGCTCACATGCTGTCTGTAACAGCTCTGGAGGCCAGAATTTGCATCAAGAGTCTCGCTAGTCTACTGACAAGGTGTGGGCAGGGCTGCTCCCCAGGCTGGAAGCGCTGGGAGAGAAGCCGGGTCTTGGTTTTTCCAGCTGCTCGAAGCTCCACACATGCTCTGACTCCCGGCCCCTTTCCCCACCTTCCCAGCCAGGAGTGGTGCGCCGAGTCCTTCTTCCATCACCCCACCTCGCCCCTCTTTTGCCTTCCCTTGCACTTTTAAGAACACAGGTGATTACAGGGGACCCACCCTTATAATCCCAGGGTCCTCTCCCTATCTAAACATTAGCTAATTAGCAACCTTAATTCCACCCGCAACTTTAATTGCCCTTTGCTGTGTAATCTAACAAGCACAGATTCTGGGGAGCAGGACGTCTTTCAGGGCCATTATCTGCCTACCACTGTTCTTGTTCTGATGGTCTGTGTCTCGCCCCCTCCGCTTGGCGCTTACGCAACTAATCTCACATATAGCATCCTTGTGTGATCATCTTGGATTCTGGGACTTTCCTGCTCATAGCTCAAATACACTCATACACCCAGGCACATGCACACATGCACCATCCACCCCAGCCTTCTTGGATGGACCAGAACTAGAATCCAAGCTCTGTGAGAACAATTTGGGGCTGTATTTCTGAAGCACTCAAATGCTTCTTGGAAAAAATCAATGAGAAGAGTGAGTCCCGCCCTAGGAATGGCGTAATGACATAATGCCTGGGCCCTGAAGTCAGATCCAGGGTTCACTTCTTGCTTAGATACTGAAGAGTCTCTGGAGACCTCCATCTCTAAAGTGAGGATACAGACCCCATTCTAACCGGGCTGCTGTGAGGATAAGACCGTGTTTAGTTGAAAGCCTGGGCTGTAAAAATGCTGAAAGAGCTGAGGCCAATGCTGTCTTCATCACCCCAGCCATCACCATCTCGGAAAACAGTCATGGAGGCGAGTAAGCACCTCAGATGTTAGAGGAGAGGGTGGGGGGATGTGTTTGCACTCCTGTTTGGGAGACAGAGTTCAGTTCAGTTTAGTTCAGTTGCTCAGTTATGTCCGACTCTTTGCAACCCAACGAACTGCAGCACGCCAGGCCTCCCTGTCCATCACCAGCTCCCAGAGTTTACTCAAACTCATGCCCATTGAGTCGGTGATGCCATCCAACCATCTCATCCTCTGTCGTCCCCTTCTCCTTCTGCCCTCAATCTTTCCCAGCATCAGGGTCTTTTCCAATGAGTCAGTTCTTCACATCGGGTGGCCAGAGTATTGGAGTTTCAGCTTCAGCATCAGTCCTTTCAATGAATATTCAGGACTGATCTCCTTTAGGATGGACTGGTTGGATCTCCTTGCAGACCAAGGGACTCTCAACAGCCTTCTCCAACATCACAGCTCAAAAGCATCAATTCTTCAGTGCTCAGCTTTCTTTATAGTCCAACTCTCACATCCATACATAGCTACTAGAAAAACCATAGCCTTGACTAGATACTCGCTGCTCCTGGGAGACAAAGTAGGAAATGGTTGGTTCTAAGGGCCACATTCAGAAAGTTTCACAGATGTGTGAACACTTGGGCGGAATCTGATCCGACGGGTAGACGTCAGAAAGGTGGGAGTGGGGAGAGGCATTCCAGGAGAGGGATCAGCACAGGCCAAGGTCAGAGGCTGGAGCTCCTGGCCTGTGCAGGGACCTGCAGGCAGTTTTATAGGATCAGAGTCAAGGGAGCGGTGGGGGAGGGGCGGGGGGGTACCAGGCTGGCGAGGGGGCTGACACAGGGTTGGGGGGGGCGGCTTGTGAGCCAGCAGGCCCTGTGCGCTGTGCTACATCTGACGTCTTAAGTTGGCCGTGGGTAGGCTGGGACTGGCACTCATACACTTACCGCTGCAATCCTGTGCTTTCTCTCTCATTCATTCACCCACAGGGACACGCACATTAGATACGCACACAGTGGTCACACAAAGGATGCAGGCACACTGGCTTCACACACTCAGTGGATGCACAAACGACACACACACTGGGATGGTGGATGCATTCAGGGCCTACAGCTTGTGGACCAACATACGCTCAGTCCATGCACACACAGGACACGGACCCCCAATATGCACCACAGACCATGTGGCCCAATGCACTCACAGAGGACACACATGGCAGCGTGCATGGCCACATGTACACACTGGCCACACACATGCACGGGCACATGAAGAAGGCACACACTCACTACCCATGCGTCCACCCAGAACGCTGGCCTTGCACGGCCTCCCACACACTTATTAAATATGTCTGCGCTCAAAACAGGCTTCCCAGGTGGCTCAGTGGTGATGAATCCGCCTGCCAATGCAGGACCCGCGGGAAATGCAGGTTCGATCCCTGGGTTGGGAAGATCCCCTGGAGGAGGGCATGGCAACCCACTCCAGTATTCTTGCCTGGAGAATTCCATGGACAGAGGAGCTTGGCGGGCTACAGTCCATGGGGTCACAAAGAATCAGACACGACTGAAGTGACTGAGCACACAAGCATGCACTCAAAACACATACTGAACGTAGACATGCACTGTTTAAACAGACACATTTTGCCTGTGCACACACAGACCCCTCATTTCTTTCTGGAATGTGTCTGGGTTCCAAGGCAGGCGGCCCTTGCTTGGCCTGAGGGAGGCTCTGATTATCCTCCCAGCCCCAGCAGGCAGAGCAGCTCCGAGACCTGCTTTGGATTACGCAGTTTACACGCACCTCTCTCTCCCGCCTCCGGGAGTGAGGGCGCGGCAGAAAGAAAAAACACACTGGGGCGGACCCCAGCTCCCATCTCACCACCACCCCAGCCCCCCGAAGCCTCCGCGGCTTGTGACAGTGGGACGTCTTCCAAAAGCACTGCTGGGTCTTTTGCAAGAGTTCCCCGCGTGTGACTCCCTGCCCGGTCCTCCCCTCCACACGGAGCTGGCAGGGGGCCAGGCCCCCGGGGGCTGGGGGGGCAGAGCGGAGCGCCTCCCAGCACCATGAGCGCCCTCATCAGCTGCACTCCCTGGGGCCCCGTTTGGGTGATGAGCCAGCCAGCTCTTGAGCTCTGCAGAGAGGAGTCCTGCTCAGCATCTGCCAGGTCTCTCCGGAGCCGAACACAGCTCCCCCCCAACTCCCACGCTGCTCCGCAAATTGGGTCCCAGTGAGCTGGAACCTCGTGCCTTCACCCGCAGTTCTGACAAGTTGTAGTTTCCTGGCAGCGGCCAGCACAGAGCTGCATCCTCCATGCGGGTTAACAAGTGGAAGACTCACCCCGGGCCTGCCACCCCTGTCCCAGTTCGCTTGCCCCGCTCCGAGAGCTGATGAACCAGATCAGGCCTCACACTGAGTGCAAGGCCTCCTCCTTGGAGACCACCCAGTACTCTCAATCAGGGTGGGTGTCAGCACACAGCACCCAAGCCCAAAGCAGTGGCCACATCCGTGCAGGCTCGCAGAGGGACCTCAGGGATGGAACTCAGATGTTATCCAAAATCCGCACCTAAGAAGTTAGTGTGAATCAGTCCCAAACCCGAACTCCACGGATAGCCGAGAATCCAGGGCTGCCCTCACCCTTGCTGTGAATTACCCAACAGCCATGTCCTCATATTTCCCCCCACTTCCCTGGTGGCTCAGACAGTAAAGAAACTGCCTGCAATGCGGGAGACCTGGGTTCGATCCCTGGGTTGGGAAGATCCCCTGGAGGAGGGAACGGCAACCCACTCCAGTGTTCTTTCCTGGAAAATCCCACGGACAGAGGAGCCTCGTAGTCTACAGTCCATGGGGTCACAAAGATTTGGACACGATTGAGCAACTAAGCAAGCACACCTGAGCTCACAAGCACCCGCACATGGCTTCCAATACATCCCTCATCAGCTTGAACAAGAGGCCCATGTTTAAAAGGGATTTCCCCAATAAATCCCCTCCTCAGAAGCATTCTGAAGGCAGTGGTCACAGGAAGTGGGGACATCATGGCAGCAGATGGCTGGTGGCCCCACCAGCTTTAGTCCCACACTCACTTCCTCTTCCGGCCCTCTCTGGAGTAACACACAAGTCCCTCCCTGTCTTCATCTGCCTGCTCACATTCAGGCCCAGAAAAATCAGTTCCTAGCATCCCCTAGCCCACCTTTTTGAATATTCTTCTCTCCGAGAGCGGGTGTCTGCCCATGAGAAATTCTCACAACAGCCGCCAAGAAAAGATAACACTCCCGGTAACACTGCATAATGAAGCTGTGTGTTCATAAGAGAAATTCCTCCAACAAAGGAAAACAAACGTCACCAAAGCGAGCCCCCAAAGTGAGAGAGCTTCTGATATTAGGGAGAAGCCTGACAACCCTCCAAGTGGAGAGAGTGAGGTGACTGGACTCTGGGCGTCCAGCCTGACCCTCGTTTCCCCAAGCAGCGGCGAGTCCGCTAAAATTTGAGTCAGAAGCCGGCGCCCCTGATGAGGCCCCAGGAAAGTTCCCTCCAGCCTGGGCTGGGGCCTTTGTTCCAGGCTGACAAGAAAGGCCTGAACTCCAAACAGCCACCGCCCCCAGGTCACTGTAGTTCTCCAGGCCAAGAGGAGGAGCGGGCCCGGGGCGGTTACGGGCCTCCTCCAGGAGGCCACTGGGAGCCGCTCCGACACCGGAGGGCTTCCTTTCAACAAAGTCTGTTTGTCTCCCCAGTGGCCCCAGGGACTCTGCCAAGGCCGAACAACTCACGGCTCCCAGGCCCGGCCGCGCTCTGGGAGACGCCCAGCCAGGGCCCTTCACCGGGCAGACCAGCCGGCGGTCCACGTGGACTCGAATGGGCGGGCCTGGGTGGAAGTAGCGCCCAGGAGGGCGCCACGCCTGAGCCCCAGGGCCTCCCCCAGGGTGGGGCTCCCTGACCGTGTGCTGGCTTCCAGCCCGAAGGAGAGTCAGCCGAAGCCGTCATCTCTTACACGAAGACTTACTACTGGCCCTGCGTGAAAGAGGAAATAGCAACTCCCACGGCAGAGTAATTACTCTAGGCCAAGTGGTGCACCGCGCCAGGTCCCTTACAGACACCGTCTGACTTCACCCCCGCCATCCATCACGGGGTTCCGGCAAGTGCCGGCATCCGGACACCCGCTTTGCGGAACGTCTGCACACCCGCTTTGAGGAAACTGATGCCCGGAGAGATTCAGTTGCCTGAGTTCACTCAGTTAATAAATATCATGAAAAGTGAAAGTGAAGTCACTCAGTCGTGCCCAACCCTTTACAACCCTATCCATGGACTGTAGCCCACCAGGCTCCTCCATCCATGGGATTTCCCAGGCAAGAATACTGGAGGGGGTTGCCATTTCCTTCTCCAGGGGATCTTCCCAACCCAGGGATCGAACCCAGGTCTCTGGCGTTGTAGGCAGACTCTCTGAGCCACCAAGGAAGTCCCTAAGAAACTTCATATTACTCACCAGATAAGTGGGGCAATAAGATGTAAAAGCGTGCTTGGCCGCCTTAGAAACCCCAAAATTCTTAGTACTTTGTAGGTATCTTAGAAGCCTGTGTATTAATTAGCCATGGGTATGCTAATTATAAAACTAGTTTATTCATTAAAGACAGTTTCCGTGTCCTCAATCATATTATTCCCCAGGCAAGTTCTTTCCTAAAACAGGAAGTTATAAACCTACAGGTGATCTTAATTGCTTTTTCTGTTTCCTCCTAGTAAGGGAGATGTCACTTTTCTTTCAATGAACATTTACTCAGCATCTCCTTTAGGCTATGCTTTCTGTTAGGGCTACAAATAAAACCGGTGACTGAAGGGACATGAATTTGCAATCTGGGGCAGGTTTATCAACCTCAGTGCTGTTGACATTTGGAGCCAAATCATTCTTTGTTGGGGGAGTCTGCCCTGTGCCTCTGAAATGTTTAACAGCATCCTTGAATTTGACCTACTAGATGGCATGCTCTGCTGTGCTGTGCCACGTCACTCAGTCATGTCCAACCCTTTGGGACCCATGGACTGTAAGCTTCCAGGTTCCTCTGTCCGTGGAATTCTCCAGGCAAGAATATTGGAGTGGGTTGCTATGCCCTCCTCCAGGGGATCTTCCAAACCCAGGGATCAAACCCTTGTCTCTTTTATCTCCTGCATTGGCAGGCAGGTTCTTACCACTAGCACCGCCTGGGAAAGCCCCCAAAGAAGTGTCTAGACATTGCCAAGTGTTCTCCTAGAGTAGAATCACCCCACTCAGGGACCAGTGTTTCACAGCGGAAGGGAATTGTTAATCAAACAGTGAGAGCTGTCAGCACAGGGGTTCAGGTGACAAGCCCTAAACCCGGTTTTCTGGGTAGAGATGACACATCAGTGGAGGTGCAGGCCCTGGTGGAGTAGCCAGGAAAAGCAGTCGCAGAGCGAGGGAGATGGGCATTGAGAGCATCTCAGAGGTCCAGGCAACAGCAAGGCTCAAGGCGTGCAGGGAAGTGTGGTCCTGATTTGGAGTCTGTGTCACGCAACATTCAGATCAGAGCTCTGGATTAAGACGAAAGCAGAACTGTTGCATGTGTAGTTGACACATGGCAGTGAGAAGTGACGGCTTCTGTATTGCAGAAGGCGCCACGATTAGGGTACATGGATAGAGGCACAGGGTGCCCTTCCGCATAACGGTTGAACACTCCGACCATTCAGGGGAAACCTGGCTGAAAGACAGAGACATGAGAAGGCTTTGGGAAGGAGCCCTTCTCACACTCGTTTGCACCTGAGAATCCTCGGGAAGGCCTCCTAAAGCACCACTTGTTGGGTCTCAGCCCCAGAGCCTGTTACTCAAGAGGTCTTGGGTGAAGCCAGAGAGTTCTCCTTTCAGAGTGGCTTCTCAAGCGGTGCTGACTCTGCTGGCCTGAGGATTAGCCTTTGAGAATCATTGGCAGATGCCTCAGTTTCCAAAGATGTAAATGACACTGGGCCCAGATTAATAGAAAGCTGGTGTCTCCTACAAAGAGAAGAGAGTGTCCACGCTTGGACGACAGCAGGTGAGCCAGGAAGAACCCTGAACACCTTATTTTAAGGGGAACTAGAAGGTTCCATAGGAAAGTGAAGAAGTTAGGTTATATGAAAAGTGGTTGAAGGATGTGGGTGTTCGATCCAGAAGAGAGAAGTTGTGGGAAAAATCTTGGAGCTGCTTCAAATAGCTGAGGGGCTGGACTGCGAGTAAATGGTTTTGATTCATTTTTTTTTAATACCCCAGGATCAAGCACATTAGTTTAAGATAAGGAAAACCAGGGTGAAAGGCTCAGGGACTGGGGTTTTCCATTCAGCATAAAGCAGAACCTTGCAATAGTTAACTGTCATGCAACAAGGTCCCTTAGCAGTAGAATGTAAGCCATAGATGTATTTTTAATCGCCCATCAGCCAGAGTATAACAAGTGAAATGTAAAGAAGAAACAGGTGAGATTAATTTTAATAGTACTTTTTAACCTCCTCCTCCTGCTGCTGCTGCTGCTAAGTCGCCTCAGTCGTGTCCGACTCTGTGCGACCCCACAGATGGCAGCCCACCAGGCTCTGCTGTCCCAGGGATTCTCCAGGTAAGAACACTGGAGTGGGTTGCCATTTCCTTCTCCAATGCATGAAAGTGAAAAGTGAAAGAGAAGTCACTCAGTCGTGTCCGAATCTTCGCGACCCCATGGACTGCAGCCTAGCAGGCTCCTCCGTCCATGGGATTTTTCAGGCAAGACTACTGGAGTGGGGTGCCATTGCCTTCTCCATTTAACCTCCTGTTTCCTCAATATTTTCAGCTTTGACATGTCATCAGTATAAAAGCAATTAATGAGAGACTTTGCATACTTTGGTTTGCGCTGAGGGTTTTGAATCTAGAATCTTTGCTGTACACTTGAACAGCGTGTTTCCCCTGGGTCACCGGATCTCAAGCGCACTGCTGGCATGTGTAGCTCAGGGCTCCCGTCCTGGACAGTCAAGCTCTAGTGGATCGTGTCCATCACCACGGCGTGAATGAGTCCTAATTCTAACCAGCTGCTCTGCCCTATTACTGTCTGTTTGGCTTTAATGACATTCATATCCCACTCATACATTCCTACTTTTAATTCTAACGAACTCATTATTATAAGCTTTTATATATATTTTTGAGAATTTCCTAATGTGTTTTCAGTTATCTGGAAGCAGCCTGCTGCTGCTGATGCTACTAAGTCACTTCAGTCGTGTCCGACTCTGTGTGACCCCATAGACGGAAGCCCACCAGGCTCCCCCATCCCTGGGATTCTCCAGGCAAGAACACTGGAGTGGGTTGCCATTTCCTTCTCCAATGTGTGAAAGTGGAAAGTGAAAAGTGAAAGTGAAGTCGCTCAGTCGTGTCCGACCCTTAGTGACCCCACGGACTGCAGCCTATCAGGCTCCTCCATCCATGGGATTTTCTAGGCAAGAGTACTGGAGTGGCTTGCCATTGCCTTCTCCGGGAAGCAGCCTGGGGCACCCTAAATAGAGACGGCATCAGGAGTCTTGCTCATAAGTGGCAGGAGACTCAATTCAACCCAACTTAAGAACATGCCAGAATCATAGCTTAGCTCCTGTTTTGAGAAGTCCTGTGGTGACACTGGCTTCTGGCGTGGTGGGATCCAGATGTGTCAGTCATGTCCCTGGAAACTTGTTTCTGTGGTGGCCCCCAATTCACTTACTTCTGTGCTGCCTTCATTCTTTGCCTGGGTCCCCCAAGGTAGAAATATGGCCTCAGAAATTCCAGACTTAAATCATCCTTACAGCGAGCATTCCCTGTAGGGTGTGTGTGTGTGTGTGTGTGTGCAGTCCTTCAGTCTTGTCAGGCTTGTTGCAACCCTGTGGACTATAGCCTAAATCATCCTTACAGCGAGCATTCCCTGTAGGGGGTGTGTGTGTGTGTGTGTGTGTGTGTGTGTGTGCGGATTATAGCCCGCCAGGCTCCTCTGTCTGTGGAATGTGGACTATAGCCCGCCAGGCTCCTCTGTCTGTGGAATTTTCCCCCAAAGAGTACTGGAGCGGGTTGCCATTCCTTCCTCCAGGGGATCTTCCCGACCCAGGGATCGAATCTGAGACTCCTGCATTGCAGGCAAATTCTTTACCTACTGAGCCAGCTGGGGAGTACCCTGTGTAGAATCAGCTTCTCTGTTCAAATAGCTCTAAAAGGTCCTAGATCTGAGGTTTCTACACTTGGACTGGTGGTAGATCACTTGTCCCAGAATACCAGCATCGTGGATCTGGTCAAGGTTGCCATCTCCAGAAGCAGGACCCAAGGGAACCAGCCCTGTGTGAACCATAAGAATAGGCTTGGGGGATGGGATCCCCAGAGGAAGGGGAAGGGTTTGACAAGCACAAATACCCGATGTCCCCCTGAGGTGGGCGTTCACCATAGAGGCCAGGGGATCACTTTGTCCTGGATGGTGAAAACTGTCTTTGGAGAAGGTCCACTCTCTATTTACTAATAGACACTGCTTAGAATTCCATAGGTGAGGAGCTCAATTTAAGACATGAATTCTGTGTTTGGGTCACAGCGGGAATCTGGCTTTCCTTTTGACCAGTCTGCTTTAAGAAATCTTGTCCTAGAACTTCCCAGCTGTTCCAGGGGTTAGGAGTCTATGCCTTCCAATGCAGGACACGCGGGGTGGGGGGATCCCTGGTGGGGAAACTAACATCCCACAATCTAGGGGGCAACTCAGCCCATGTGTTGCAAAGAAGTTTATCTCGAATGCCACAACTAAACCCGACTCAGTCAAGTACATAAGTAAGTATTTTTTGAAAAGACTTGCCACGTGCAGCTGAATTTAAGTGACAGACTGAGATCAGAGTGAGGAAGATTACAGAATAAATCTAAACGCACACATTCCCAGGAAACTGAGAAGCGTGAAAACTGAGTCAACTAGGTTATATAGTCTGTTCTCTTCCCCCTCCCAGTGGCTCTTCAGCCAAGATGGTGATTGATCTCTGGGGTCAAAGATGTAAAAAAATCTTAAAAGACTCAAAGTCTATCTTGTCCAGATCCCTGACGTCCAAACCACAAACGGGCCGTGCGTGTCACCCGAATGCTGCGTCCCTCACTCACAGGCATTCTCGGTGCCAGTCCCTCATCTCATGTACCCGCGGATCTCCTGTCACTGGCACTCAGTTTCCCTAAAGTCATGTACTGTGGCTGCTCACATGTACCTAAGTGGTTCCCAAATCCAGCCAGCAATTAGGTAGGTCCATGGCTGATGACTGAAATCTTTATATGTGCAAGTTTAGGAAAAACAGAGGACTACAAAGATGTTATCAGACCAAAGGGCTTTTAGAGACAGAGTAGTTTCTTTATTTTAAACTAAGGTTTATTGAAAATAGCAATGACCAGAAAATATCAGTAATAATGTGGTAAGAACCGCCCCTCCCCAATACCAAAACTTTTCCTTCCTATCTGTGGGTGTCTGTTCATCCTTCAGGTGTCCCTGAAATTCTCTGAAGAATTCTCCATGCACTGTTTCATTCTAACTCTTGACCTGAGTCATTCATCACACTGACCAGAGGCTCTTGAGGCAACATGGCTTAAGGGACTTAGACTGTCCCAGATTCAAATCTCAACTCTGTCATTTCTTAACTGTGTGTCTAGAAAGTTCTTATATTCGTCTGAGTCTCGGTTTCTTTGTCTATTTTTTTTTTTAATGAAAATCTTGTCTTGCTGAGTTACTTTTAAAGATGCATGAACTAATGTATGCAAATTGCTTGGTCCTAGGCACTCAGTGAAGAATAATGTAATTATTATTACTGCACTGTAGTTACTTGTTTATAAGTCAGTCTTTCCCATTAGACAGTGGCCTCCTCTAGGGCAAGGACTGTGTCTTATTAAACTTTATGTCTCAATCCAGAATATATAGATATACATGTCTGTTGGCATAATAGGGAGGCCTGGAGTGCTGCGGTTCATGGGGTCGCAAAGAGTCGGACTCGACTGAGCGACTGGACTGACTGACTGACATAACACGAGTAAAGAAGTGGGTGCGTCCAGATGGAGAGAGACAAGTCGATCCACGGTCAATCTCTAGGGGCTGGGGCCCCAGAACCATATTATGCCTCACCAAACCCTTTCCTTTTCAGTTGAGTCTTTAGACCCTCTTAGACCCAATCACATGGTTCTGAAGAAACGGTGCCCATGGTCACGTGGGCAATCTCACGTGATTCAGACTGATTAAGAGCTAAGGGTCTTGAGTTACGTTTCAGCGTCTTTTAAAATATCACCATATGATTAATTGCATAAAGTAGCTTCCTCATCTACCTGTTTTCAACCACAGTGACCAAGCAGAGACTTCAGTTCAAAACAATACCGTTTGTAAACTGAAAACGTCTGCTTGCAAATCAAGGTGTCAGTAACCCAGGACTTAAAACCCCACAGTTTGATTTCTGAATTCAGCCACCAACTATTCCTTTAGAACTAGAAAGACTGCCTATGTATTTTCAACTTAAAAACAGATGCATGCTTGTCCCATCAAAGTCAACCACGTCATATCCTTCCAAGTACCTTTAAACATAAAAATCCATGTTAGGGAGTCATGAAAGGCAGTGGGCTCCAGAACTGTTTCTCAGGCCCAAACTCTCTTCTAAACAGTCATTCCTTACCTGGATTTGAAAACCCCCTCAGCCCACACTGTTACTCTTATCCTAACCATGTTTTGTGAATACAAAACCCGGTTCAGTGGTCCTACCAAGACCACATTTCCCAATAATGAGGGAAATGGCATTTACAGGAAGGGCTGAATGTTCCCTTCGGTAGCCTGCATTTTTGTAAGTCCTGTATGAAACCTCCATGTGGGCATGACTAATGGATCCACCTAATTAAATTTTTACAGCATTCCAGGGCTGGAGTGTCAAATGTTTGCTTCCAGCTTGTCTCCTTGTAACACTGTCAAATAAGTCTCCCCTCCCCCTCCCACATACACTTTTTTAGGGTCTGTAGGCTGCATTCCAATGTCATATGAAATCAGAATTTGGTTGATGAGGATGAAGAAATGGATTGCCAAATAGTTTTGGCAAGCCAGCCTACCTTCGTCTATTTAGAAAGGTTAAAAGGATAAAAAGTAAAAAAAAAAAAGAAGAAGAACCTTCCAATTGACATTACAATTCTATGTGGAAAGTTGAGAAAGTCACTTCTAGTGGGGAAGAAGACCATCACTCTTATTATAAATCCTCACTCCGAAAGACTACTCTGTGCATTTAGCAAGATGGAATTTTAACTTTGAAAATGTATTTAAATTCAGGAGACTCTGTGGACTCCAGGAAAGAGGGGTTTGCCGAGTCTGGTCTGAAGCACATGATTTCTTGTTCATTGTTGTGTAACTGGTTTCAGAGAAGAAGCATGCAGCTGGACCGTTTGCTTATCTCCTCATCGAATGGTGCAAGTTTGTCACAAAATGATCATTTGAGACTGTGTCTGGAGTTGCTCAAGGGAACGCAGAAGCAGAATCTGATTTCCGAGCTGAATGCAGGTCAGTCTCGGGACAGGAGCTGTGGGTTCGAGGCAGCGTGCTCCCCCGGTGAAATCACAGAGCCTAGTGGAGACAGCTTCTTGGAGCTAGATGTGTCGGACAGTCAATCCCTGCCTGTTCTCCAAGCCAGGGAGTCCCCCAGCACCACCCGTGACATCTCAGCAGAACCAACTTGGGAGCTGGTTAACAGGCAGGTTCTTGGACCCCAACGCAAACCTTCTGAGTCAGAGTCTGGAAGTGGAGGCAGGGACTCTGACTGCTAGAGGGCTCCTGGGGAAGCCCTACCAGTCTGAACTTAGAGATCTTCACTCTGGGGCCATGGGGGAAGACTAGAACTCCACACGACGAGGGGCTGGAGGTCACAAGAGACAAGTAAGGCATGGAGTGACTGAGGCCAGATGGAAACCCTGCCCAGGCAGCCAGGTCGTCAGCACCGGGAGAGGGCTGTCGTCCTCCAGCCAGAAGATCCCTGTGGATGCACGGAGACTCACCTCAACCCCCAGAGAACCTGAGATGACTCTCTAGCCCAAGGTCCTCAGGAATCAGTCCTAGCAGGGACCCTCCATCTGGAGTCTTCCACTCTGTCTTCTCCTGATAGCCCACCCGCTACATGTGTACTCAGAAGTACGCTTACGCAGGCACTCAGAGCAGTTCACGTTGACCGAGCCACCACCCTCGCAAATAAGACGATCACGTGCATGTGATTTGTGCCCATTCGGCCGTACACATGTGCCTGAGCAAGGACATGCACATCCGTCTCCACACCTGCTGGCCCACGTGTCCTAACCCAGAGACAAGACACCTCTGCTCCTGCCGAGGCAAACCCCGCTTCAACACAATTTCCCTTCTAATTCATCGTAGGAAAATCACTAACCGCAAGCAGTTCCGAAAACCTTCTCTCTCCGAGAGCTCCGTCTTGATGTGGGGACCAGTCACTCGCTCCACAGCAAACGGTTGACTGGAGTCAAAGTGCGAAGGGGCTGTCAGAAGTTTACGATGCAACCAAGCAGGACTCCTTGGCGGCTATCCCTCCTGGACCCTGATCCTTGGATGAGCTCAGTGCCATGTTGGCCAAGGACATGGAACAGTAAGGGAGATTCCACCAGGCTTTGGCATCAAGTAGCCCCATGAATGGAGAAGGCAATGGCAAGCCACTCCAGTACTCTTGCCTAGAAAATCCCATGGATGGAGGAGCCTGGTAGGCTACAGTCCATGGGGTTGCTATGAGTCGGACACGACTGAGCGACTTCACTTTCACTTTTCACTTTCACACATTGGAGAAGGAAATGGCAATCTACTCCAGTGCTCTTGCCTGGAGAATCCCAGGGAAGGGGGAGCCTGGTGGGCTGCCGTCTATGGGGTCGCACAGAGTCGGACACAACTGAAGTGACTTAGCAGCAGCAGCAGCAGCCCCATAAAAGTGTCTTTGGCTGACATTGTCTGTGAGAGTGTGGGCAAGCCTTAAACTAGAAGTTTGTGCAGTTTCAACGAGGCTGTGTGTGAAAGCCCCTAGCCCTGGGACACCCTGTAATAGAAGGTGATTGATCAGGAGTGGACCTTGCAGAGGGCCTGCCTTCCACAGACTTTAGATTCTGAAAAGTCTCACTTTGAATCTTGTCTCCTCCACCTGTAGCCTGGAGATTCTGTGCAGGTGTCTCAACCTCTCTCAATGTCAACTTCTCATCCTGAGAAAAGCAACACCCCCACCAAACTCACAGAGCCATTGGAAGACTCGTGTTAGTGGATCGTAAGAACTTAGCCGGTGCTAGGAAAGGTGACTACTTAGAAAGATATGGTGATTTCTGCTCCTTTTTATTCTTCTCTGAAATGAATAGCCCATGAAAAGGCAAGATGAAGGTAGCTGTTTCCCCCTTAGGGTAAAACTCTAGACAGGAAACTGGACTGGGGCAAGGAATGTGTGGCTGTTGGAGAAGAGTTCATTGCCTGTAACAGAGGTCACCGAATGGTCGTTCAGAAAAAGCAGTCCCTAGTTTCCTTTGTCACCTGGGCTGAAGGAAACCTCCTTTTGCCTGGGTTCAGTGTTTGGATCAGACTCCCCGCAAAAGGGAAGGGGTTTCCACTTGAGCTGAGGGCAGTTCTTCCTGAAGGGCCTTGCTTTAGGCAGCCTTTTGAGCCTGGTGAAATGGTCTAAATAGGCCTTTAGGGTTTGTTTATGCCTTTAGGCCTAATAAGGCTCTTTATGTCTTGGCTGTGTATCCTTGGGTGACTGGTTCCATCTCTCCGAATCCCTGTTTCTTCATTTTAAAAGACTGATAGGGTCATGCCTCCTCCATGGGGTTCTCATGGGACTGAGCACCCAGTGTCAGGTTGAGTGGGTAGTTAACTATTGTGGTGACCGAGAAAAGAGGAGCGCCCCGGGGCCTCTGCCTCTTCAGCCTCCTCCTTCCTGGGCAGAGCCAGTTCGTCTCAGGCGGTGCATTAGGCTTAGCCCTGGACTCCTCCTGGGTGGAGGACTCACTCGCTGATCAGATACCAAGGATGGTTGGGAAATGAGGGCCTTAAAAAATCTTTCCAATTCCTCGAAAAGTTAAACATTATATGGCCCAGCAATTCTATTTCTAGATGTATTACCCACAAAGAATGGAAAACAGGTCTAATACATACTTACACGTGACTATTGCTGGAGCAATAATTCAGCCAAAAGGTGGAAGGAGCCCAATGTCCATGGATGGATGGATGGATAGACAAAGTGTGACGTGGTATATCCATAAAATGGAATAGTATTCAGCCATGAAAAGAAACAGCATGGGCACAGGCTGCAGCATGGTTGTGCCTTGAAAACGCTTAAGAGGCCAGACACAGGAGATCACGTCTTGTGTGAGTCCATTTATATGAAATATTTAGAATGGGTGAATCCATAATGTCAGAAAGCAAGTCTGTGGTTTCCAGGGGCCTTAGGAGAGAGTGAAATGAGGAGTGGCTGCTCCACAGATACGGGGTTTCTTTGGGGGGTTGAAAAGTCCTGGGACTATAAAGAGATGATGGCTGCACAGCGTCGTGAATGTTCAGAATGCCACAGAGTTGTACACTGGAAAGTGGTTACGTTTAGCTTATAGCAGTTTTACCTGAATTAAAAATCTTTCCCGCCAACCTGTGGGTGTTTCGACACCAGCATGAAGAAGACAGAAGAAAAAAGAGGCAACAGTTGCTGAAGCGCTGATTTAAAAAATGTGCACGGTGAGGGCAGGGCGGTCTCCTCGGTCTCTTTAACGAAGACAGAGAAGGCAAGAGCTATGTGGGTGGAAAGCCGCCCTTCAGCAGATGGATGGCAACTCGAGGAACACCAGCCATCGGCTTCTCCGGAGGGGTCAGCGGCTCGGGCGTGTGTTCTTTGAAGTCGAGTCAACACGTGAAGTGTGAAAACACCGCTGTGGGTCCCTTTGTCCCGGCTCCCCCTCGACCCTCCCCACCAGCCCTCTCGTCTTGGCGCGCGTCCCGTTTTCCGAACAGCAGCTGCGCACAGTTGAATAGTAAATCAGACACCCTAAAAAAACTGTTGTCTTAAAACAATGTCTCCGATTTCCCAGATATTTCATTTCTCTTTTCCTTCCCCCAGACCCTTGCCTCAGACAGCTCGGGGATCGGCCCATTTAGGTTCGAGCCTCGTGCGGTTCCACCCGGGCCGGGAGCGGGGGTGGGGTGGGGGGTCGCAAGTGGATTCCCGTTATTGCAAAGTGGTTTTGGGGCAGAACTGACAGGCAGAGTACATTTCAGGCTGCTTCTGTGTGCCGTTAAGAGATCTGTTGTTAACAAATGCTCTCGAGCAGGGAGCAGCTGGACGGCTAAGGATTTCTGGGGACACATCTCCCCAGGATGAGCCCTGAGATGGTAAGGATGGTAAGGAAGTTGGCCCCAGCCCCTGGATTCTCGCGAGCCATTCTGCAGAAAGCCCATCCTGGCAGCCCCCAGCAACCTCTGCTGATTTCCAGCTCACTGTCTAGGGTTGGGGCAAGTTTCCTGGGGAAGGAGCCAAGGGGTTGTGGGGAGGGGTCTCCTCCCCAAGGGGCCATGCCAGGCTTCGGGGTGGATTCCACCACCGTGCCCGCCTAAGCACTCGCTCACAAGCCCCAGCCCTGTGGGTGTCAGCTCAGACTTCATGCAAGTCAGGGTTTCTCAGCCTCAACCCTGTTGGCTTTTAGGTCAGATCATTCTTTGTCAGGGAAACTATTGACTTTTAGAAAAGTCAGGTGGCTTCTCAAAGTCAGGTGGCTACTAAGTGATAGAGTGTATCAGATATTCACGCAGCAAACCCTTGATACCACCTATTGTGTATCAGCACTGCTGGCCAGCAAGTACTTATCAAACCCCTACAAGATGTCAATATTCTGATACGGTGAAGAATAAAATATGCCTTGTCGCTGCGGAGGGGATGGAAAATAAACTTGTAAACCAGAGTCTCAGCACTACTGACCTTTGGGACTTGACAGCACTTTGTTTTGGGGGCTACTCTGTGCTTTATATGGTGCTTAACAGCTTCCTTGGCTGTCCGTAGATTCTAGTAGCATCCCCAACATTTCACAGCCTGAAATGCTCCAGACGTTGTCGGCTGTACCCAGTGCTGGGGGGGGGGGGCGGGGGGGGGGCAGGGGAGGTCATCCCATGCTGACAGCCACTGACTTGGAATTTACGGGAACAATCTGGAAGCAAGATGGAGTGATCTGAGTCAAAGGAGAAGCCTGTCTGTCTGCCCAGAGAGAAACAAAGGTGTTCCAGAGATGACCTCGGGGAGGAATCTTCAGAGATGAGAGCAACCCCAGGTGTGAGACAGTCCGCTTTGCTGAGCAGGACGGAAGTATTTCCATCAGTAATTGGACCAGCCAGTTTTCCGAAATTACCTGATTTCGTCACTGGTTTATTATCAGCGTCCCCCCATTAAGCAGTAACATCTGTGAGACCAGGCACTCTGTCCGGCCGGTGACAGCAAGATGCCAGAACCTTGAACCACGCCAGACACAGACGCCAGAGGGCAAATGACAGGATGAATCATCCGGATCATCTTCCGCCTGTGAGACCACTGTGACTTCTGGTCCTCTTATCCTGTCCCTCTCTTATTTCTCCCCCTTCATCTCCTGGCTTTTGCTCTCTCCCCCTCGGTACCAAAACATACGCATGCATGCTCAAGGTCAGAAGCAGATACAGACCCCCTCTCACAGACAGACACACATCCCCACCGCAACGCGCCAACAGGGGATCAGAAGGAGAGACCAAAACGTCCTTGACTCCGTGTTCTGAGAACGTCGGCCATCCCGAGTCCAACAGCAGGTCTCTGGCTTGCAGGTCACACCAGAAACCAGCTGGCCTCTGAGCGCCTCGGTGTGTGTCGCTCTCTCACAGTCGGAGGGCGCCGCAAGTTCTGTGTTCCGGCCGAGAAACTGTGTGACCCTTTGCATCCGGGGTACTACCCTTTACTGTCACATTTATAGCAAAAAATAACATGAGAAAACCACCTTCTCTGCCCCCGACCAAACTAAATGCGTAAATAACACACCCACACCAACTCTGTGGTTCAGAAGCGCATAGAAAGCAGTTCTAGTCTCTTGGCAAAGACTAAGAAAGGCTGGCAGGGCAGGCAGAGAGGCAGTTCAGAAAATGTGATCTTTTATTTACCCAGATGAATATGATGCTTGCTACATAAATTTGAGGGCACTTTGCTAAACACTATATGCTGTGCTACACCCAAAAGGCTGCAACTGCCTTTCCGATTGAGGACAGTCACTGGGAAAGAGCAAAGCAGGAAAATAAACAAATCATATGTATGTACTTATTTTTAACATGCTCGGCTGGACAGGCCACAAGGCCTCTCTCAGGTAACACACACCTGGCAGCCTAAACTGGAAAGGGACTTCTTGCTGGGAGATAATGGAACTCTGCTTCCTCTCCTCCTGGGCTGTGACTGAATGTCTGTCCGTTCAGAGAAAGTTTAGATCCAGTGGCTACTGGGCTAAATCAAAGCATCCACCTCTTTTTCCAAAATCCACATAGAGGAACTGTTAAAAATTTGGAGGAAGTATTATTGATGCAGCGATTCCGACCCCAAAGTGTATCTGAGTTGAAGGAGGAACCTGGGTGCTCACGGAATACAGAGGGCAAATGTGAGAAATGATCAAAGTTTAGAATTCTTCCCAAACGTCAGTGGATCTCCTGTGACTCGGGGTGGTAAGATGTCCGCTGGGCTGCATAGGCTCTGGGGAACTCCTCTTGATTTTTACAGGTTCCTCTGTTCTTCCCATTACCCACAAATCACATTTATAATCACATTGTTTGAGCATCATGTATGTATCCGTTTGTTCTAAATACTTTATGTGATGGTAATGTTACCCAGAATACAATGTGGTGCTGTTGTTATCCATGTTGTACGAATCAATAATTATGACCTAGGGAATTAAGGCAGACCTTCAACGTTAGCCCAGCCAGTAAGTGGTGACAAGGGGACCTGAATTGTCCATCACAGTCAACGCTGCTTAATACCAGTGTGTTTCACTAGCTGTTCACTTTCTACCCGAGGGTACTTCCAGGCCCTCCGTGGCTTCAGTCATCATGTCTGTGACAGTCATCAAGAATGTTTCAATTTCCATCCCAGCTTCAATCTGTTGCTCATGTCTGCCTGAATCACAGTGCTTCAAGCAGCCAGGCTCAGTGGAGAAAAATCTCGCTCGATTGGTGATGCCTGCTCTGGGTGCAGAAGTGGCTGTCAGTGGCACATGTGCTACCTTTGCCATCCTGTCTATGTGTCGTTCAGTTTCCATTGCCAACCAGTACTTTATCTTCTGAACTCCAAGTCCAGATTTTCAACTGCCGCTGAAATACCTTGGCTCCACTGGGGTATCCCATTGGCCTCTCAGACTCCCCAAAGCTTGGCTTCTTCTCTTGTGGTCCCTAGTGAGGTTGAAAAGTAACTGTTTACACAGATTTCAAGTTTGAAGCCTGAGAGCTGAGCTTAGCTCTTCTCTCTCCTTCATTCAATACTCTAACTGATCATACATCTTTTACATTCTACTTTTCAAATATTTCAAGCATTGGCTGTGAGCTCTCACGTCCCACTCCTTGAGTCTAAAATAGGCCTCCTTTGAAACAACTGTAAGAACCAACTAACCAGTGCTCCTGCCTCCAGACCTGCCTACTCACTGCCAAGTATTCCTTCCTGAACCACAAACCTGGATATGTATCTTCCTTGCCCATTTTGTGGCTCCCCGAAGGTCCAGACTCCTCAGCTGGCATATGAGGCCAGTCTCCATGAGTTCTTTCTTTTTTTTTTTAACGTGAATCATTTTCAAAGTTATAGAACTTGCTGCTGTATTGCTTCTGTTTTTGTTATTGTTGTTTTTTATGTTTTGTTTTTTTGGCCATGAGTCATGTGAGATCTCAGCTCCCTGTCCAGGGCCCAAATTCCCACTCCCTGCACTGGAAGGCAAAGTCTTAACCCCTGGACCTCCAGGGAATTCCCCCACCATGAGCTCTTGCGCTGACTGTTCAGATATCTCCTCCCTGAGTCACCCCATGGCGTGGTACCTGTTCTTCAGCAGTGTAACCGCTCTGCTCTGCCAGCCCCTCGCCATTCATGCCTGGGTGTCCTTGCTCACACCCCTGAGAATATTCTGCACAGTTTACTGACTCTTTACAGGAACCTCCATGCCTTCAGTTAGCAGGCAGCCCCCATCACAGATTACCCCTCAGCTGTATGAAGCGGTGTCTGGAGGACCAATGCAGCCATCACAAGCCATCCACAGAGTGGCTGGGCCTTCCCCTGCCTGTCCATTCCTGAGCCTCCTTCAAAGCAGCAGCTGTTAGCATGGGATTTACAGCACCAAGGTATCCTACAGACAGACCCCCGTGGAAGCTGGATGGTTGAGACCCATGACCTCAGTCACCTCCCAGCAATGTCCCCTGGCACCGCAGCTGATGGATTTTTGCACCAGCTTACAGCTTACTATTTCAGGGCACAAGGCTCATGCCAGCCTCATAGTGTTTGGTGTTGATTTAAGAACGTGAGCTCCTTGAGGGAAGGGGCCAATTAGAAACATCTTTACCTTCCTGTTGTACCTGGGCTTGGTATCTGGGACAAGGCAGGCAGTCAAGAAATGATTGGCCGAGGACTGAATGGAGTGAACCAGAGAGAAGATGAATCTGTCTCAGCATTTCCTCTGTTAGCTTGGGGATCTGGGTCTGATTTTGTAACCTCTCTACTCCTTGTTTCCCTGACCAGAGAACTGGGATTAATGGTCGTGCCATATGGGGGGGGTTCTTCAGACCTTGTTATCGATGAGTAGTGGATGGATAGATGGATGGATGGATATTGCTGCTGATGAATAAGTGGATTAACAGATAAGTTATTTAATGGATTCATTTAATACATGTGTAATTGTACAAATGTCCTTCCATCACTGCCAAAAACCACCACCAGCCACACACTAAATACAGTCACCCAACCACAAATGGTCCCCCAAGAAACAATCAAATAACAGCAACTTTTGCAGGCCTATGGATGACATGAAGCCTCCCTTTGGGCACCCTTTTCACCAAATACCCTTCCCCAAAAGAAAAGGGCAGGGAAGGGGTGATGGGAGAGGAAGGAAAGGAGAGGTGGTAAGAGTGCACACAGGCCCACAGGCTCGGAGAAACGCCTTAACACCGAGCCCCCGTCGCTTCACCCTAAGCCTCTGCCCGCACTGTGCCTCCCCGGGAACGGTGTTCGGGCCTGAGGTTTTCTCATGCGGAAGAAGGTGGTGCAGACAGGATCTCGAGCTCCCAGTCACTCTGCTTCTAAGTCAATCTGTCATCTCAGTAGTCCTTGTGTGTGAAGAAGGCAGGAAAGTGGGGAGAGACACCCCTGAGTGCTTCTTCTCTGACCTGTTAGAGGTCATCCCTCATCTGCCTTGGATCTCTCACCTGTCGCCAAGAGACCTAACCCACTCTGAAAACCCAGATCTTCCTGTCGGGGTGCTCTGTGTACCCCCAAGACTTCTCTTTGGCTCCTCCCGGCTCGGCCATATCAGCTGAGTAATCTCCCCCAGCGTTCTGACACACAGCTGCAAGAGATGAAAACTGTACTGTTGATAGATGAAACTTTGGATAAGATTACATGGTTTTGAATATCTTGATGACATATTTGTCTGAAAAGTCTTTTAGAGGACGGCCTAATATAAATGCACGGAAATGTTTCTAATGACTAGCATTTGTCTGCCGACTTCGTTGGAGAAATCAGCATTCATGTGTCTTTGGATGTCATTTGCATTTGTATGCGGGGACCAACTTTTGAATAATCATCTCTTCCAGCCCAGAAGTGTTAACTATTTACTCTGAACACAGGCTGGTTTCCTTCTCAGGCTATCGGGCTGTGTCTGTGGTGTCCAGAAATAGGGTAATGATGTAATGGGCATGTATCCCACGGCTCTGAGACCACTGGAACCTTCTAAGGAGTCCTCAGATACCTTTTGCCCTAGCAAACATTTCCTTGGCTCCGCTGCTTTCTGGCCTCCTCCACCTCGCTGTTGTAATCACCTTCCCTCATCTCAGGCAACCTCAGTTCTTTCTACGAACTCCAGACCTGCAAGGTCGAAGGTTGAGACCTCTCTGGCCACGAGTCTACTTGGGATTCTCCCCAGGACGACACACGTTCCGCTGAAAGACCACGGAAAGGAGTATGTGTACAGACAGCTTGGGTGCCATTCCCTTTCGTGGTTTCATAGTGGTCCTTTGGCTGATGTCCAGGGTAACTGTCCTGGTCCAATTTTGCAGTAAGTAGGAGGAGAAGGAAAGGTCTGGATGAAGCCAAGCAGAGCGAAGTTCTCACAAAGCCCTGATCTGCTCTAGGATGTCCAGGAAGAAAATTAACCTCTGTCAGCATCCATTTGTGTGTGCATAATTTGGGGAGGTAATTCCACCAACTACCCAGAAATAAAAGGCAAGAGCAGGTCATGCATCTGAAACGCCAGTACTTGGCACATAGTGGGCACTCAGTGCCTGGCTTTTTTCTGCTCTGGCACCTCAGTATTTCCTAATGCATCGTCGGCAACAGCATGAAGGCTCCTGATGGAGATTTTTGCAAAGAGCAAAAAAGTGATGCTCTGGCTTCACCATGAGATTCATTTAGGAGAGTTTGGGAGCTTCTGTTTTGGGGGAGCTGAATCGCTTCGAGGGGCATTCTCTGCATGAGCTCTGGGTCTCCAATACCATTCCCCTGTGCACATTCGTTCTCTGAGGGCTTTCCCATCCGTGTCAGAGGTAACCCCAGCCTGTTCTGCCTCGGGGGTTACTCTGCAGGCAGGAGGCCCAAGGTCAGATGAGGCCCACTGCAGGCTCTCCTCTGGGGCTCTGCATCTTCCACAAAGCAGGTGTTTCGTGACTGCCGGGTACATGAATGGGTGTGGCCCTGTGAATCCTGGCTGCCCCACGCTGCCTCCTCCTAGACTGTGGAGCAGGAATATCAACAGTCTGCGTTTCCAAGAGACAAGTGTCTCTAATAATAAATGAACCGCAGAGGCAGCGACAGGCCTAACATTTCTGGAGCCCTCGGTCAAGGCCAGACTCAGTGCCGTGTGCAGTCCAGAGATGTCTAATGTTGACACTCTACGGGCCACCACCAGCTGTCCCCTCCCATCCCAACAGGAACTTGGATGGAGGATGGGAAGAGAAGGCTTGGAAGCCCTGGATGATGAATCAGGATGCCAGCCTCCGTGTGCTTTCTTCCACTCAGTCTCTGTTTAGGTGTAAAGCATAAGTGGCTCATTTCAGGCACCACCCTCTCTTAGAAATATCCCCCCAGACCCCCAGATTTGGGGGATCAGTGTTTCCATACATGAGCAGATGCCACCTTTTAGAGACTCTGAGAGCTGGAAGATGAAAGATGACGATTAACCCTGCAAGTAATTAGGAATGGCAGCACTCTCAGGCTGGAAGTGAATGAGCAAAGTTCAGCTGTTCCATGATAACAACTGATTTGCCATCAATGGAAAATAACGCTGGGGTCGGGGAGTGGGTGGGCGACCTGCCTTGCTGACACCCAAGGCCCTTGCCCTGACTGAGGTTCGGCTTGGCGCCGGCCCTGGGGCGTTCTAGCTTACATGTCACAGGATGTGTTATTCCTGTCCTAAGCTCAGAGTTGCTTATCTGTCTGTCCACAGCCTGGAAACCTCTGGGAGGATGGGGCTTGGCGCTGAGATGAGGGTGCTCAAGACGTGTCCACGGGATGAGGGAACGTGCTCGCTTCTGAGGCCCTCTCCACCCGCCGGCGTGTCCCAGCCTGCGAATGACCATTCTTGCACGCTGGGGTCTCTCTCTGTCTCTCTCAGAATGGTGCTGACAAGGAGGGAGGGGTGGAGGATTGAAACCTGCTCTGTCAAAATCACTTGATCTGTTTCCATCTTTGCATCGGGCCCCACGTGAACACCCCACGAGCTCTCTGCCGCCATGTTAACGTCCTGGGCGATGCTATCTGCTGGCCCACATCTCATGCCAGAGGCAACACCCGCTCCCGAAGAATCCCAGCCCACGTCCCACCCTTCCGAGAGAGGCAGAGCCCATCTCCCTTGACGCCTGGGTGGCTGAGGCAGTTTTTTCTTGAACGCTGCACCTTGAGAACATTTTTATGTGCCTCTTGCTAAACCTGAAACTTGATGTTGGGATTGTTGGTGATCCTCCAAGAAGCTGGGCCTCCAGTTCAGGCACCAGAACACACCTGGCCACTCCCAAAAGCATTTTCCCCAAGTGCCAGGAAGGTACACCTCGTCCTCGGGGTAGGAGCAGCTTGGAAGAATGGCCCAGAATCTTCCAGCATCACTTTCTTTCTGTTATCTTGAAACAAACACATTAACCTGCGGATGTGGCTTCTGGATGTGGCCTCTGTTGTGATGAGTCGATTGGCCCCCGCAGTGCAAACATATCATTAAATGAATATACACGTAGCATATTCATTTATAATTGATGTGTTTGCACGCTTTCCCCTGTCTTTTGTCACTCGCCCTTTGTTTTAAATATCACTGACCATCTGCCAACCATGCCGTTCCTCCATGCACTACTCTTTGAGACATGGAGTGATTTAAAGAAACATATATAAATTTCTCCCTCTGACACACCGTTCGTTCCACCCAAATCCCTTTAAGGAGACGTACAGTCCTACGGTTTAGATCATGTAAGTTACTGGAAAAGACTCTGATGCTGGGAAATGTTGGGGGCGGGAGGAGAAGGGGACGACGGAGAATGAGATGGCTGGATGGCATCACCGACTCTGTGGACATGAGTTTGAGTGTACTCCGGGAGTTGGTGATGGACAGGGAGGCCTGGCGTGCTGTAATTCATGGGGTCGCGAAGAGTCGGACACGACTGAGCGACTGAACTGAACTGAACTGGAAGTTACTTTTTCATATATTGTCTTTTTAAATATTTGTTGATTTGGATTTATTTGTCTGCTCAGGGCCTTAGTTGCGGCACTCGGAATCTTTAGTAGCGGTGTGTGACCTCTTAGTCTCGGCACATGGGATCTGGCTCCCTGAGCAGGAATCGAACCTGGGGCCCCGTGTTAGGAGTGCAGAGTCTTAGGCACTGGACCAGCAGGCAAGTCCCTGGATCACATACTTTATTAATGAAAAAGGCACAAAAGTGGCAGTGCGTGTTTGTCCGCAGAGGGTAGCTGGGGTGGGGGCGTTTAAGAGGAGGCACGACTGAGGCTGTTTCTGATCCTCTGTCAGGACATTCCGGGCCTGGGCCGGGTGGTGAGGATGGGTGGGCAGTCAGGCGCCGAGTATGAAGGCAGAGCTCACCGCGGCCAAGGGGCCGTGCTCTACGCAGGAGCCCCATCCTCAAGGGCTCGCCGAAGCTCCTGGAACATTTGCTGGTGGAGATCACTGCGGGCACACAAGGGGCCAGGGGAGGGGTGTCGGCAGCTTCTTTCCTGGATTGTTTTGTGTCCCTGTCGTGCTCCACCCTCGCCGGGCCCACGCTCTGCTTCTCTCTGCTCGGGTCTAGGCTCCAGGAGGCAGAGAAGAGCATGTGGGCGAGCTGCCCAAGCCCGCTGGCTGCATGTGGGCCAGGCCTCTGAGTAACACTGGGTCAGGGGTGGGTGCGCCCATCTCCCTCCCCTCCGGATCACTTGTGCCCTTGACTGAAGGTTGTGGCTGGAGCCAGAGTCAGGCCGCCCTGTCAACCAGCCCCTCCCTCCCCCCTTCCCCTCTCTCCCTGTATGTCCCTGTCTGTCCCCTCCCCTTCTCCTCCCCCTCCTCCTCTGAGTCTCGGGAGCCACACGCCCTTTCCTTGCGTTTCAGGGCAGCAGGAGGTGGTCCTGGCTCCCTGGGGTTGGAAACCCCAGGAAGCTACACTTCCCCTGAAGGCTTCGCGGGACCTGTGTTCCTGTGCCTTGTCAGCATTCCCTTTCTTAAAACTCCTCTTGGCTCCCCAGGTCCACTCCTTCTTGCCAGGACCCAAGAGACACAGAGTTGTGGATCAGATAGAGTCACGTGGTGTGCTGCCCCCCCGAGTGGGGCCCCCTTTGTCTTACCTCACCAGGACCTTACTGCCTTCCCCTGCCACCCCACAAACTCCGGACCCCCGAGTCAGAGCTGAGCTGTGTGAAGGGACAGCGCGCAGACCCTGTGGTCACACACGCTTCCTCCTGGGGTCTTCAGTTAAGGGGGATGACGTGACATTTCATCGGGTTAAGTGATGAGGCGACTACCCAGCCTTGCTTCTCATCAGGCTCTCGGAGTCTGCGGAGGCTGTACGAAAGCACCGTGAAAGTCGTCACGCAGTAACCCAGTGTGGGTGTTCCCATCTGCTTGGTGTAGCAGTAGCCTCCCAACTAGGCGAGGAGTTCTTGGGTCAGGAAATGTGGCTTTTGTATAGTTTGTTGTCCCTCTGCAGGGTTTACCCCAGTGCCGTCCATGCACCCAAGAGCTTGGGAAATGATGACTGCTCTGCAGCGACTATTCAGCTTGTGATTTTTGAAGGAAGGCAAGACAGTCTTCTGGGACTTCTGGGAGGAAGGCAAAGAGTACCTACCCATGTCTAAACTCTTAAAAGTAGAGGCAGTTACTTTTCCTAATTCTTGAATTATATCGCAAATTCTGTACAAATCATATTTAAATGGATAGTCCTAACATAAATGACTCTGAAGGGAATACATCAGGTAGTATAGGCTGACTGCTTTAGCTCCTTCAATTTTATCTGTTTCTGCTATAGAAGCTGATTATGCAAAAAAAAAAAAAAGTCACTTTGCTCATTCAGTATTCTTATAGCTAGGAATGGCTTTGTGACTCATTTCTCAAAAGTAAGATAAACATTCCAACGGTACCATCAATTTCCCTTTTGTTTTTACCATTTTGGAATGGAAGCATGATGGCTGGAACTTCAGCAGCAAACCTTGAGAAGAGGAGGTGATAGCAAGGAGGGAACCGAGAATTGCAGACAGTGAGGTGGTAACCTTAATAATTGTAAGCCACTGAACTACTGATATCAATCAACTACCTCCAGAATTGTTTGTGTATTTGTGTGTGTGTATGTGAGAGAGAACATTAACCCTTCTTTATTGGTGTTTAGTAGCTCAGTCGTCACCAACTCTTTTGTGATCCCATGGACTGTAGCCCCCCAGGCTCCCCTGTCCATGGGATCTCCCAGAATACTGGAGTGGGTTGCTGTTTCCTTCTCCAGGGGTCTTCCTGACCCAGGGATCAAACTTGAGTCTCCTCCATTGGCAGGCAGATTCTTTACTGATGAGCCACCAGGGAAGCCTACATCCCCATTAATTAATTATTCTGTTTCTTGTAGCCAAAGATATCCCTATCTGGTACCGTCAAAAATGTGTTGATAAAACAATATTACTTCTCTTTCTCCAGCACCTCATCGGCTTTTCACATTGAAATCTGCATAGGGCAGTTTTCTAAGTGAGAGGGCTCATTCAGGATTTAATCCAAGCCTGTTTGACCCACCACCCTGCCTAATGCCCGTGACCGCCTTTCACCCTCTTCTTAGCAGCTCTTGAGTCCCTTGAGAGCAGATGCTACGTGACATTTACATCCCTAGTGATCCACACTACAGTTTTCATGTAACTGGCATTGGATTAAAGATGGGCCCTGAAGAAAGAAAATAAGCTTCATAAGGTCCAGAGAGGGTGGTACAGTAACTACCACTTATTGAGGGACTAATACATGCAAAGCGTTTCCCAGTCCTCATTTCAGACACATTATAAAGTATCTGTAGCCCCATTTTACAGATGAAAATCCTGACACTCAAAGAGTTTGCATAGTTTGGCCAGGATCCTGAAGCTTATAAATGACACAGAGAAAATGTGAACCCCCAGCTCCCCCATAGACGTCTTCCCTGTGAGACGAACAGTTCAGAGCATGGAAACCACCGCGGGGACTTTGTTTGTCTCACCTCAGCATCTGAAGACACCAGCAGACCTAGCCAGGTGCCGACCTGCCTTGACGCAGACTCTGCGTGAAACCTTCAAAGGGTCTAGAATTCAATCCCCGAGGTTCCGAGGAGGACGGTCCGGGGCTTTGGAGAAAGCGGCCTTTTCCACCATCTCATTTGCATGCTGGATGTCTACTGAAAGTTGCTATGGTGATCCGTTTGACCAGAAGTTTCCGCTGAATCATCCCAACACATATATGAAAACAGAGATGTGGTTTGGGGACCCAGGGCCCAGCAGCCGGGGGAGACGCTTCCATCTTTCACTTGTGACTCACTCGTGGTCGTGCGTAGGCCCAGCTGGCAGGCAGGCGAGACCTCTGGGGCGGGTGTCACTCCCTGGAGAGGTTTTGCACGGCAGGGCGCACGCAGTCCCCTCTGGGGATCCAAAGAGTGGAGCAGGAAAGGAGGAACAGCACCCAAGCGGTGCCCTGTTCCCCTGGCTCATTCCAGGGCTCAGGTCCTCTGGGCAGACGTCTCTGTTTGGAGACACCCCCCCGCACCAACAGCCAAGGCCGCCATGGGTGCCTGGGTTCAGGTGGTCCATCTGGGAGCCGACCTAAAAAGGCAGGAAGGGAGGGGGCTCTGAACCAGCAGGGAGGAAGGACCTTACCCATGTGCTGTGGGTGCTGCTGTGGGTAGTGACCTGCTTCAGGACCTGTTTCTAGGGTAGTTGACCAAGGGACAGTGTGCCGATGGAGCGTGGGGCTGGGAGCAGACAGGCCTCTGTTCAGGTCTTCTCTCTGCTTAGGGCAACCTGGTTGCCGGCCTTGGCAAATGTCTGAACTTTGACCTTGATTTCCCCATGCGCAGAAATGTAGAAAAGAGTACCTCGTTCGACCTAAGGAAAAAAAAAGCACACCCACAGTGGAGCCTGGTACAGAGTATAGCCTGCAACATACCCTCAGCAGCCCTGTTCTCCCCTTCTGTTCACCAGAAAGATTCAGCTAAGTGATCCTGCTGTTCTTGAGCTGTGAACCAGGAGTGGGAGCTTATGGATAAAGAGTTAACTGGAAAAGTGTACGGACAGAGATATAAGCATAGCTCTCAAAAACTGCCCTGTATTTTGAAGTAAAGGTTATTTGGCATTTGATCTTCATTTGAATTTTGTCCTGTGTGATTAGATGAACACGGGTGTCTTTGTAAACAACGTAGATGCATAAAGAGAGTTGCCCAGTTAATCCTTTTGTTTGTTCATTTTTAATTTGGAGACACTTGAGGGCTGTTCCTGGTTGGCTGCGGGGCTGGTATAGGTTGGTGTGCAGCAAGTATGTGGAGGAGTGATCAAAGGAAATGATCCAGGGCAGGCTTTTGGCGTGCATTTATTATTTTTAAAATTAATTTATCTTTTAACTAAAGGATAATTGCTTTGCAGAATTTTGTTTTCGGTCAAACATCAACATGAATCAGCCATAGGTATACATATGCCCCCTCCCTCTTGAACCGGGAGAGATGCTGTCATTCAAATGGATGTTGATGTTTAAAAATGATGTGACACATTACATTAGCGACACATTACATTTCTGCGTGGAAAGATAGATACAAGTTTTGTAGAAAATACTTTGTCATATCAACACCCCAAAATATATATACCTGTTAGCCTAGATATTAGTCAGCGTTCTTCAGAGAAAGAGACCCCAGAGAGTAGGTGTATATATCTTATGGGATACCTCTCTGTCTCTCCAATAATCTGCAAGCTGGAGACCCAGGAAAACGAGAGGTATCATTCAGTCTGAGCACCCGAGGGACCGACTGTGTAGATCCCAGTCCGAAGGGAGAGGCGAGGAGAGATATACCAGCTCAGAAGAGCAGCGGGTTGGGTGTGTGGGGGCGCTGAATTCCACCTTCCTCTGCCTTTTGTTCTGCTCAGCCCCTCAACAGACACCCCCCCATGCCCACCCACACTGGGAAGGGCATCTACTTTACTGGGTCCACAGGTTCAAATGCTAATAAGCTCCTCCAGAAACATTCTCACACCCCCCGAAATAATGTTTCCTCTGGGTAAGCTAGGGTCTCTCAAGCTGATGCACAAAATTAACCATCACAGCCTGGTCACCCATTTTCTCTCTCTCTTACGGAGATGATCAGATATTCAGAAATTATGGACAAGGGTGCAGATCAAAGCTGTATGTATATTACAAAAGAAAAATTAGAAAGTATTTTAAAGTCCCTCAAAAACGGAAATAACTTCTTTCATGATGACATGATTAAGTGTTAAGTGGCTGATTGAGATATACTCCCAAAGCGCACTCAGTGACCAGGCCAGTCCTGCCCTTTCGTCTCACACCTGCTTACTTGCGTGTACATTTTGTGTGTTCATTACCTCAAAAAAGTAATTTCGAGGAAAACCCTATTAACAACCACTGTTTCTAGGTGATTCTCTTCCCTTTATTCTTTCTCCTTCTTTGTACTTTCTGACGCTTCTGTGAGGAGCAGAAAACACTGTCACAATCAGAAAAGGAAAGGGTGACTATGCTTTCTGAAGAGGCTCAAGAGGTCAAGCCTTGGAACCCTGCTGCTTGTGCTTCGGCTTCATCTTTCTCCAGAACACATGGCCTGCTCCCGGAAGGTAAGGGTCAGGTGCGCCATGGGGCACGCGGGCCGGGACAAAGCACTTTGAGGTTTGACCTCCGACCCCCAGGACGGAGCAGCGTGCAAGCCAGCCAAGCGGCTGCGGCCGGCAGGGACCGCGACAGCCTTGAATGACAGCCGTCAGAGGTCGGCGTGGGGGGTTGGTTCCCCTCCCCAGGACTGGGGGGTGTGCCCCGTCACAGAGCCTGCTGCCACTTGGAGGCTTTGGAGTGCATGCTCTTGACCATGGAAGAGGCTGCCACATCCTGACCTCACCGCTGTCTCCATTTTCTCTCCTTTGCTGGCACCTCCGTTCCCACATGCTCCCCCCTTCCCTGCGGCCCCCACCTCTGTGCCATCCGGCTCCGGCCCACCAGGCTGCCTCTACTCACACCAAGGGGCTATATGGGACATCCATCCTGCATCCTTCCAACCCCTTGGGTCCCTCACCGCAAAGGCCAGAGGGTCACACAGAGAGGATGACCACTAGTCCACCCACTGTGGACCTCTGTGAGGCCCATTGAATGACCGGGTCGAGAAACCTTGGAAATGTAGTCAGCAGACCATGCGGTTTGAACCTCTCCCTCCTGCGCTGACCACAGTCTGTGTGGGCTTAACTCCTCTGAACACCAGTGTCTTCACCTATAAGCAAGATTGAACGATATTCAGCTTGGTGGCTCATCATGGGACTGAAATGAGTCCATCAGCCACGGTAACTGTGAGTGCTGCACAGCGAAGACGGCAGGCTTCGCAGCTGGAGACGGCACCCAGCAGTGACCCCACAGTTCCGCTGGTCTGGAGTCTGAGTGGGCTCGGCCGTGCAGGGCCTCGTCCAAGGCCAAAGTCACGGTGCCAAGCGCTTCACTAGAGGCCCCAGGGAAGAATCTGCTTTCAAGCTCGCTCAGCTAGTTGGCAGAATGAATTTCTCTGTAGCGGTGGGAATGAGGTCTGACTGTCAGGGGGGAACCACGACGTGGCTGGGGAGCACCCACGTTCCTTATCACACCCCCCTTCCCCTGCCCCACTGATATCTTCAGATCAACGACAGCATGTCTAATCCTTCTTGGGCATTGCATCTCCCCAACTTCACCTCCTGCTTCCGGCTGGAGAAAACCCTCTGCTTTCAAAAGACTCCTGGAGGTTAGAGACAATGGTGCCTGGCGTTTAGAAGATCAGGGTTGATTTTAGAACACATAGAGAAGGTTCCAATTCGGCTTTAATGGAAGAAGCGAGGATGTGAACAAATGCAGGAATGAATAAGTAAATGGGGAGGAGAATGAGGGATGAAGGGAGTTCCTGTTTTGGAGGGCAGAGACAAGCAGCAAGGGACATCTCCAGCAGCGAGGGGCCATCCTGATATGAATTCCATCCATCCACGCGAAGTGAGGATTCAATTAATACAGCTACTAAATAAGGTTTCATCCTGCAGCGTCAGAGTACCTGGGGTGCGTCATCTGAGCCCAACTTCTCTGCTCGGCTCTGAGGCCCCAGGAAGTCTCACTGGCAATTACAGCCAAAGGAGCAGAATTCTGTCTCTAAGCACTTTCCCCTTCAGCTTCAAATTGCTCTTGGGATCTTGATGTTTCTCCAACAGGAGCTCTGTGCTCTCGGCGCCCAACTCCCTTTCCCGTGCAGGCGAGGCAAGGAGATGGACTCTGGCTGGAGGGAGTTTGGTGGTTCGACCCTTAAAGTCTCAGACCTTTGTCATGTTAGCAGTCCTCAGTGAAACAACATCTCTCTTTGTTTCCAGAGAGAAACAAAACAAAGATGAAACCTGGTGTCTGATGGGAAGCAGCATGCTTGATAAACTTCCAAGAACCCCTGGCTTCCAGACCTCCTCCAAAGGCCTTTTATAACTTCCTGAAAATGCTTTTGCATTGGGTTTTTAATTAAACATTTAATATGCATCATGCAAATTTATTGATTCTGCCAGGGGGAAAAAGATGAATCTTGTTATTTGGTCATCTCCAGCTAAGAAGACTCACATTTTCCCGGGGGTTACTAATGGAGCCCCTAGTTGCATCCAAGTTTGAACAGCACTGCCTGAGCAGGGAGCATCCTGGTTTGCAAAGTCACTGGCTTGGAGCAGTTGTGCTCATTTCAGCTTCTCAGACTCAGTCCTCAAACTGAGGATGCAGGGAGGTACAAGCTGTTGAACATGAACATGAGCACTTAAAATGGACCCCTTTGTCACACGGTCTCCTTCTGGTGTTCATCTCTTGTCCTTTCCTGTGACTCTGAAGTTCTGATCTCTGAAAAGGATGATCCAGACTGCCCAGAAAAGTACTTTGAGGAAATGGCTCAAGGGACAAGGTCACCCTGCCTGCCTGATCCAGAAGGGTTAGTATCCCACCAAGTTGGTATTTATGGACCAAAATTCTGGAAGAATGAGGAATCTGGCATATCAAAGATTCTCATTTACTATGGATCAATTGCAGACTCTTTTGATTTTCAACCTTGTTCACATTTCTTCTAAAATTCATAGAAGGTCTCATTTCTTGCCTTATTAAAGGGGAATTGGGACTTCCCTAGTGGTCCAGTGGCTGAGATTCCACGCTCCCAATGCAGGAGGCCAGAGTTTGATCCCTGATCAACGAACTAGATCCCATATGCCGCAGCTAAGAGTTCACATACCGCAAGTAAAAATCCCTAAATAAGTTTGTTGTTTTTTTTTTAAAGGAGGGGAATTGGGTAGAATTCTGTCTGGTAAGTAGGGATTGGAAAAGGCCGTTGACTAGTCTCAGCTCCAACATTCATTGAAGAAGACAACAGCTATTGAGTCTAAAATCGTCTCTACTGGACAATTTTGCACCCTGCAGCGCTTTGGCAATGGCCAGAGGGATTCTGGGTTGTTACAGCTGGGAGGTTTGGGGGGCAGGGGCTGCCACTGGCATCCAGGGCATGGAAGCTAGGAATCCAGAAATGCCCTACATCAATGCACAGGATAACCTCCTCCACCAAGAATTATCCAACCCCAAATATCCACAGTGCTGAGGTCAAGAAGGCTTGATCCAGAGGTTAATAGAAAGGTCTGTAATACAGGTTGATATATTAGATGGTCACCTAGAAGGAGGAGAGGTTTAAAACAAACAAACAAGAGAAAGCCTTTGATACGAGAATCCAGTGGGGAGTCTGCCATCAACCAGCTGCGTGGCCTTGAGCAAGTTAATATATTAAATATACTGAATTCAATTTATTTACTCTTTCGTTTGGCTGGCTTTGTGAAGAATGGCATGTTCTAATCTAAGCAGAGAAAGCAAAATAAATGGTGTGAGAGTGAAGTCAGTCAGAGAGAGAAAAACAAGTATCATCTATTAACACGTAAATACAGAATCTGGAAAAATGGTACTGATGAACACACTTGCAGGGCAGGAATAGAGACGCACACATAGAACAGATTTTTGGATGTGGCGGGGGAAGGAGAGGGCGGGACGAACGGAGAGAGCAGCATTAGCGCGCACGTATCGCCACGTGTAAATAGCTACAGGAGGCTGCTCTGTGCACAGGGAGCGCATCTCGGCACTCTGTGACAACCTGCAGGGGTGGGGAGGTCAGGGAGGAGGGCACGTGTGTGCACTCACAGCTGACTTGCGTGACACGGCAGAAGCCAGCACAGTGTTTTACAGCAATTATCCCCTAGCTAAAAATAAACTAAATAAATGGTGTCTGTGGAGGCTCAAGGCAGGAAAGAGCTGGTGACCAAGGAAGGCCACAGTGACTGGAGAATAATCAATGGGGGGGGTGGGGGGAAGATCAGGGAAGACACCTCTGAACCTTCAGGACCGAAGCTGTACTTTTTCCCGAGTGTAA